>NW_021604576.1:2209174-2287996 GCF_004785775.1 Grammomys surdaster | reverse complement strand
AAGTTGTTTATGGTCTCTGCTGAGGTGTTTTAATTTTTACCCTTACAGTAGTAACTTTAATGTCTGTGTGTAATAAGAGCAGTAATGGAGGAGAATATTTGGGTACATATTGGCTACATTTGTCTTTTCTGTTGTTAGTGCAGGTTTATTCATCCTAGTTAGTCATGGCTATCCACAAAAGTGCTCTTCAGCTCAGCACAGCTTTTGCTATATATGTGGTTAGTCTTGATTATATATTGAAATTATATTTGAATAATGATTTTTGAAAATGTTTAGAAAAAAATGCTTAGAAGCCTCAGGTGAGGTAAAGTTTTAGATATATTTCTATTTACTTTTACCATGCAGAACAGTATGGCATCTTATTAATTCAAATGAAAGGCTAATTATATATTTCATTTCCTAAGGATTATCATGAAAACTTTATGTTTCTGAGACTGGATTTATGTTTATTTTATTATTAGATTAAAAACTATGCATACTGGTTAGTCTTTGTCAGGTTGACATAAACTAGAGTCAACTAGAAAGACAAAATGTCATTTGAGAAATTGCCTCCATCAGAAAGTTTAAGATGGCACACACCTTTAATCCCTGTACATGAGAGGCATAGGCATTTGAATCTCTATTAGTTCAAGGCCATCCTGTTCTGAATTCCAGGACAGCTAGTGCTACACATAGAGAAATCCTGTCCCAACCACCTCCTCCACCAAAAAAAAAAAAAAGGGAAAAAGAAAAAGTTTTCATGTTAGTAATTATAACTAGGATGATATGTTTAATTATTTCTGAAAAAAATTTTTTTCATTACGGACTATTTGAAAAAATATAGATGAACCAAAAATAAAAACAAAATTGCCTATAAGCTGACTAGCATGATGGAGCAGGATCTGTACGATCAACACACTTTTTACTAGTCTTTCAGTTACAAAGCATGTTACCATAAACATGCTTTATAACATCCACAGGTAGGTATGGAATTTTCACAGGACATGTGTGGTATTAGAATTAGTCATACAAGTTTCTGTATTTATACATACATGTTTTAAAATGTGCATTTAATTAAAAAATAAATATTTCCTCCTAATTTCATTTTCTAGATCATTATTTATAATATTTATGAAGTATGTATGTATGCATGCATATAATAAACCATCTCTAAGCTTTTGAAATGTGAAGTATTTCAGACAACTTACTTAATAAGAACATTTCTACTATTCTCATGCAGTTTATCTTTGTACATACCAGTTTTTAGTCCTCTAAAAATACTTTAAGTTATATTTCTTGAATCAAAAATTATGCACATTTGCACCAAGTATATACTTGTCTGTTCCTCTTTTCTCTGGCATGGATCTGTTGTCCCTAATGGTGTTGGCATCCCGTGAATCAGGTAACCTCATTTAACAAGTTGATTATTTAATTTGGAGCACTTGAGAGTTTCTGTAAAATTGGTAGCTCGCTCTCTCTCTCTCTCTCTCTCTCTCTCTCTCTCTCTCTCTCTCTCTCTGTCTCTCTCCGCCCCCCTCTTTTAACTCACTGCATAGGAGAGGACAAAATTCTGACTCAAAGTGAAATTTGTTAGCTGGTATTAGGAATTCTGATGCTTCCCTGAGGTTGCCCTCCACTAGAGCAAAAATCAATTCCTTCTCTTCCTGTTCAAACACAGGCTTTGCTAGGCTATGAAGGCTATGAAAGTTTAGAGGTTAGGGGAAGAACATGACGGACTGAAAGTTGGAGAGTGTGTGTGGTCCCTTGAATCCACAGTGCTGCCCCTCCTGAGTGTACAGTGACAACACCATCCAGGGTGTCTCCATCACCTTCTCTGAAGGCTGTATTACCTCTCTGGATTGAATTTCCTCAACTGATTCCAGATAGTAATTCTTCCCCTACTTCCATATTCACTTTGATTGATGCATCATCCTTTGGTTGAGTGTCTACACATCCTTTCTATTCCTGTGAGAATTTCTCTGTGTCTTTAAGCAGCTAATTATTTATTGCTATTTGTCATAGAACCATGCCTAGGATTTGTAATGGGGAAGGAGATTACTGAGTGTGCTTGGTCTTTCCATCTTGATGCTGGAAGCACCTTTTACTTGAACATCTGAGGTGTAGGAAGTTACTTTCACACAATCTGGTGAAGGTGAGTTGGGGAAGTCAATGTTTATAACCTGTTACCCTGCTTTAACAAAATACCTCATGAGGATGATTGATAAGCAGCAGAAATTGTTTACAAATTTAAAATATCCTGGATCAGGTTACCAACAGATTTGAAATCTAGAGACAACTCATTGTGCTTTAAGATGATGCTGTCTACATGGGTCCTTATGTGACAAAATGATACATACATTCCCATTAACCTCTTGTGAAGGGCACTTATTAGAACAGATCCTCAAGATCATTCACTTCCTCATGCCTCTTTTATAAAATTTCAGATTAAATTTCAACTTAAAAATTTTGGAAATATGCCTTTAATCCCAGCACTTGGGAGCAGAGGCAGGCAAATTTCTGAGTTCGAGGCCAGCCTGGTCTACAGAGTGAGTTCCAGGACAGCCAGGGCTACACAAAGAAACCCTGTCTTGAAAAACAAACAAACAAACAAACAAACAAACAAACAAGACAACAAAAAATTTGGAAATAAGATCACAACAATAATAAAAAAGGAGGAAACAACTGTTGATTCCAACAAGACATTCATGTTGGTCAATTACTTTCTTTTTCTAGAAAGATATAAAGATTGTCAAGTACTTTATACGGTCTTCATTTGACCTATAAAGTTCCATGACATGAATGTTATTCTATTTATAGAAACAGGCTTAGGGACTTTAAATGACACACACACACTGAGGTTGTGTGGAAGGAATGAATATGTACCTAACCTTTACCTTTAAACCCACCATTCTCTTTAGCCCACTGTTATATATAGATTAAGTTAGTTGAAACACTGAATGAAGTGTTTTTATGGTTAGACCTGAAAACATGCATACAATTAACAATATATATAGTTATATATGTTCACACACACACGCTACAAATTTTAAAAAATGGCAAGGAGAACTGTATGAGAAAAGAGAAGGGGAAATGTTTTAATTATATTAACCTCAAAAAAAAAAACGTAAAAGTTACTTTGAGTCAAGCTTAAAACATCTTTCTTTTCTTTATAATCATATTTGAGATGTAAGAAACTCCAGTCGAAGATATTCAAGGATCCTTTGAAACACTTAGACTTAGTTTGAACAAAGAACATGAGGTCACTGACAGAAGTTAAAAATTTTTTGCTTTTAAGGGGCTTTATTTAAAACCACATTGGGGCTTACATGGTTGAAAACCAATTTAGAAGCTGCAAACTGACATGCTCCTCCTCCTGCTCCCCCTTCTCTTTGTGAATCTGGCCACTCAAGTTTTAATTTCCTGTCAGGTTCAGAAAAATGGAATAAGAAAGAGCCACAAGCAGTTCTCAAACCAGAAACAGCTTTTGTGAAACCCTTGAATATTTCCCCTCTTTTCCTGTTCTGAATCATTGCCTAGATTGGGCAAACGGATGGAACTGGCCAGTTTTAGTTTCAGATGCTCCAGCTCCAGAACAGAGGGAGAGGACTGCCACTGCTTTGACTCGAAGAAGAAAGTGTCTTCACAGAGGTTGGTCCTCTCCCCTACCTACACTGTCCTCTGAAGCCCTGTGTGTGAGGTAAGAGTGTCTAGGAGTATGGCTCCCTCCTCCAGTCAAAAGGTTCTGACTATGCAACTGGCTACCAGAACTTGAAAAGATGACTTTCTAAGGGGTAAGGAAGGAAAGAAAATTTTAGTTAGATTAAGGAAATGGGGTAGCCTTATATGTTCTTAATGGAGAAGTCATAAAAACACACATGTGAAGATTCTTTGCAGTGATTCAAAGATGGAGACCTTCCTCTGCTGTGGGTAAGACAAGAGAGCTTGTCACATATGGTAATTGCTACATACATTTTCTTTTGGCTCCTTGCTTACAAGATAATGGACCCTAACTAAGTTTAAACAGGTATGAATACAGAGAATCTTATGGTGGTTGCTGGAGAAATGGATTAGTAGTTCCGATCACTTGCTACTACTCTTTTAGGGTACCTGGGTTGAGTTCCCAGCACCCACATAGCAGGTCACAACTGTCTGTTCCAGGAAATCTGATGTCTTCTTCTGATGTCCACATGAAATGAAATAATATTAAAAACCAATCATTCATACACACACACACACACTCATATATATATATATATATATATATATATATATATATACTCTCAAACTGGTGGCAATGCAGAGACACACATTTATACACACAAAAATTTCATAAAACCACAAAACCAACAAAGGACATATAGGTTAAAAAAATAATAATCAAAAATAAAAAAATCCCTGACAAAAGATTATGAAACAAAGAATCTCCAAAGATGCCATTCAGTTCATTTTGTGTTGGCCATCTACTTACTTAGCATGAGGTCTACCTTTAAGAGTGGCTTGTTTCCCCCAGTGGGACTTCACTGAAGAAAGCTAATTTTTCAGTTGTGGGTAGTTATGGGTAGTTATCAATTATGAGTAGATTTTGGGTTAGGAATGGGGGCTCATGTCCACTTCTCCTCTTAGTGAAGGGAACCCATCTGGTGTAGACCTATGCACACTGCCACAGTCTCTGCTGGATCATATGTGCACCAATTCTACTATGCTTAGAAGGCCTTGTCTCCTTGGTGTTTCTTCAGCAATGGGGCCTTGCTTTCAGTTTCTGGAGAGCAACCAATAACTTTGGCAATAGCCTGGTTGTTTTGGGATTCACATAGTATCCTGTTGACCTACAACTTGACTAGATGTAACCCATTCCTGGTACTGGAATCTTCATTTGATGAAGAGAGATGTCTAGTTAGGGCTCCCTCTCCCTCAATCCTTGGCAAGTTCATTTAGATCCATTTCATATATCTATCTTATTTAGGAAGCTTCTCCTGTATTAGGTTTCCATTACTGCCCCTCAAATAGCCCTTAATTTTAGCTGTCTCTCCTCATAATCTCTCCTATTACTTGTCCTTCCTGGTCCCATCTCTGATCCCTCCAATCCCTTGTCCATCCATAACTATCTATTATTCTACTATCGTTTCCTCGGAAGAGCCATCCTTACCTACTAGTCCCTTACTATCTGCCTAATCTTGTGGTAATATGGATTGTAGTTTGCTTATCAAAGACCTATCAACAAACATCTAGATTTAAGTGAAGGTACACTATATTTGTTTTTCTGGGACAGTTAGTTATCTCACACAGGATGAGTTTTTTCTAGATTCATTCTTTTTCTTGCAAATTTCATGATTTCATTTTTCATGATAGAATAATTGATGTCTAGATTGTTTTTAATTTCTACTTCTTATGAATAGACCAGCATTGAACATGGCTGAGCAAGTGTCTCTGTACTAGGATGTAGAGTCCATTGGGTATATGCCTAAAAGTCACATAGCTGGTTCTTGAGGTAGAGCTAGTCCCAGCTTCCTGAGGAACTGCTGACTGCACTGATTTCCATAGTGTCTGTACCAGTTTGCACTCCCTCCAGGAATGGATGACTGTTTCCCTTAATTCCCACATCCTCATCTTTTTTTGTTTTGTTTTGTTTTTTGTTTTTTGTTTGTTTTGATATTGGCCAGTCTGACTTGTATTAGTTGAAATTTCAAAGTAGTTTTGATTTATCTGATAGCTAAAGATGCTGAATATTTCCTTCAGTGTTTTCCAGCCATTTGTGTTTCCTCTTTTAATCTGTTTAGATCTGTATCCCACTTACCTGTTCAATAGGTGTTGGTTTCCTTGATGTTCAGTTATTTTGAATTCTTTATATATTTTAGATATTAGCCCTCTATCAGATGTATAGGTGGTAAAAACCTTCTCCCATTCTGTAGGCTGCTGCTGAGTGATGGTGTCCTTTGCCATGCTGAAGCTTCTCAGTGTTATAAGGCCACATCCCTTTAGATGCTAGTTTAGTTTCTTTTCTTTTTCTTTTTCATTTTATTGAAAATAGCTTCCCCCCTCACATAATATATTCTAATATACCTACCCCTCCCCTACTCCTCCCAGTTCCTCTCCATCTCCCTGATTCACTTCCTTTATGGCTCTCATTAGAAAACAGAATTCAAAGGAGTAAAAATAAAATAAGATAAGTTAAGATAAGATAAAGCAAAACCTAATACATTGGAGTAGGATAAAACAAATGAGTAGAAAGAAAAGCACCCAAGAAACAGATATACATGCAGAATCTCACTTGTTTGCATAACTAGGAATCCAATAAAAACATTAAACCTGAAGCCATAATATACATGCAGCAGACATGTAAGGTAAGAGAGAAAATAGTAGTTTTTTTTCACCAGTAAGACCCCGTTGGAGAAAACCAGGTTTTCGTTTGCAAATAGCTTCTAAGTTAGGAATGGAGTGTGTGTCTACTTCTCCTTTAAGTTCTAGGACCCCACTTGGAGCAGAGCCATGTAGGTCCTGTGTGCGCCTCTATCTCCATAAGTTCATATGTGCATTGTTCATGTCGATTTAGAAAGCCTTACTTTCTTGGTGTCCTCCATCCCCTCTGGCTCCTATACTCTTTCCATCTGCTTTTTCTTAGGGTTCTTTGAACCCTGAGTGAAAGGATTTGTTGGATCATCTCATTTAGGCCTAAGTGTTTCAAGGTCTTCCACTTTCTGTGTACTATCTGGCTGTGGGTCTTTGTATTTGTTCCCAACTGTTGCAGGAGGAAGCTTCTCTGATCATGGCTGAGCAAGGCATAGATCTATTGAGTATAGCAGAATGTCATTAGGAGTCATTTTATCACTAGATTTCATTTTCTTCTTCTTCTTTTTTTTTTAGGTCAGTATTGTATTACTTGAGTTTTCCCTAAGTCTGTGGGCTATCTAATCTTAGATTCTTGGTCACCCATGCAGGGTTGGGTATGGGTTCTATTTTGTAGAGTAGGATTTTAGTCAAATCAGATATTGGTTGGTTACTCCCACATGTTTTGTGCCACTGCTACACTAGCATGTCATGCAGGCAGGATACCACAGTAGATCCAAGGATTTGTGGCTGGGATGGTGTTAGTGTTTCTCCTTTGGTAGTTTGCAAAGTGCCTTCTAGTACAAAAGAAACTAGCATGTAAGAGTCACATTTTTATGTCGGCACAAGCTCCACTTTTCATGTTCGGTAAGTTGAGCAGGTGTTCTCTTTAGCAATATGCCTTGCTATCAGTTTATAGAGAGCAACCTATTTATCCTTGGCAACAACATGAGTTGTTCAGAAGTTCCCATGAGACCCCATTGGCCAACAGCTCAATTAGATGCAACCCGTCCTGGTACTGGAAGTCTCATTTGGTGATAAGAGATGTCTAGTTAGGAGTCTGTCTTCTTCATTATTTGGTGATTTCATTTAGATACCATTCATATCCACATCTATTTTTTATGAAACTTCTACTTCATGGGATTTTTATACTACACCTCAAGTGGCATTAACCTTAGCTGTCTCTCCCCATTATCTCCTGCATCATCTCTCTTTACTCTCCTAAATTGATATTCCTATTCCTGGTCCCCTCCCAGGTCATATTCTGTTTTCCTTTCCTAACAAGATCTAGCCATCCTTCCCCCAAGTCTCTTATCCTATACTTAACCTCTGTGGATTGTATCTTGGTTATTGACTTAACATTATATATAACTGAATGTATACTATATTTGTATACATTATTTGTATACTATATTTTCAGGGTCTGCATTACCTCATACAGGGTGATTTCTTTCCAGTCCCATTCATCTATCTGCAAATTTTATGATATCATTGTTTTAAACAGCTGAGTAATATTCCATTATGTAAATATATCACACTTTCTTTATTCATACATTTGTAGAGGGGTATCTAGGTTGTTTCAAATTTCTGGCTATTATGAGTAGAGCAGCAGTGGACATGGTTGAGCAAGTGTCTCTGGGGTAGGATGAAGTATCCTTTGGGTATATACCTAGAAATCAATGATATTAGTTTTCTATTGGATGTATAGTTGGTAAACAACATTTTTCCCCATTCTGTAGGCTGCTGTTTCAGTTGAATGATGGTGTCCTTTGCTTCACAGAAGCTTTTCAATTTCATGATGTTCCATTTGTTACTTTTTGATCTTAGTGCCTGTGCTAATGGTGTTCTTTTCAGAAAATATTTTCCTGTGCAAATGTATTCAAGGCTATTTCTACTTTTCTAGCCAAGATGGAACTCATTTCCCAAGACTTTTGATAACAAAGAGTCGTGCACAAACTGTTTCAAACAACCCAGGATGAGGAGCCAGGGTAACTAACTGCAAAAAAAAAATTTTTTTTTAAATAATTTCCTCTCATACCTCTTCTGCAGATTTTTTTAAAGTATAGATTTATTTATCTTATGTATATGAGTACATATAACTGTCTTAAGACATACCAGAAGAGGGCATCAGATCTCATTATAGATGGCAAGAAGCTACCATGTGGTTGCTGGGATTTGAACTCAGGACCTCTGGAAAAGCAATCAGTTCTCTTGACCACTGAGCCATCTCTCCAGCCCCACTCCACAGCTGCTGTTTTTGTATAGGTTTCTTAAGTTGTCAATGAAATGTTTGAGATGTCTGCAACTGGACATAGTGGTAATCCAGCTGGTTCTTAGGCTGATAATCTTTTACTCAAGGCAGCCTGAGTAGCAAGAGAACGCTCTGTAGTTGCTAATTAAGGAGCTAAAATGCCCTTATTCTTAACCTCCTTGCTTATTTATAGGAAATTGTACAACTGAAAAAATGTTTACAAGAATGTATCATTCACAAAGAGCATTTTAAACCAATTTTAACAGTGTTCTAAAAATGCTTTTATCCAGTGTCTAGGGACATGTAAGAATTTCCTAGTTTGTCTCATAGCTTTTTGCTGGTGGTTTCAGATACCATTCTTTTCTATGTAATTCTTAATTTGATAAAGATTCTCCATATACAGTCTACAGGATATCTGTCTGTCTGTCTGTCTGTCTGCCTGTCTGTCTGTCTTTCTAGCTAGGTTTATTATAATACTTATTTAATAGAAGCTGAGAAGTTTATTTACTTGCCATGCAGAAGTTGGAGATGTCGAGAAAAACAGTCTTATTTCGGTTGGGTCCATAGTATCTAAGAAACAGTGCAGTCAGTATGGTGGAGTTTGAGCCAGGTATATGGAGAGAACAATATGCTGGTGCAAACAGGGAATGCAGGCCATTCCTTCTTACCACCTTTGTTCTGTTTGGCCTTCAGTGCTTATCTGCACTAGCATCGACTCCGGTCATCTACTTGACTCAGTTGTTCAACTCAAATGCCAGTCCCATTGAGAGACACTCTTACAGCGTTCCTAATTTAATATGCAGACATTGTCCCCCCCCCCCACTGAAGTAATGTTTAGACAAATATTTAAGTACCCCATGGCCCAATCAAATCATCATAGAAAATTAGCCATTACGCTAAATAAGGTTGAGTATATTATTTGCAATATTAAATTGTCCTAGTAACTTGTTTATATACATATGCTTATTTTTGATTATTTATGAAGTCATCCTTTTAAATTCCAGGTATTTTAGAGAGATAGATCTTAAGATTTGAAATGCTTAATTTACATATATAGTATCCATTAATCAAGAATTAATTCCCTGGGTTTTAATGATACATAGGGAGCTTATGAATTTCAAGAATGCTGTTCTGTTGAGCGGTAGATACTGCAGATAAAATTACCCATGGCCTGAGATCAGTATTTCTATTTTGGTCAAGCTTCAAGAATGGCATATATAGCTTGATCATGATAGCCCTTTTTGTCCTGGGAATACTTTTATTCCTGCCAATTGTGTTAAGCTTATCTTTAACAACATCAACACGCTGGCAGCCAAAGTACATTGCTTGAACCTGAAAATGGACCACCAGACTGAATTATTAAATTAACAGGCTGGCAAACCAAGGACAGGTAAAATTCTGCACAGAGCCTTACCAACCTAAGACAGAAGTGCATTGCTTTGGATAATACATATTCCATGATGGGTAAGGAAGGCATTCTTGAAAGAATGACCTAAGACAGGCTCAATCTTGTTAATGAAATAAAAAAGAGGGAGAGGTGGAGAGCCTTTGGGGCTACTTGGCAAGAATCTGACATGGGCCAAGGACAAGGAAATGAGCTGCTTGACAGGAATATGACATTGGCCAAGGACAAGGAAATAGGCTTCAGGCAGGAATCTGATAGTAGGCTAGAACAAAGAGGTAATTTCAGGTAGGAATGTAAATCTTAGGCTAGAACAAAGAAATAATTTTAGGTAGGAATCTAAATTTTAGACTAGAACAAGAAAGTATGCTTCAGACATGAAAATGACTTTGGGCTAGGACAAAGAAGTAGGCTCAGATACTTTGGACATCCTGATAAGCCCTTAGAAACAATGATTATGGGAATGTTCACGTAATTGGGTTTAATGCCTTGCTTGTTCTTTGACTACTTATATTTATTGTCTTGCTTGTACCTTGAATATTGGCGTCTATTGTATTGCTTGTTCCTCAACCTAGATCTGTACTTGATACTTGCATATAATTAAAATGACATAAAAGCAAAAAGGAGGATGGAGGATGGGATAGGGGGTTTCTGGGTGGGGCAGGGGTAAGGAAAGGGATAACCTCTGGAATGTAAATAAATAAAATATCCAATTTTTTTAAAAAAGAATTAACCCCTTAATGTCATAGATGACAGTCATGAATGGGTACTGTATATATTGTATATATATAATATATGAATACTACATGTATATATACCATATGAACATGAACATATACTATATGCATATGTATATATACTATATGGATACCAGTTAATTTAAAAGTTATAAGATGGGTAGGCATTACCAAGTTTTTGAAAATTATTTTGGTATTCTATTAAATTATATGTGACAAAGGTGGTATATTAACATCTGACCACCGATTATTCTTCCTCTGTGCCTGTGACTTAGAGATAATCTCAGGTAAGGACTCCATAGACTTTTCAATTTCATTTAGCACAACTATGGCAGGAACCAGTTATTCTTACTTACATACACTTAACTAGAGTCAAGTTTTAAGATAATTACTTAAGTTATTTAAATGTATTTTGTGCTGGGTAGTGGTAGCACAAGCCTTTAATCCCAGCACTTGGGAGGCAGAGGCAGGTGAATTTCTGAGTTCAAGGCCAGCCTGGTCTACAGAGTGAGTTCCAGGACAGCCAGGGCTACACAGAGAAACTCTGTCTCAAAAAACCAGAAAAAAAAAAAACCAACCAAAAAAACCACATTTGTTAAATTCATTTAATTTAAATAGCAAGCTATCAGTGTCATATGTAGGCTTGTTACTCATGTTTATGAAACACTGATTTAACTTTTCTCTACAAATTCAGAAAGTATAGGAATGAGAACAAATTCAGTGGTCTGTAGTTTTTAGCAGAAAAATCACAGGTTAAAAACCTGTGTTGCTTTTTTTTCTGTGTTTTTTTTTTCTTTTGATTTTCCACCTATTTGCAAACATTGTGGGCTTTGTCATCTTTGAACTTAAAAGATTCTCTGCTTCTCCTCCCATTTTTATTTTTCCATGAATTCATTCCATTTCTGTGGTAGAACAAAAGGTTATGAAATATGAGGGCTGAAAGAGTAAAGTGGGTTTAAAGGAGTTCAGGATTAGAGACTTATTTTATTTTTGTTTGTTAGCTGGAAGGTTACAAAAGCAATGGTCCCTCCTTTCCCTGGGCCATTTAAACTAAACATCTTGAGAGCCATTAACGTTCTCTTTCTGGGTGATTTTATTCTCTGTAATTAACTTAGATGACTTTCTGTCTAATAGAAGGATGAGATTTAAGGTCAGTGCAACAACAAGAAAATTCTGACTCTGCTGACTATAGAGTTAATACAGATGTTGCTCTACTTATAACGTGGTCACATCATGATCAACTCACCATACGACCAAGCAACAGAAGTCAAAACTACACTTATTATCCCAAACTACCAAACACTGTATCTTTGAATAGCCTATCATAAATGTATTCAAAACATAAAATGAAATCAACAGTTGGTCAACTTATATATCACAAAACCCATCTTATAACTCAAAGTAAATCATATAATTGATTTAATACTCTACTGAAAATGAAAAACAGAATAGCTATGGTGCACTTTTATACCATTGTAAGTTGGAAAATATCTTCATTTTAACCACTATTACATCATGGACCATCCATCTATAAAATTGAGGCAAATATTTAGGTAAGTAGAGAATTAGCTTTTTGCTTTTCTGTCATTTGCATGAGAAGACTAGGACTTGGGTGGGTGCTTAAAATTTAGATACTCTTAGTGGAGATACCATAAATCTCTGAAAAAAAAAAAAGGTTTATAAATGATTCCCTTGGATGTCATTTTTACATTTTAAGGAATGATTGGAGAACTTACGGCATAAATATTTTCAGACATTTGAGATTGGATAGTTAAGTCATTTCACATTATATAATGTTAACCCAGACCCAGGCTCCTCAGTAGACTTTTCCTAATTGTGACCTCTAGAAACCATCCCAGAGGCAGTTTTGAGATGGGATGTCTGGGTTAGAGATAACTGCAGTTTTAGATAACTCTAGGGGCACAGTTTTCATTCCTGGGAGATTTTTTTCTTTGCTTATGTTTGAGATTCAGAGGAATAACTTTCCCCTGCAGACTTAGAGCTTGTGTGTCCTTACACACCTCACGATCTGCACCTGTAAACGGAAGCTAGTGAAGCTTTGAGGACCTGGGACCAGAACCTGGATATTCCTAGATATTCTTAGAATATCTAAAATATTGTTTCGAAGCACAATGCTGTACATACAGCTCCTACTGTGTGGAATCATGACCCTCTTATCTGTCTTCATTCTGCTTTTTGTCTAGCGAACACACTTTCCTTAGGGGTACAACTTGTCATCTAGTTTGATATTTTGACTCTAAACATTCACTACCTTTTATTGATAAATAGTGTATTTTGCTAACTATTTTTTTGGGCCACAAGTTTTGAATACATCTTATGCTTTTACTACATCTGTAATTATCGTGAAGAATTAGACTTTTTATAAATTGAAATTTAAAATTAAAAATTGCAAACTCTATTATTATATACATTTTAGTTAAAGTAGATTATATTACTTTTCTCCTTCTCTTTCTTCCCTTCATCCCTTCCCATGTGTTACCACTATCAAATTGAGAGTTATTTTTCTTTGATTACTATTGTTATACACATACAAATGTATATGTATTCACAAATACCTTAGCATAGCCTGCTGAGTCTGTTTTTGTTGTTTTGTTGTGGGTTCAGTGGTGGCCACTTTGTATTGGGTAACCAGTAAAAGGGTTCATCCCTGGAAGAGGCTAATTCTCATTCTTACAGCAGTTAGTAGTTACTTGTAGTTCTTTGGCTATGGATGGGATGCCACAAAAATTTCCCTCTTTCCTGTTGACATACCCATAGATATTGCTATTTTTTTCTGGTCTAGTTTATGCAATCGTTTCTAGCAGAGACTGTTTTGCTGCAGACTTCCTGGTATTCTGGCTGTTTTTCCTGTCCTCTTTTGTAATGTTCCTTGTGCTATAGATGTTAGGAGCTGTGATGTTGATTTAATCTATTGAAGTTGGGCTTCCCATGATCCATTGATCTCTGCATTGTGTCCAGCTTTTCCCTTGCTGTAAAGAAAAACTTTGATGAGAGGTGGGAGATATATTTATCTGTGTGTATAAGAATAAAATTTAGAATATAGTAAGGGATTATATTGGCCTAGCAAAGTAACAGAATCTTTTTGAAGGCTCAGGTTTCTATACCAAGCATGATTTCCCTTCTGTTGAGTGGGCCTTAATTCCAATTAGACAGCTGTTGTTTTCCCCCCTTGAATTGGAGTGCCACTTATCCTTATGGCCTCTGTTTGGGTTCATCGGTTTTGCAGCAGGAATGGGCAATTATTTCCTTCCCTTGGCTGCTTGCAGTTGAAAGCTAGACATCAGGAAAGAGTCTTTCAAGTTAGATACAGCTTGAATCATCTGAGTCCTGTATCTTAAGTGGACTGTACTTCAGCAACAGGAGTTTATCTTCAACATCTGGGAGCCAACCAAGAGCTACATCAGTAGTCCTGATAAAGTATTTGAAAGGAGGTTTCTCATGCCTGGTACTGAGGGTTTTTGTAAGTCTATGGTCAGCCCAAGTGGTGTTATTTGTCTCTCATTTCCCACCCTGCCATCCATCTGAAGCCCCCTCTCTGGTTTTCCATTTTCCGTATCATATTTCCTGTATCCTGCTATTTTCCTCTCAATTCCCACCCTCTCATCCTTTCCTAGTTTCTGGGGTTACTTACATTAGAAGATTTGGAGCTAGGAACCTCAGATGAGAGAAATTAACATTCAGTGTTTGTCTTTATGGGTCTAGGTTACCCCCACTTAAGATCATCTTTTCTAGGCCCACCAATTTACCTGCAGAGTTTATGATTTCGTTCTTCTTTACAACTCAGTAGTATTCTATTGTGTATATGTACTGCATTTTCAGTGTCAGTTCTTATATGGAAAGACATTTAGGTTGTAGCTATTGTGACTAGGTATCTGTGAACATTGTGAGTAAGTATCTATGGAATAGAATGTCAGATCCTTTGGGTATATGTCCAAGGATAGTATGCATGGGTCATTGGGTAGACGATATACTTTTAGTTTTTGAAGATTCTGCATACTGAAATCCAGAGTGGCCATACCAATTTGTATTCCTCCTTGCAGTGAATGAGGGTCCCTCTTTCCCTAGAACCTCACCAGAACTTGTTGTCAGTGGTTCTGTTGATCTTTGACATTCTGACTATGATGAAATGTTTTAGTTTTCATTTCCCTGATTTTTAGTGATGATGAGCACTTGAGGTAAAATGTTAGTCCATTACAATGCAATGTGTTCAGTGAGTTCTAGATCTTCACACTGTGCTAGGGCTAACTCAGTGGTAAGCTTTGGAGGACAAAATTCAGCCTTCAGATCATTCTACTTTACAATCATTTTCTTTTTGCTTAGAGTCCTGTTCTTAGTAGATGCTAGGAATTATCAGTATGTTTCTTGATTTGCTTAGGGAAATAGACACTATCTATATTAGTTACTGATAACTGTGTGACAATGTACCAGAAGATGTAGCTACTGAAAGCACCCCTTGTGCAGTACTTTACATAAGTTTTGTTGGTTACAAATTTGAGAGGAGTTAGCTGTGTTTTTAAGTTAAGGTTTTTCATGAGCTGGAATCAAGTCATCTGGGACTGCAGTAATCTCAAGGTTTGCCTAGGGCTAGAGGATCTGTTTCCAAGATGGCACACTCACAAGTCTTTGGCACAAAACCTAGATTTGTTCCCATGTGGATTGCCTAAACATCCTCACTTCATGGCAATTGGCTTCCTTCAGAGCAAGTGATGTAAGAACAAGAGGATCATAAGGAATTGTAGTGATTGAATCTCTGAAGTTATTTGTGTTTCTGGTACTATATTTTATTCACTAGAAGGGAGTCCTGAAGCCTAGCCCATAGTCAAGGGAGAATAGTTAGAACTTCTAAGAATCTCTTCAAGTCAGAATAGGGAAGAACTGACATTCTGTAAACCCTCCACAATACACTAATAGCACAGATTGTGTTCTGTTCTGTTTTGTGAGCTTTATTGATGATGACAGCACAATTTAGAAAGAATATGGGAAATGTATGCATTGGGGGTGGGAACAGTAAGAATTGGGAGAATGTATGAGTGTTTATGAGTTCAACATCATATAAAGATGCCCATAGCTTGTAGATGTTTTGTGCTAGTGTTTTCTAGTAACCAGAGGGACCAAAGAGTTTTATATTGGGGGATAATATTGTAGAAATGATGAAGAATGGAAAAAAGAGGAAAAGAGAAAAAGCAAATTATAATTTAAAGATCATTGTGTGTAAAGCAGGAGGATGAGAAAAGGAAAGAAAAGAATAAGGAGCAGTCAGTTTGCTGCCATGTTATAAATGAAATAAACTCATTACAAGTATGCAAAGGAAGTATTTTCCAAGTCTTCATGATATAATGTGAATATGATTATTTTGATGCTTTTATAGTGATTCAAGTATTAATGCTGAATGGGATGAATTAAGATTGAAGGCTAAGCAATTTATGATTAAACATCTGGAGAAAAATAATTTTAGTTTTTTTTTTTAACTGTAACCAGCTTTATTAAAGATACTTTTCATAAACAATCATGGTATTTCAGGCAGGACATGGGCAGACAATCAACGATATACAAGAACTTCCAAATTCCTTTCTTGTATAGACTACCGAAATCAGAAAGCCACTATAAAACCCAATGAAACCTTCATTCAACGCTTTGAAAACGGGGAGTAGCTTAGAGTGAGGGTTGACAGTTCACATTAAGGATGTTGTTTAACAGCTTTTCACAAGCTGACCCTGACTTTCAGGAAATGAACATGGCAGAATTATCAATCTGAAGATCCACAATCTTTTATAAAAGGAACCAATGTTCTTCTGAGAACACTCAATGATGTCACTGTAAAGTCCATATCGCCCAATAGACTGGAAAACCAGTTTTGCGGGCCAGGTTCCAACAGGTCTCTGGTCTTAAGGGAATTAAGTCTGTTGATGGTACAGGGGGAAGAGCATATAAAAATGAATTTAGAGTTTACCAGACCACAAGGCAATTTGTTGTGCCTTGGTGGCCACCTATGTCAAGACCAGGACGTCTCTCCTGGAAGCCAACAGAAGCCTTTCAAAATTATCTAGGAAAGAAGTTTTTGTCCTCAATTCAGCTTGGGAGATATTTTGTTAGTGAAACATGATCCTTCCCCTCACCCCCCAATAATGAAGTGTTCTGTGTGCTAACAATATAGCTTAAAAAAAAAGTAAGACAAAATCCTGCATTTTTATAAAACTTGATAAAAAATAGTATTTCAAACTGTACAGTCACCAGAAGTACACAGTTATCAAAAATGCACACACATCACTTGGCGTCTCCGGCACCTTCCGCTTTCTGTGCCTGGTCTGTTTTGGCATTTCCATTTTCTGCAGGATTATTTGCATCCTTGCCCGCGTCAGCTTTCCCCTTCTTCCCCTTGGGTACTTTCTCTCCCTTCTTTGCAGGGGCCTTTTTAGGCTTGGGCTCTGGCTTTGGAGGAGCAGGTTTAGCAGACAATCTTGCAGATCTTCTCTGTGGCTCGTCTTTCACCTTGGCTTTGTCTCCTTTAGCATCCCCTTCAGCCTTTCTTTTGGGCATGGCGGCGGCAGGGGACGTCGGCGCTGAACGTGGGTATACAGCGGCGCGCGGGTTTGGTCCGTCCGGGGTCGTCCTCGCTGCTTCTTCACACTGCTCCAATTTTAGTTTTTTTAAGATAAGTTATTCAGAAACAAAATAGTTTTTACAGACAGAGTATATCACTAAAGAGTCATTGCTGATCAAACTATGTACAGAAAGAAGCCATTAAAAAGAAGAATATAAACATCTAATACCAAAGAAGACAGATTTGAAATAGTATCTATCTCCCTTACTAAAGTCACTTTTATAGAATAAACATAGTGAGATATTTCTTAGTAGCCTTGTGTTTTGTATACATACCAGAAACATAATCGTGGATAAAGGTGACATATTAGACATATAAACTATGTGATAAGATGTATATGTTGTTTTATCTATATAGGTAAGAGCAAGTCTATAGAGAAAGATAACGTAGCTCAAGACATTTATAGTACCTAAATAATATAAAGACTAAAAAGGGACAGGACTACTGTAGGGAGACTAATAAAACAATCCTCCACTCCCAAACAAAAACAGAACAAATAAAACAAAAAATATGAGAGTTAATGTTTACAGAGGAAGTTTTATTTTTTTACTTTTTCGCACCAAGGAGCCAATAATTGGTCTGCTTTCCAACACAAAAAGCATCTGTATTCCATCTTTAAATTGGATTATTTAGTTTGTTGATTTCTAATTTATTGAGTTCTTTATACATTTGCATATTAGCCCTCTGTCCGATGTAGAGTTAGTGAACATCCTTTCCTGTTTAGTGGGCTGCTATTTTGTCCTGTTGACAGTGTCCTTTGCCTTACAGAAGCTTTTCATTTTCATGAGGTCCCATTTATTGATTGTCGTTCTTAGTGCCTATATGATTGGGTTCTGATCAGGAAGTTGTCTCCTGTGCCATTGTATTCATGACTATTCCATGATTTATTCTATCAGGTTCAGTGTATAAGGGTTTATATTGAGGTCATTGATCTACTTGGACTTAAGTTTTGTGCAGGATGACATCCAGTTAGAGCAGTGCTATTTGTTAAAGATGCTATCTTTTTTCAATGATATATTTTGGCTCCTCTATTAAAAGTCAGGTGTCCATCGATGTATAGATTTACATCTCAGTCTTTATTTTATCTTGTTTGATCAACTTGTCTATTTTCATGCCAATACCATGCAGTTTTTATTATTATAACTCTATAGTACAGTACAACTTGAGATCATGAATGATACCTCTGGGAGTTCTTTTATGGTATAGGATTGTTTTAGATATCCTGTTTTTTTTTCTATATGATGTTGAGTATTGCTCTTTCAAGGTCTGTAAAGAACTATATTGGAATTTTGATGGGGGAGTGCATTGAATCTGTAGATGGTAGAGTGGCAATTTTTTGCTGTGTTAATCTTACTGATCCATGAGCATGGGAGATCTAACAGAATTCTCAACACTGGAATCTCAATTGGTCGAGAAACACTTAAAGAAATGCTCCATATCTTTAGCCACCCATAAAATCCAAATCAAAACTAATGAGATTCCATCTTACACCTGCTAGTGTCTAAGATAAAAAACAAGTGACAGCTCATGCTGGTGAGGATGTGGAGCAAAGAGGAACACAACTCCACTGATGGTGGGATTGCAACCCAGGATTACAGAGTGCACAGACACTATGTAAGGCAATATGGCTATTTCTCAGAAAATTGGGAATCACTGAACCTCAAGACCCAGCCATACCACTCTTGGACATATACCTAAAAGATGCTCCATTGTGTCACAAGGATACTTGCTCAACTATGTTCATAGCAGCTTTATTTATAATAGCCAGAAACTGGAAACAACTATATGGATAAAACAATGTGATACATTTATATAATGGAGTATTACTCAGCTGTCAAAAACAATAACATCATGAAACATGCAGGCAAATGGATGGAACTAGAAAAAAAATCATCCTGAATGAGGCAACCTAGACTTAGAAAGACAGACATAGTATGAACTCACTTATAAGTGGATATTCACTATACAGTAAAAAACAATCATGCTACAATCTGCAGACCCAGAGAGGCTATGCAACAAGGAGAGTTTAAGGGAGGATGCAAGGATCTCCTTGGGAAAGGGGAATAGATTTCTCTGGTGGACTATGGGTGTGTGGCGTTGAGAACATGGGGGATCAGGTTGGGGGAGGGAGGGAGGGAGGGAGGAAATACTGGGAGAGACAACTAGAATTGGGGAGCATTTTGGGGTAAAGTGTAAACCTAATGCAATGGAAACGCGATGGAATCTATGAAAGTAAACCCAGTAAAGACTTGTAGTAATGGGAGACATGGAGCCTGAACCAGCCCAGACAAGGCTTTAAGTAGAGAGATTGGGACAGTAACCCAGCCACAAAGCCTTTGACCTACAGCTGGTCCTGCCTATAGACTATTCTGGTACTAGAGACTAGGAGAATCATAATCAAAGAGACCAGGGAGACTTCATCGAGCAACTGATGGAAGCAGATGCAGAAGACCACAGCCAAATATTAGGTAGAGCTCCAGAGTTCCTTTGGAGGAGGGAGAAAACGAATCCCAGGAACCAGAGGGATCTGGGACACCATGAAAACATGCTCTCAGAAGCAACTGACTAGGACTCATGGGGGACTTGCAGAGATTAGGGAGCCTGTAGAGGTCTGACCAAGGTCCATCCATGTAATGGCTGAGTAGCTCGGTATTCTTGTGGGATCCTAACAGAGGGAACAGGGGCTTCCCCTGACTCTTTTACATACTCACGGGATCCTTTCCCTCCTATTGGGTTGCTTTGTCCAGCTTTGATGAGATGGTAGTGATGGTCTTATTGTTGCTTGTTATGTTGTGTTTGGTTGATGTCCTTGGGAGGCTTCCTCTTTTCTGAGGGGATGCAGAGCTGAGTGGTTCTGGGAGAGGGGAGTTGGAGGAGAGAGACTGGGAGAAGGGGAGGGAGGGGAAACTGCAGTAGGGATGTAATAGATGAGAGGGGAATAAAAGAATCCGCAAAACAGAAAGAAGGGAAGGATTTTTTTAGTATGAAAATAATAGATTTAGGAAAATGTAAAATTGTGTAAGAAACTGTGGGGTCAAGGATGCAGTTCAAAGGGATGCTGCTGCCTATGATTTGTAAGGTCCGGAGCTCAGTCCCCAGCTAACATAAAGCCACGATGCAAGCACCAAACAATAGAAGTCCACTGTCAGAACCACCATTTTAGCGGTTATGGTTTAGTATTTATGAGATGCTTTTAAAATATATATTTTAAAAATATTTTTGCATACTTTCACCTTATTGAGCATTATAGCATGATTTTTTTTTGTCATTAAAGATCCTTCGTGAGCGTCATTAAAAATATTAACTACCTGGGATTTTGAATGTGTTTTAAGGAGTATTCATTTTTTATATAAGCATCTACTAAATTTTATTGTAATACAAATGTAAAATAGATAACACATGGGTACATTTTTGATAGTTAAAATGTTTGATTACCTCTGTGCTTACTTATTCTGCCACAGAAATTGTTCTATGTGCTTTGCATAGATTATATTACCTAATAATTATACTTACGAGTAGCCTCTTATTGCTGTTATATTTATCCACTGATAAACAGTACAAGTTCTACTAGGTACTACATTTGGAACTGGAATTCAAGCAAGGCAAATGACTCCCAAGTCTCTCTTCTTTAACTTATACATTTTACATTATATACTAAGCCATGCACTGGGAGATAAGTGGTAAAAAAGCCAGCCAGTGTCTCTGCCCCCCTCTCAGCTATAGTGTGATAATGAAACAGATATTAACCAAACCACTACTATCATGAACATATAATTACAAACTGAAACCAGTATATTCACAGACTAAGACATGGGCCTGTCAGGGACTGAATAAACAGGTTGGGTAAGGCTCTGAAGGAGCAGTGACACAAACTGAGATCTGAAGATTGTTGGAAGGGAAAGATGTGCCATAGACAGAGGAAGCAGCCTGGGGCAAGGCCTTAGGTATACTCTGGCACAATGCAGTATACTGTTAAGACTGATGAGGATGAGGCTGGAGAAATGGCTCAGAGGTTATGAGCACTGACTGCTCTTCCAGAGGTCCTGAGTTCAATTCCTAGCAACCACATGGTGGCTTTACAATCATCTGTGATGGGATCTGATGCCCTCTTCTGGTGTGACTGAAGACAGCTACAATGTACTCATATAAATAAAATAAATCTTAAAAAAATAAAAGACTGGTAGGGATGAAGCTGTGGTCAAGTCTTCGGGGGTATGCTGAGTATTTTTATCCTTACTTAAAAGGAAACAGGAATCTCAAAGGGAAGAGATTTAATAGCCTTGTACTTTATAAGATTTCTTTCTGCCATGTGGCAGAAATACTAGATAGAGTCAGAAGGCATATAGAGTAGAATTTTTTTAAGACTTTAATGAAGCCAGAAACCAATGATAGCTTGTTCTAATATGGTATACTATGGGTAGGAAGACCTGGCCAGATTCAGTAACTATTTAATAGGTAAAGTTGGATATGGCGATTGTACTATTTACTTTTCTTTTGCTGTGACAAAACACCATGACCAAGGCAACTTGTAGAAGGAAGAGTTTATTTAGTGCTTACAGTTCGACAGGGATAGGAGTCCCTCATCATCCTCATAGGGGAGCCAGGCAGCAGCACGGAAGACATTCAGATTTAGCACTGGAACAGCAGCTGAGAGCCCACATCTCAGTCCATGAACATGAAGCAGAAAGAGCTTTCTTGAAATGTCTTTTGAAACCTTAAAGCCCAGAGACATGCTTTCTTCAGCAAGGCCACACCACTTTATACTCCCTAAACAGCTACTAAGTGGTTATTCAATATTCAAATGCCTGAGACTTTTTGAGGGCATCTCATTCAAGCTACCACAGTGTTGTAACTCATTGTGTGTGCTTGCTGTGAGTGAAATAGAAGACCAACATTAAAAGATCGTGCTTCCTCCCTCAGACTAGTGAGATGATGAATCCTAGTGAAGGATTGAGTGCACTATTGGCTGTGAGATGTAGTGCTGTAGTCATTTTCACAAGACAGTCCTCGCTGTGGATGAAATTGTCCTGGGTAAAGATCAAGTGTAAGGAGAATGTGGCTCTGGGGAGAGCTAGGTCATAGTTGGGAAAAGAATTAAAGCTGGAAAAAGTTGATGAAGTCAGTGTTGCTTAGAGGGCATGTTGGCTCTTGGTGAGCGTTCCAGAGGCCACTGAGTGCACCTCGAAGGTGGTGATGAATTTATGGAGACTCTGTGAGCTCTGGGGTACAGCTCTGCAAATGACACCTATTCAGTTGCTGGAGCCAGGAAGGGCTGAGAACCGTGTGGACCCATGATTAAAATTTCAAGGCAGGTGAAGTGAAAGCCAGAGAGACAGGAAATGTAGATACACAAGTCGACAAGCACACTGTTGTAAATCTATAAGCACTCTCTTCACATCTGAGGGGTACGTTTTATTCATAAACATCTCTCCTTCCCAGTGTTTGTTCTGGATAGCCTCCTGGAAGAGCTGCTCCATGACAGTAACTTTTAGACTTTTTCTTGACTCTTAATTTTTTTCAAAGAGGTTTTCCTAATCCTTTTTTTTTCAATATGGAAGAGGAAGCTCTAATTTTGTTCTTTGCATTTTGACAAGAGAAACAAAGCATCCATTCATTTCTTGCAATGTATTACTCTTTCAGCATATTTATTTATTTATTTATTTATTTATTTATTTATTTATTTATTTATTTATTGGTTTTTTGAGACAGGGTTTCTCTGTGTAGCCCTGGCTGTCCTGGAACTCACTCTGTAGACCAGGCTGGCCTCGAACTCAGAAATTCGCCTGCCTCTGCCTCCCAAGTGCTGGAATTAAAGGCGTGTGCCATCACCGCCAGGCCTTCTAGTGTCTTTATGTGGTTAGTGATTTCCTTGGTTAAGATCTACAGGAGAAGACTTCCTTGTTGCTTCTCCAGATTATTTTTGAGATCTTGTTTGGTTTTCCCATTTGGGGACAAAAAAGAGACTTCCTGTTGCTGAGCACTAAGATGTTATTCTATATACTCTTATCTTAAGGGAGTAGATGACAAAAGAGTAAGCCAAAGAGTCACAAGAGGAGTGAAATGCTTAGGAAAAAAAAACCAATCTTACCTGAGTGGAGAGAGAGAGAATAGAGCAAGAGTAAAAGCAAACGCTCGGAGCGCACTGCTGAGATACATACAATACAGGGTACACATAGTAACAGCCAGAAAGCCACAAAGAAGAATGTCATTTCTTGGTGATGTAAGTGGCTGCTAGACAGTTCTGGGCCAGGAGTGACAGGAGCTGAATGTCTTTGTAAAGAAGTCACCCTGCAGTGAGTGGCACTGATAGGACAGAGAGAAAGCTGAGCTATTAGTTCTCAGCTCAAAGGGCAGAAGTGGGTTGTAAAGCAAGGATGGGCTGGGGACAGGGAGGTGATGCCAGCAAGCCTTTCAATCAGTTCTTGCCACACTGATGTTTAGAGAGGTTACTGGAGACACTGTGGAGTGCCTGAGGCTTCACGTGGACTTACAGAATTCATAAGTAATCTACATTCAATTACAATGTAATTTAATTACATTAAATTAAATCCTCAAGGCTAAGGATATTGAAGGCTGAGGAGGAACTAGGCTTAGGCACTTTGAGCACCACTTCTGGTCTGAAAAAAGAGTCTCATCCTTGCTCTCTCCGTATGTGTTTACAGGCTGTATGTTCAGGTATCTCCTTTCTGCCAGGCTTGGCTCTCAGCCTCATCTATTTATTCCCTCTAAGGATCATCTCTTGGGGCATATATTTGGCAGATATGAAGAATTAATACTTCAGATCACTCTCTGCCTCTTTTCCCTTCTACTACTTATGGGAGTGTGAGAGGGGTTTCCAGTGGTTTTTTTTTTTTTTGCACTTATCTACAAATTACGTCATCAGACAAATCTCTCCACAGTGTTGATTATATATATCAGGTTTATCATTCTGTGTTTAATTTCCCAGTGGTTGCCAAAACTTATTCATATTTAAGAAAGAAGTGTTTTTTTAAATCTAAATTTTTTGGATATCATAGCTCTTGTACTTAAATTTTATCCTCCTAACTGAGTGTATTTAGAAATCTCAGTTCTCATTACAAGTTAGCCCCATGAGCTCTGAGAGGCTCTCAAGAGTGCACAGTAATTTAATGTACATTTCTTATCTTTGAGTCCACGTGAAACCTTAGCCTCTCCTGTTTACATTGAACACTGTTTCTGCACACCCCCGTTGCTGAGCTCCCTGTGGCTTTAGGCTGCTCTGAGATGAGCTGCAGCATGGTGTTGATTCGGCATGTGGCTTTGTGTGCATCCTGGTAGGAATTTATCAAGTGTGGCAAAGGACTTTGCAAGTCGTGGAAGCCTGGGTAGAGCTGAATTTCTTTGCTGTTCATTTATTTATCAGTTATTTACTGAGCATCAGTAATAAATTACCATGTATTTACTGAATTTAGAACTTGCAATATGTAGTTATTTAAGACATAGTATTTTAACATAATTTCTTAATTGATTCTTTGTGAATTTCACATTATGCACCCAATCCCACTCATATCCCAGTACTTCCGTATCCACCCTCCAGCCCAGTAACCTCCTCACAAAAGAAAAAGAAAACAAAGCAAAGCAAGGCAAAGCAAAACAAAACATCTCATTGTGGAAGCAGTTCTGTGGCACAGTGTGTCTCACAGTACACCCTTTGCCCAAACATCTTCACTTGCAAAGGTTCATTGCAAGGAGTCATTGTCTGGTTCAAGGCCCTGGCTTGTGCTACACCATCAATACTGAAGCCTCACTGAGATTCCTCTCATATATCCTGCTGTTGACCTGAGTCATGGAGATCCTGCAGCTTTGGATCTGTATGACTGGCCCCTTCATGTGCTGCAGCAGCTCATAGGTAGAGTAGATGTTGGGGAAGGTCAACTCCAAGCCCTGGATCTGGGCCTGGGTGGTAGCTGAGTTGTTCAGTGGGCCAGCTCTCCCTCATATCACCAATGGCACCACCATGCAATGGCTGGTGAGAGGCAAAGGCAGCTCAGCAATGTCCTTGGACATCAACATGGCTTCAGGGGCCAGCCCAAACCAAGGACATCTGCATGACCTTTGATGGTAACATGGGCCATGGGACACACAGACCCCTGCTTCTGTAGGCCTCAGACCCAGACATAGCCCTCAGAATGGCTTCAGGAAGTGATGCAGGCCACTCATATCAGGCTGTTCCTTACCACTATCTCAATTCTGCCTCTCTTCATAGTACACAAACCATTCTGCTTCTGTTTCTCTCCCATCTCTCAACCAGCACCCACTTACCCGCACAGTGTTGCAGTGGCGGTCTCTTCTACCTGCCTGCACTACCGAGACCCGGTTCTTAAAGGTAACAAAGCCTGAAGTAGTTTTCAGTGGTGAGTGTCCCTGCTCTTTATAGGACTGATTTATACATAGGACAAGAACACGTGGTGAAGGTATGGGGAACACAGATGGTTGTTGTTCCAGTCTCAGACAGATGGTGCATATTTGAGTCAGAACATAAAACTTGAATAATAACAGCTAAGACAGAGCTGGTGTGAACTCTCTAAAAAAAACCCTCAACATGGGGAGTGCTTACCACGTTACATGTTGGAGAAGTAGGCTGAAGAGAGCCAAGTATGACCTGTTAGGACTTTTGAGTATATTCTGAATAAGTTGTATTATAGCTGTATTTTAATTTAAAAAATCTGCTTAGGAACAAAAGCTTGTACTAAGTCCAGATTATTATTTCAATACTCTACACAAGAGGAAACATCCATCAAAGGCTCAGGTGGAAAGTAGTTGTGTCAGATAGGGGGAGGTCTTTATGCAGTGATAGCAAGGATTAAGAAATACCCATTGATCCATCGATAGGACACAGTAGCATAGTTACTGTGGGTGAAGATGAAAGGGAAAGCAGAATTTAAGAGAAGAATGAGCTCAACTTCATGTGCTTATGGGCCTTTTACCTACATGGCTCAGAGAAGCCCGATGAAAGAGAGTCCTGCTGAAGGTAGTTGATACAAACATCTTCAAGTCCCTTGAATCCCTCTGTGGTGGCTTGAAAAAGAATGACCCCCACAGGCTCATAGATTTGGATGGTTGGTTGCTAGAGAGTAGCAGTATTTGAAAGGACTCAGAGGTGTGGCTTTGTTGGAGGAAATGTATCACTGGAGGTGGGCTTTTAGGTTTTCAAAAGCCTAAGCCAGGCCCAGTGGCTTTCTCTTCTTGCTGCCTGCCGATTCAGTGACCAAGACACCCTGGTTCCATGAATTTTCTCTGTTTACTTTCTTAAACCAGTGCTAGCCTTTTTTATTTTTTTTATTTTATTTAGAATATTCAATATTGTCATTTCCTTATTTTCTGATATTTCCTTACCACAAAATCTTAATGTGTAGTAGGGATGGCAGTGCTAAAAATAATGGCACCACTCTTGTACACATGGGCCACCACTACTGTGTGAATTCAGAGTACCTCTTAGAAATCCTGTGTAATATGTTTGCACATTCCTACACAGGCTCTGGTGTGAAACCTATTTTAAGCTTCCCCATCTGCCCCCCACCCCAACCCGGGGAGTGCTTACTGGGTTATATGTTGGAGAAGTAGGCTGACAAGAGCTAAGTAAGACATGTTAGGACTTTTGAATATACTCTGAATAAGTTGTATTACAGCCATATTTTAATTTTAAAACCCTGCTTAGGAACAAAAGCTTGTACTAGAACTCTCCCCAAGCCTGCAACTTTAGTCCTCATCGCTTTCTTCCTATCTTCTTTTTTATTGGTGTCTTGCCTCAAAACTCAGTTGGCAGGTGATCTTATTCTCTATTTCAAAGAGAAAATGGAAGAGATCCTGTCTGGGACCTTTGTCTATGCAATGCATATCAAATATTTATGGAAGATGTTACCCTTCCTTTCATCTGACCACAAAGAAGAACATAAGAAAAGACAGGAGTATTCAACAACCGTTCTGTGTTCCTCTGATCATTCTTTCAATATGAATCTTTTGATATAGTCCTTTGCATCCTCCATAGATAAATTTCATTGTTGGGAGGGGGTGTGCATGTGGACGATGTATGTGTTCATGTCACTGTATGCAACGTGTGTGAATACATATATATGTAAGTGTATGTTGGCATTGGGTGCTTTCCTTATTCTTTCTGACCTAATTTTTTTCTCCTCCTCTTTTTTTTTTTATTAGTAACTTTAAAAAAAATGTTAATCAAAGGCTTTATAAGTTTGGTAATGCTCAATAACAAGATGCCCATACAATCAGAAGTGTAACCCAATACCCAACCTAGATATACCAAGTATCTTTGACTGGCAGAGACACTCGAACATCTGCCTCCATGTTCCCCTCCCCCACTCTTGTCTACTAGATCCTCCTCTCCTTCTCCTCCTCCTCTCCTTACTCCTCCTCTTCCTCTCCTTACTCCTTCCACCTTAGCTCCTCCTACACATCACCCTTCCTGTTAAAATAAAACTTTTCTCTCAAAATACAATTAGAGCATAACTATACCAATTTGTATCAGTAAGGTACAAGATAGACCTAATACCCAGTCCATCATTTTGTTGACTAACCAGAACCTCTGTCATCTCTCCTAATTAAAAGACTTAGTTCTGAACCTGACTGTTTTCTTGGCTTTAGAATGAATGTCAGCTGAAAACCATCCTTTCAGATCTTTTCTCTCAAAGTAAGTAGCCAGGATTGGCTATGAGACTATAAGTCTTCAACCACATCAGAAATCCAGAATGAATTAACTGAAATTATGGGAAGCACAAAGCATAGCTTCTAAAACTTAGCCAATTTATAGAGACCACTGAACACCTGGAGAGTCTCTATACTACAGAACGTTAGAGCATCCGATCTTCAGCCTTCTGGCCCAGGATCATCTGACACACCTAGTGATGCAGAATTATTAAGGGCTGATTACTCTATCTTGGCAGATATAATCAGTCAACTATTCCTCGAGTGTGTTCTTTTCAGGACAGTAATTTGTCTGTAGATGAAAAGAGGCAATTCTTGCCTAGTGGCTGTCTCACCACGACTGAAGTAACTCCAAAGATGCTCAATTTCTTAACTACTAGGGTATCTCTCCAGGGTTCAAACTTTATTTAAAAAGTGAAAATCACTTGCATTTCATCAATACCTTCTCTTACTAGCCAATCCATTCTCCAGACCAGATAGATCAGTGACATTTTCTGTCCTGATGTCTTTAAATTGGGTTAATAAGCTTGAGCACTGTAGATATTTTTGGCTTGGTAATTCTTTGTCCAGAGTTGTATGGTATTGTAGAATGTTCAACAGCATCTTTGACCTTTTCTGACTACTTGTCTGCTGCATATTCTCTGTTGGGTTAAAAGATGTGGCAAACCCAGCATAGGTTGGGGAGAAGTATCAATGTTGACTAACTTATAACACTGGTGGTTTGAATACCTACACACTGAGACACTGAGAAGCTGTTGTAAATTTTGTTAACACAGCAAAACGTAGCTGATTTTCCTAATAGAGGAACTATAGAAGCCAAATAATTTTTTATATGAAGAAGCTAGGCTGAGGACACATAATAATGCATAAATTAAAAGGCTCTTAAGGAATTTATATTGAAGAATACTTAATGTACATTGAGAGATTGTGTGACTCTAGGTTAATAAAACTTTCCTACTTGACATGTGCTACTAAATTTTCTTTCCACCTCCTATCCAAGCATGGTGGTGCACACCTTTAATCCCAGCACTTGGGTCGGGGGGCAGAGGCAGGAGAATCTCTGAGTGGTAGATCTGTTATATATAACAGGATAACAAATTGGAGAGCTTGTTGTCACTTTTGATGGAAGTATAGTGACAAAATCGAAGTGCATAAATATCCCCTGAACTGTTGTAGATACATTTATTTTTATTATTTTCACTTATTTATTTTACATCCTACTCGCTGCCTCTTTCCCAGACACCTGCTCCCACAAGCTTTCCTCTTGTCCCTCTCTCCTTCTCCTCTGAGTGGATGGGGCCCCCATGGGAATCCCTTAACCCTGGCATTTCAAGTCTCTGAAAGGCCAGGCACTTTCTCTCCTACTGAGGCTAGACAAGAAGAACATATCCACACACAGGCAACAGCTTTTGGGATAGCCCCTGTTCCAGTTGTTCAGGGTCCACATGAAGACCAAGCTACACATCTGCTACATACCTATGGGGAGACCTATGTCCAGCCCATGTATGTTCTTTGGTTGGTGATTCAGACTCTGAGAGCTCCAAGGGTCCAGATTAGCTGACTCTGTTGGTCTTCCTATGGAGTTCCTTCCCTCCTGTTCTTCCATAAGAGTCCACAAGCCCCATCCACTGTTTGGCTGTGGGTGTCTGTATCTGTCTGAGTTAGCTGCTGGGTGGAGCTCTCAGAAGACAGCCATGCTAGACTCCTGTCATGCATGTCCTTTTGGGACTAAGTTGCCTCACTCAGGATGATATTCTCATGATCCATCTGTTTGCCTGCAAAATTCATGATATCTTTGTTTTTAATGGCTGAATAGTATTTCATTGTGTAGCTGTACCACATTTTCTCTATCCATTCTTCAGTTGAGGGACATTTAGGTTGTTTCTAGTTTCCGGCTATTACAAATAAGACTGCTATGAACATAGTTGAACAAGTATCTTTGTGGGATGATTCTCCACCTTATCTTTTGAGAGAGGATCTTTCACTGAACCTGCAGCACAATCTAAACTGGCTTGTCTAGATTTTCACATCTATGTTTTCCTTGTTCTAAGCTTACAGGTATATAATTTTGTGACTGCTTTTCTGTGTAGGCACTGAATATCAAAACTCAGATTCTCATGCTTGTTTACAAGTACTTTACCTACATAGTCTTGTCTTCAACTCCTCTTTTAAAATGACTATGAGTTTATGTACAAGTATGAGTTGCTATTTACTACGACAGAAAGAAATAAAAAACAATGGTTGTGTAAAAAAAATTAGAGAAAATACATTCTATTTTTGATTTTCTCACACCCAGCACCACCTTGTGACTGACATTGACTCCAACTCTAAACGTAGCTCCTTTGCAATGAATAATGCTTGAAGCTGAATAGAGAAGGTTGGAATGTCTTTGGTGTGGCCAGGATTCAGTCTGATAGAAAGAGGCCTTGTGTTCTTCATCTAAAAATCTTACATATATTATACAAACTTTACTATAACATTCAAATTTTAATAACATCATTCCCCAGAAAGATGTATTAAATCAATTATTTTTAATTAGACTAATGATTGCTATCTTTCAAATCCTTAGCTTGAAATGACATAAGTCTCTCATTCTTCCATATATTTCATGAAATGCTGTGGTGTGACTGAGCCAGCTTATTCTGGCTCATGACAGTTGATTTTTCTTTTCAGCTCTACAGCCAGTGAATTGAATCAGCTGTAGCAGGGGTGTTTATGCTTTAGCTTCAAGACACACTATTAATCCTGGCTCCCCTCCCTTCTCTCCTCTCTTCCAGTCATTTGCACTCAGCTGAGAACCCCTTCTCTTCACCACTCTCCTTTCCCACCCCGCTTTGCTTTTCTACTTACTAGAGTACCTCTGAAGACCTGCTTTCTTTCTTGCTTTTTTCCCCCTAGAGATTTAGTTTCTGAGAAGTAGCTCTTTACATTATAGGTTCTAGCGAAGGCAAACTAGACAGACTATGAACACAAAGGTATTTCTTATTGTCTATTTCAGTGGTACATTCCAGTAGGATTTGGACTTTCTTTATAGATTAGGTATCCCTGTGAACACTCCGCTTCCCCAAAGCTTTATGCTGTTTTGTTTTGCAGTGCTGAGGCTTGGTCACAAGGTCTTGCTTGGCAGTCACTGTACTACTGAGCCATGGCCACCTCCTTCTGTTGTCATTTTTCTTCTTCATAACAGTTTATGATGAGATATTTAGGTTTCTCATGTCTTCATTAAGCAAAAATTGATTTTGAGGCATTAGTTAATATGTTTTAGAATTGTTTTCATCATGCTTGGTTTTCTAATACATACTACAAATGTTTCCAGAATTTGATTTAGTAAACCTTACTTTGTTATTGACTCTTTCGGTAACTTAAACACGATTCCTTGGCTATTCAATAGGGAGGTATGACCAGTGACTTAAATACTCTTAATGTTTCTAGCAAATAGAATGTCTCCTATTCATAAAATACTAGTGTAGAATGTATATCCTAAATTATAACGAACGTTAAGAAGTAAAGTCTACTGTCTTGTTTGCAAAAGATTTTTTCTTTTACCAGTTTCAGGATCTAAGGCTGAGAGAGTTCTACTGTGAGGGAAACCCACTCTTCCTGAAGAGGCCAGTTTTTGCTCCACAACCTAAGGACCTCTGGACCCTACGGGTGACAGTTTAGCTCATAAGCATGCACCTTCATACTAAACACGTGGTTTAAGATGTAAAGCATTTTGGACAATTCTGTAAATGTGTAACACTGGCTCATAAAGGATGCAGATCCTCCATATAAATTTTTTTTTTGAGTTGCTCACAGAATTCAGAGTAACCTGTGCGATTTCCAGACTGACTCAACAACACAGAGAAGTGGAAAAGTTTTGCTGGATGAAAAGAAAAAGAGAAATTAATTTTACTTTAGCATTCTAGATATTGTTTTTTCTGCTAGTGGGGTTTTTATTGCTTCAGCTTCATTTCACTTGTCGCCTGGTTGTGATCTGGAAGTCATCGTGTCTACTTTGGCAAATCTAGTTAACGAAACCAAAGGAAGGATTAAGGAAGCAGATGAGGGACTCCTCTGCTCCCAGCCAAGATCAAAAGCACAGGACCTCCCACAGTTGACCATGAGTCTCGAGCATGAAGTTTGATTTACCAGTTTTGTTTGGACCTAAAGCTGAACATACAAGATTGTTTCAGATAGAAATTAGTTTTACTGCTTTTAAAATGGTTTTCTTACCATGAGAGCAATATAGATGTATGTATAGGAATATCTAAAAGCCAGACAATGTCAGTGGGTGAAAGAACTGAGAAATGTAGTTAGCAAGGCATTACTACTCTCCCCTATGACTCTTTTGTGTATTTAGAATATATTTTAAGATGAATTAATACTCTGTATGCTACTTAGAGACTCGGGTTTTTAGTCCTTTTTTGGTGAATGTCTTTTTAATCAGATTAAAAACAACATACCTGTTTAAATGAATGTATGCTATTCTGTTACATCATAAATATTTTAACTATTTTCTCATTGTTAGATGTTTAGATCATTAAAATCATCTAAATTTTTTGACTTTACAAATGGGGCCTTTCTAGTAAATAACACAATCTTAAGGTTCACAGTATAATCAAATATCTTGCACCAGAGGCTAAACTGACCATATCCATAGGAAATTTCTCTCGTGTCTATATTATCTCTATGAATAAAAAGTGTAGGGGAAAAGAACTGGTTTCTCTGAAGATCAGCTCTTTTCAAATTCCTTTCTGGAGATTATTTTCTTAAATGTCATTATTTCCTGCTCCTGTATAGAAAAATTATATTGAAATTTAAATTGATTAAAATAATTTAAAATGGTCACATTTCTTTTAAGCAACCTCAGCTTGTTCTTTTTTCCCCCTCCTGTATCAAGCATATCAGAATAATGATTCTAGCTACTTATTGTAAGGTTTCTGTGGACAGGTACTGTGCTCATGAACAAGGTAGTTGTTTGATAACCATCAAGAGGTAGGTATCTTTATTGTACTCTTTTATAGATAAACTAAGTCCCAGAAAGTCTAACTAACTTGCTCACAGTCACAAAGATAGTTTTGTGGCTTGGGTGTTGATACTTAATTTCTACGGTTGACTTTTAGACCACACACTGCAATGTTACCAAAGATCCAGAAGGTTCTTGGGATAGAAGACGAGGTTCTTGATTGTAGAGGAGGCAGGCTGAATATTTAATCTGATGTGGTAACTTTATTTCAGAGAGAACTCTAAGACTAATAGAACAGCACTTCTCTCTTTTAATTTTCAAAATTTTAATGTGGAGTACAGAGTTAATTTTATGTATATATCATCAATAAATGCATGCATGAATAGATATTTAGGCTAGATATATAGTATAAATGACTAGTTTTACTTATAATATATAGTAATTATATAATATAATGTATATTATATAATAATATATATAATATTTAGGTGGTTTTCAAAGTACTTGTATGATTTTTTTTCCCAGAATGGTGACTCAAACTGACTATATATTTCTAGGTCATTTCTAGTAGACATTTGGTTAACATTGTTGGTTAGCAATTAAACTAAACTTTGGATTTCAATGGGCCATAGGGCTTTGAAACTCCCTTTGCCTTATTAGTGAATTTCTAAAGGATATACTTAGTTGTTTAGATCTGTAATCCTAGCTACATGGGTCCAGGTTCTGTCCGAGGTATGGAGTGACTTCTAAGCTGGCTTGAATGACTTAGCGAGATGGTAAAAAATTAAAAAGTAAAGCAAAGGTTGGGGATATAGTTCAGTGAGAGAGTACTGGCAGTACCAACAAAGGTTTTAAGAACCTTCCCCACTTCAGAAATATCTTCACTACAATTTGATGCCTGTAATTCAGTGCATTGGCAGATGCAGGCCAAATGCCTTGCTAGTATAATTTCAGCTCTGTAAATTCTGTCATAGTGTTAGAAAAACTCTCATTTTACCCATGAGATACTTGGGACCAGATGAATTAAAAACATGTGCAAACAAGGCCATGCAGCCAATACCTTGTTGAACCAGTGTGTGAGACTAACTCTGCACATGATGGACCCCAAGTCCTTGTTTATGATGTCCTGTACCTGCTTCCCATTCAGTCAGCAGCAGTTCATTACATGGTCATTTCCAAGTTCTTTTTTATAATATTTATACTTATATAGATATAGTTTCTTGATTATATAATAGAGTTCAAATGATCATATGTAAAACAATTTAAGAATGGACCTGAATTTATTTTCAATTTATAGTGGAATAGAAATTGGAATACCATATAACTTACATAAAATATTCTAACAAAATAGCATATAAGTGATTCAAACTGAACTACTTGTTTATCTGTAAAAGATTTCTTAAATTGAAAATGCCACTGCAATGATGCCATAATTACATGCTATAGTTTTAGAAAAATTTACAAAATGTATCTCTAAGAAGTGTTCTAGAAGATATTATTGGTTATATCAACAGTATCTTTCTGTGTTTATCCAAATTTCCAAGTAAAAGCTTTAATTTTCAATGACATTATTCTTCTAAAGTAATATATTGGCTTCAAGGAGAACATAAATAATGACTGATATATTAGTTGTCAAACAATGCATTGAAATCAACAAACATGTTTGGGTCAAGAAGTCATAAATGGTAAAAGCAATTATATTGCTTAATTTATGTGTCTGTGTATTCCATAAAATTCTTTTGTTTCTGTTTGAAAAATGAGTCCTTGTCTATGAGTTTTCTGCATACTAGAGCTAGCCCCAATTTGTCTAATTAGCTAATAGCATACCTCTAAAACAAGCATTTTAGCTTGAATTACAAACTGCTCCTCAGAAACAGAGAAAAGGTGACAGTAAGCATCTGATGGTGGAACTCATGATAGTGTTAGTGCTTTCAGATTTATTCCCTCTGTTTACCTTGGCCATTGCCCCACTCAGAAGGTTCTGCACATATGCAAGATGCTTTGCTGTTTGATAGCGGTCTTTTAAGATGCTCGTTGACTGGGAAGCATGGGTATAACAAGGAGCAGGCCTACAGAAATACATAGGAATTCTATGTTCTTGAAAAATTTAAAGACTTCAATTAGCATGGATTAGGGGGAGATTTTTGTACATATTGATATGTATAGATTCCCAATAATGACTTACAGAACCTGATACGGGCTATTAGGAAACCCTTCATTTTGGGCAGGAAAATCTGTCCCAAATAAGTTGTCCTCATATACTGTTTACATTTCAAGCAGAGTCTGTGTAATATTTATACAAGACTGCCATGCTATATAAACACACATTGCTTCATAAACACAAGCATTGTTTTTGCCATGCTGACATGCTGGATTTGGGCACTGCTGGGCAGTGAGGCAAATGCCTGTTTTCTTGGCTAGGTCAGTGAAGACTGAAGTTTATATAGCGTATGCTGTGCTTTACTTGAGTTGATGATTTTGGTGGTACAGGTGTAAGGCAACTTCTTTTTCTTTATTACCTTTTGATTATTTAGTGTTATCATTTGTATTAGTTAGTCAAATTTCATGTAGATCAGCATGGTGATGCTTACCAAAGATTTACAGTAGCGATTACCTCACAGATTCTAATGCTCCCTTTTTTTTATTGGATATTTTATTTACATTTCAGATGTGATCCCCTTTCCCCATTTCCCTCCCACCCAGGAACCCCCTATCCTATCCCCCCTCCTCCTGCTTCTGTGAGGATGTGCTCCACCTACTCGCCCACACTGGGGAATCCAGCCTTCACTAGACCAAGGACTTTCTCTCCTACCTATGCCCGAAATGCCATCCTCTACTACATATACAGCTGGGGCCATGGGTCCCTCCCTAAGTGCTCCTAGGCTGGTGGTTTAGACCCTGGAAGCTCTGGTTGGTTGGTATTGTTGCTTTCCCCATGGGGCCACAAACCCTAATGCTCCTGCAGATTTGACTGCATTGTGAGCTATAGTTTAGATAGGAAGAATTTACAGCCTAGTAAATACGACTGAATGTTTTTGAGTCCAGTTTGAATGTCTGGGTGGCCCCTGCTTATTGTACTGAGAATTACAAAAAAATGAGTAAAATGACACCTAATTTTATTAAACAGATAATGTAAATTTATTATGACTTGGAGTTTGATATTTAAGAGACATAAATATGGTAGAAGGTACCTACTTTTCTTGTATGTGTGAAAGACACTTTTTTTTTTGCAGTGGCAGCCACATGCAAGTCATATGTATAAGTCATTATATAGTGCTGTAGAATCTTTGATTAATAAAAATAAAGAATTAAACATGATTTTGAACTAATGAAATAGGAATTAATGTATAGAATTAGAATTACTTTGAAGAACTGTTTTTTTTTCTTTTAATTTAGGAAATAGCAGCAAGAATTGTCCTCTCTCTGTTACAAGAAAACAACCCTTTGGTTATGAATGCCATAGAGTCTTACCCCGAGGCCAAGGACAAACTCTCCAAATCGAAAAAATGTGCAATATGCAAAAAACCTTTTTTATCTGAGTGGCTGGAATGTGTTTACTTTGTTGCTCCATCAAAGGTAAACAGTGTGCTTTTTTTGTGAAAATCAGCATAAGGGCTTCTGTGTTTGTCCTTACTAATGATATTTGTACCCAAGGACAGACTTCATTGATAATCTATCACATTCAGAAAACTGTGTTTCTGAATTATTATTCCTTGTTCCATTTGAATTCAAGGTCTTTATCACATTACATATACTCCATCAAAATTCTACAAACACTGGGCATGGCAGCACAAATCTTTGGTTATTTAGCACATGAGGTGCATGGGTTAGAAATTCCCTAGTTCATTTTGAGTTTCAATAGAAATGTAAAAAGCTTACCATGCTTAACTCTCACTATTCTAGAGGCAGTGGGACCTGGGAGAATGGAGCTGAGAAATGAGGCAAACTAAAGTCTTCTGCAATAGCCAACCTGATTCAGAGCATCAGACCATATACACTCTGAGTGCTTATTAAGGTTCCGTGAGTAAAGCTCTCATGAATCCAAGCTGTGTACAATCACATGGACAGTCTGCATGTGGCAAAACATGTTTTTTCATAGAGGCATGTAAAGAGTAGTTTCATTGAATAACAACAAGCAATAAGGAGTAATCTGAAGTAAACTCACTCCTATCTGCTACACCTTGAGGAATCATGAAAACACATTCTAATAACAATTCTGTGTTTTGAGGAAACAGGTCATACAACTCTTGCCTTGTTTTCTGGGAATGTTAAAAAAGCACACAGAATTCTCAAAGGACTCCACTCCAGGACGATGCCACCTGAAGCAATTCTCACTGGGCAGTTCATATAGCTTGTGAGGTAAATTTTACACAAGTGTTTAGAAGACCTCTTTCACTTCAGATGACCAAATAACATTTGAGTTAGGGAGCGTAGTCCTTATCACAACAGTGTTAACTGTTTTGTAGCAGGCGGGCATCTGTAGGCACTATATAAATGTGAACCTTACCTTTAAACTTGGTATAATGTTCTCAGGTTGTAAAATGTATTTCTTATTTTCAGCCACTTAAAAATATTAAAGCACCTGTAGGTCACATGTCCTGAGAAGAGTGGGGACCAGGCAGTACCTGGAGAACCTCAGCTTGCCGACACCTATTGTAACGCACCTGGCATTTGTTCTTGACACTATAACTTCTTGCCTGGCATTGGTGAGCAGTCAGTCATTCCTGGGACAACAGGGTATAATACTTGATGCTAATGTTAACAGATGACAGATGCATTCCCTGCTGTTCTGTAGATGATCATCTGGTGAAGGGAGCAAAACACAAAAACAAATGAACACAAGTGGAAGGAAGTATGAATCATGCCACATTATAACAGAAAAGAGATATGTATGCTTTTAGTTTGTTGGGACTTACGTGACGTTACCACTGAGTAATTTAAACAGAATTTTATTGTCTTGTGGCTCTGGAAGCCAGGGACTCCAATGTCAAGTTGCTCAAGTTGCTTGACAAGAACAGTATATTTTAGTTTTTTGGTTTGCTTTTTTTTTTTTTCTGGATTGTAAAGTATTCTCTTTTACTCTACGACTATTGCCCTTTTAGTGTTAGTAGTTAACTAGGACCTGGGATTACCTAGAAGACAGCTTTCAGACACACCAGTGAGGAATTGTTTAGCCTCTGGCCATGCCTGTAGCGGTGATGCTGACTGTTATTAACTGGGATTTCAAGACACACACTAGAAGTGGGGATCGGGAAAAAAAAAGAAGTGGGACTTGCCATTCCCTGGTCTTGTGCACAAAGACCTATAATGCAGCAAGATCTTTTCCTTATATACATTGTTTCTAAGATATCCATACTGTGACTATCATGAAATTTTCTACAAGGCTCAAAAGACTTTTTGGGGAGTAATTTGGAGAAAATTGGGTAATTTTTTTCCCTTTTTGTCCATCTGTGAACAAATACCACTTGTAGTAGGCATATCCACTTGTGATTAGGAAAAACAAAGGAAATGGGTAATCAGAGACAGAATCCTCAAATCATTTACATTTTTGTTGTTCTCCAGTGACTGTAAATGCCTACAAAAATGCCTACAGAAATCCATGAATTGGTAACATCCATTGCAGTTTGTCTATCTAGGTCAGTGTTGTACTAGAAAGTTTTAGTCTTCAGGGCATTTAGCAAACATTCAAATTATTTATTTACTCGATGTTCATTGTCTATTTCTCCCACTAAAAGACTTCAGTTGTTTCCTAGAAAAAAAAAAGGTCCAAAGCACCCAATGTTAAATATCAAGAGAAAAAAGAGATCATCCCTTGGGAAATGAGGAAATGAGGATAGAAATGTTTGAGATGCGTGTACTATCAGGTCATGTGTGTAACCTATTTGGAAGAGCTCACAGTCTCGCCTGGAATGGATCACTGCAGTCAAAAGAACTATAAAGAGTAAAACTTGCCAAATTACTTAGCAAAAGTTGCCCAAACAGCTTGATTCTCTCTGGCCATGTTCACTACACCTGGGACAACTTGCCTTGTTCATTTTTTACTTGGACAGATTCCTTTACAACATCATCCGATGAACTGTTAGTTTCATTTCAAGACTTTTTTTTTAAATGGCCAGCTAATTAAAATAACCATAGCCAACTCTGTGCTGTCACCTGAAATACCATAGTTAATATCTAAAACACCCCAGGACACTGATGAGAAATCCTAAGTTTAAACAAGTTAGGTAACCTTGCCAAGTTCTCAAAGTTTCCAACTGGAGACCAAGGGGAGAAACTCATGTGTGTTATTTCTTGTACTCAACCTGAAGTAATGAAATAGCTAGTGAACCTAGCCAGTCCTCATTTATTTAATTGACTTTAAGACAATCATGTTGAAGAGCCATTTATTTACTTCCACAAATTCAGTTTCCTCCATTGAATGTATGTATGTATGTATGTATGTATGTATGTATGTATGTATTCCATCATCTGTTGGCAATGTAGAATCCTGGTCTGGAAAGAAATCATATATTCCCAGGAACATCAGAAATTCACAATATATATTTGAGGATGAGCTTCAAAACTTACTGCCTATGTCATCTCAATTTCCTCTTTAAGGATACACTTCCTTGTTTATTCAAAGGCAAAAATAATAGCTCCTGTATCACACCAAGGGTTCAATAGGCTATGCAGATATTGCTTAGCATAGCAGGTACTTAATAATGGAATGACATTATTAGAATTTTTGGTATTGTTGCTGCTGGTGTCTGTTCATTTGGATTTTTTTTTGTTTGTTTGTTTGTTTGAGACAAGATCTTAGTGTGTAGTGCTAGCTGGCTTTATACTTGCCATATAGTTCAGGGTGATCTTGAGGTTCCTGCCATCTTCTTGTGTCAGCCTGCTCAGTGCATCATCATGCCAGACAGTACATAGCTAGATATCCAGATAAGTTGATAGATAAAAGACATGGAAATGTCGGAAGTTTTGAGAAGAGTGGAAAAGAAAATTGTTTGCTTTGTTATGAAGCAACCATTGGTTTTAATCCTATTAAAAGTGAGAAAGTGGGTGAGTGATGTATGTCAGTGTGTGGGCTCTTGCCTAGTGTGTGGTCTCAGTATACTGTCATAGCAAAAAATAAAAATAAAAAAATGAAAAAATTAAACTCACGCTATTAAGTATTCAACAGAGAAGTATATGGTTATCATCTTTATTATGAACTAATTAATCATTATACACAAAATTTTAGGGTATTTAAGATTAAATTTGAAAAATCAAATTGACATCTGAATGCATTTGGCCAGATGCATAATTTGAACTTGTATTATCAGTGCTTCACTGTTTACAGTGTAGAAGTGAGTGTGTGCAAAATACCTGAGGATGATAATGACGTTACCACTATGGTGTTGGTGAATGTGGTGGTTTGAGTAGGACTGGCACACATAGGTTCATATACTTGACTACTTGGTCATTAGGGACTGGTATTAGGTGACAGGGATTAGGAAGTATAGACTTGTAGGAGTAGGTATGGCCTTGTTGGAGGAAGTATGTCACTTGGGTGGCATTTGGAATTTCAAATGCTCAAGCCAGGCCCAGTGTCTCTCTCTCTTCCTGCTGCCTGCCAGTCCACATGCAGAACTCTTAGCTTCTTCTTAGCACCATGTCTACCTGTATTGCTGTCATGCTCCTCTCCATGATGACAATGCTCTAAACCCACGGAGAGTAAGCCAGCCCCAAATAAATGTTTTTCTTTATAAGAGTTGTTGTGGTCATGGTGTCTCTTCACAGTAGTAGAACATTGATTAAGATGGTAAACAATTGCTGTCAGATAGCCTCCAGGTTTATGTAGCTTTTCCACATAAGTGGACTAATATTCTATATAAACTTGTTTGCCTAGAAGCCTCTTTTTCTTTTAATTAAAAACTCAGTTACTTAATTATCCATTCAAGAACTAATCTTGGAGAGTGCGGTCCTTTATAGTAAATACTTCATTATGATTGGACAACATGTTTGATAATGCTAGTGTCTGGCTGCTGTTATGCTACGCTGAATGTTCTTCTTCAAATAGGGTATGCATCAAAAAGTGGGAGACATTGAATTAAAAAAGTCTTTATTCCTGACATGAAGCAGAAAAATAAAAATCAAACAAACCCAAAATTTCAAATCGAAATGGCTTCTGTTCAGGTGAATGTAACATTATGTTATGCTTGCCTTCTAAATTAGTGAAATGGCCAGTTGAAAGTAATGGATAAAATGTATCACTCAACAATGTACTCAATTTGTTTTTTTTCCAAAATATTGTAATTATCTGAGTTGTTAGCCTTTAGAAATTTCAGTTTAATTGCTATTTCAGCAGGAATCTTTGAAATAATAACAGAATTAATCCCGTTTAGTTACTAGTAACTTGGGCCACATTTGATCAAGTAACTTAAATATTCTTGTAAAGTTCTTTCCAAACTCTTGAGTGATCCTGTGCCCAAAATATTCATATGAAGACTTTCATTTTGAATTTTTTCATTAGTTGAATTTAACATTCCCCCAGATTCCTTTAAAGTTGAAGAGTTTAGGCAAGGACTGACTTTGAGCATGAACTCTCAGCCCTGTACTGGATGATGTAATGTTATTAAAACTATCCTCAGAAGAGATTAGTGTGAGGAAGTCTCAGCATAAACGAGTGAAAATGTTCATCTACTTTACGAAAGTAAATGAAACTTTTTCACCTTAGTTTTTAAAATGACAACCTGCCAGGAATGAGACATAATATAATATTACATTTAATAACTTTACCCATTGCTTATAGAGTAAAATCTTACTTTGCTATAAAAAGTTATTACTGTTAAGATACCACTGACATTCATTTATGAAGCTGAGCATTTCAAGTAGTCAGCTGTGGAAATGAACATGGGTCTTAATTCATTTGTGCAGTGGTTAGACAATTGAATGTACATTAGACAGAGAGAAGATCAGAAGGCATCCCATTTCAAATTCTAAATGGTCATGAAAGTAATAAGTAATAAGTGTTTATTGTTCAGAAAATTGAAATGATAATGCATGTTCCATATTACTTTAGTCACAAAATAGCAGAAGACAATTATAGTATAATCAAATCCACACATCGCACTTCAATCTCTCCCACTTCTGAGAACTCTGAATCCCTTTTCCCTTCTAGAGACTTCTCCCATTAGTTCTTAAACTGGTGGCATAGGATTATAACTACATTGGAATCTTTGATTTGTTTCTTGTAAAGGTCTGAAATTGTAGTCAACTTTAGTTTATTCATTCAAGGGTGTTCATTACTGCAAACTTTGAATTTCCCCCAAGAAAGTTAAAGGCATTCATATGCAGCAAAGACTGGTGGGGAGAAGGATCAAAATATAATGGAAAGAAGGCCAGTTAGCTCAGCAGATGGCTGACTCTGTTTTTGATGATGTTGTTTGTTTGTTTCCAGTTTCTTTCCTTATAATAGTCCAAAATATCTTAAAGCAGAACAACCATAAAGAGTGTTATTAAAGAAAGATAATTTTGAGAGTAAAAATGAATATTCTTAATAGCTGGAAAAAAATATCAGGAAACCAGACCTGTCCTTGGCATATGCTGAGGGTTCCTGGATGGGTTAGTTAACTTCAGAGCATAGCAAACAATAGTGCCATCAATACTGGTTTGGAAGACTTAACATTCTGAATATACATCTCAGATTTTAGAAATTGTTTTTAGTCACTCCATATTCAAGAACATACTTTAAGCAGGAAGTTCTTGGTGCTATAATGTAATGAAGCATTACAGGGGACCCGCATAGTTCCCAATTGTTTAAGGTTTGAGTTTAAACTGTAAAGACGTAAAATGCCCTAGTACTAAAAGATAATATTACATGAGGGCCAGAGATCAATCATACAAAAGTTTGAATGAGGATGGTAAAATCATTGCATAATGTCTGTCCTGAAAATTGTCCTGGATACCTTTTCTTAAAAAAGGTGGAATTCAGATATATGACTAAGGAAGCAGAGAGGAAAAGTTAGGACCAGAAAACAGCACAGAAGGAAGAAAAAGTAAAGCAACAGGGTTGATTTGTAGATTTGGGAGGAGGAGACACTATGAATAATTGGTGCCAAATTATATAAACCTGTCAAAGAATAGACTCAGGAGAATGAACTAAGTCTAGTGTGTAGGTAACTACAAGTTAGTGTATATGCTGTGTTCTAGGATTGTTTGGCAGTGTGTGCTAGATTAGTTGAAGCTGAAGAGGAAAGGTGCAAAAAACCATCAAGTGATTGTCTTGTGCAGGAATAATGTGTAGCAGTGGAAATACATGGAGGTGGGAACATCCTGGGGAGGAAGGATGACAAGAAGTGGCAATTATACATGGCAAATGTCTGAGAGGAATGCAAAGGAGTAAGATTCATCCAGAGGAGAGTCTATTCTGGAAGGATAGCCCAAATTTTATCATTGATACGTCAAATTTCAAGTGATATCTACATAATTCAAATAAATGTTTCATTTTACACATGCTGACTGTGAAGAAATATCTACATAATTCAGTTGAGTATGCTTAGTACCAGGTGGAACCAGGATTTCAGTAGCTTTCATCTGTGCATCCCTCCAAGTGTTATGTCATTAGACTACTGTGCATGGTGGTCAAAATTACTTGTTAGTATAGGATGGTTGGAGATGTATTATGACGAACACAAACCTACAATTCAGTGGCCTTGGATTTCAATCCTCTATGGACTATAGCAATGAACATTCTCTAAGTCATTTACTTTCCACTATATGGACTGTTTTCCTCATCTAATCAATTAAAAGATTAAAGCAACAGATCTTCTAGCTCCAGAGTATGTAGATTCCATGGGAAGGAGGCTTTATGGCTTTTGCAAATCCTGTTAATTTGGAACACAAGACCAGTGTTGTGTAAGTGTAGGCTTTTACACCCATGCACCAGTTCTGAAAATAATTACTCTGAGAGTTAACTATGTATGAATAAATGCCTAGACCATGAACTTGGTCATGTTCGTCGACTATCTCATAACTTAAATAACTTGTTCATTCTATTCTATGAATGATATGCATCTGTCTCCTCAAAGCCCTGCTAGAATCTCCTCTTGTACCTGACTCTATCCCAGAATTCTTCTCTCTCTACCAGATCTCTCGTCTCCTATTTCCTGCCTTAGCTCATTAGTCAATCAGCTTTTTATTGATAGGTGATGCTTCCATATAGTACACAAGAGATTCTATATTTCCCCTTCCCCCTCCCCCCCAATCAGAGACCTGAGAATACATGTTACCTGAGTATTCAGGAAGTACAGACAAGCAGCTTCCAAAACTATTAAAATGACAGAGAAAACTGGCTGCCTAGATAGTCTGCCCAAATTTCTCTGTGTTTTAAGAGCATCATCTTTGACCTTATGGCCCAGAATATCTGACAGACTTTTCTGTGAAGCAGGAAATATCAAGGACTGCTTATCCTGTCTTGGCAAAGCTCATCAGTTGACTTCCCTGTATCTCATTTGTCCAGTTCAGACAGCATATTGTAGCAGTTGAAGCAAGGACAGTTTCTTGCTCAGTGGCTAGCTTGCCACATATGAAGCTAAGTCCATAAGGAGGTTCTTTGATGCCCATCATCTTTGAAGTAGAATCGGGGTGCTGTCAGGAGCAGACCTGTCTCATTGTCAGAAGAGCCTTATGTTACTAAAACATCCTTAAATTCCACTTTATGTGGATCTCTGTAGTTTCTGAAGACCACATATATACAGTATACCTGAATAGGTAAATGCTGCTTGTTTTTAGCTATTATTATTTTAGCTATTACTGTGAAAACATTTTACTGTAATCAACTAGACAAGTATCTAACATGATGATGAATTTGAGTATCTGACTGCTAACTTGCATTTCTTAATTATTGTAAACAGTTTGTAATAGCAGCTATCAAGGACTAGAACTTCATATTGTACTTTAAAATGAATTTTAAAACTAAACTGATGTCGGGAGGTGGTGGGACACACCTTTAATCCCAGCACTTGGGAGGAAGTGGCAGGCGGATTTCTGAGTTTGAGAGTTCGAGGCCAGCCTGGTGTACAGAGTGAGTTCCGGGACAGCCAGGGCTACACAGAGAAACCCTGTCTCAAAAAAAACCAAAAAAAAAAAAAAAACTAAAACAAAAAAACCCCAAAAAACTGAAACATATACACATGCATAAAATATAACCTTAACTGTGTCAGTGTGCAAAATTCTATATCATTGTATGATTTTTGACTAGTGATAGATCTATAGTTTAAGGGTAGATTCAATATTTTACCCTTTATTGCTATTATTCCTCCATTAATCTTATTTACTCTTTTTTCCTTTCATCCCTATCCGTCTCTTTTCCCCTAACACTTGATAGAATAGAAAGGATAGAGGAAAGAAGAAGATAGAGAAAAGAAATCCCTGATTCTAATCTCCTTTACTTTGTTTCCTCCCTGCCCAAGACCATAACTACTTGCAACCAACCCTTTTTAAATGATGGCAAACATCCATCATATATTGATGACCAGAAACTATTTACCACACTCTTGGGATTGGGGGTGTTGCTCTCTTAATATTGCTTTCTGCTGATTGGCGGCATCATTTTTTTTTTGTAGGTTCAAAGAAAACTGGGATATTGGTTACTCTTAAGAAAACTAACTGTAATATTTGCTGTCCAATCTCTGTGTGCTGAGAAAGTTCAGGGCTCAACTGAAGTCTTGACTGGACCAATTAGCTAGCCATTTTTAAATTTCCTGGATGTAGATTTTTGAGGAAAAAGCATCGAGGCAGTCTGAGGTAGGTTCATGCAGAAAGCTGGAACAAATATGTTCCATATTTCAGCATTCTTCTCAGCATCCCCGGGGTTGAATCTTGTCAGGGCCTTTTAAACTTCGTTGGTGTGTATAAATATATAAACTTTCACAAGTAATATACATTTCTGTATTAATATATGTACAAAATGTATACATTTGTGTATTAATATATGTATGGAATATGCAATGTGCACAATTCAGTTAAAGATGATTCTTTCCTGTCTGTTAGAGCAGGTAAGGCATCTGTCTTTCTTGATAGGTTAGTTTGGACTGTATAATAAATTGTAATATAAATTTCTATCATGCTGTTTGAAAGGATGGCATGATAAGTCCAGAGAATTTTGTATCAAGATTTATTGGCTATCTATAGCTAAAGTTTCACTGGAGACATTTTTATTGTCTCAGGCAGTTTCAGAGCTATTCTCACATAGAGGGATCAGCAATATAAGTTACCTGTTTGTTGGTCTTTATGATTTATTTATGTTTGCAGTCAAGATCTTCAAGGGGTCTTCCCTGTTAAATCTAATTTTTATCAATTTGGAAGGAATCACTCACAGATTTTCTTCTCCTGTTGAAACAAACAAAGGCAAAAATCTCACTCCCAAAATAACACATTTCCTTCTTTCAGTTCTGAGGTTAGGATATCCTTAACATAAACAGGCTGATATAGTTCAACAGTTTTTTTTTTTCATAACCCAGCGTCTCTCACAGCTTTGTTATCTGTCTCATTGATATTTGAAAACTTTAAAGTCAATAAACTATTATTTAATCTATCTCTGGGAGATCTCAAATTCCCCTTCTGTTCTATGAGCATTTCCTTTTATAATTGCTTGACCTGTAGATTGTAAGAATTACCTATAACAAGTTTTATTCCATAATGTCTCACAGTTGTTATATTCTAATGGATACATACGTTGAAGTATCAGAAACTTCAATCTGCAAAGGCATTTTCTAGGTAACCACTGTCTCTAATATTCAATCTCTGAATCAGCTTTTTCAGAATTTAAAGCAAAAGCCCATTGGAATTCTGAGGATGTATCAATGGTATGGTGTGTTAACTTGTGTACATATCCTAAACTCTACAAAGTGAGACATATAATTTGCTGTTTTGTGTTTTTTTAACTTTTCATTCTTTTTTAATTAAATTCTTTTTCATGCAATATATTTTCTTCTCTTATCCCTTCCCTAATCTCCTCCAAGATCCTCTCTACCTCCCAGACTACTCAACTCCATGATCTTTCTCTCTCAAAAATAAAAGCAATAAAAAATAACTTTGACAAAAATTCCAAGACAAAACAAGATGAAACAATACACACGCATATGTACACACACTGACACACACGTGCACACGTGCACATGGGTACACACGCACACATGCATATGCTTTGCACACATATACAATATGGAATTCATTTTGTGTTGCCCAACTACTACTGGACTGGGACCTGCCCTGGAGTATTGTTGATATACCTGCTCACATTCTGGTTAGCCTCATAACATTTATTCTGCTGGTGCACTAATATAGCTTACAGGCAGGTCTCTGTTTTAGGTCTCATGTGTTGCTAGGTAATATTGATATTTACCTTTCTACTCTGCATGCTACAATATGCAGAATAACTTTTAGCACCACAAATATTTATCAGTAGGGGTGAAGGTACCAGCTCCAGTTCTCCATGTTCAATGACATAAGTAAATGTTGTCTTATGTAATAGAGCCTTATCATCATGTGGTGGAGAGCAGCCAATAGCCTTGGAAATAGCCTGTAGTACTAAGAGGATCCATGGGACCCCTTTGGCCAATGACTCAAAAGATGTGACATATTCCTGCCACTGGAGGTTTTACTTGGTAGGATAAGTTGTCTAGTTTGGTATTTTATTCCTCATTATATGGGATGTTTTGTGTTTTAATTTTTATCAGCTAGCCACCAAAGTGGTAATTATTTTTGACAGAGTCATAAGGTTTCTTAGTTCACATGTGTGAGAGGAGTATTTTCTAGGAAGGAGTACCATCATTCCTTTGCAACATGGTCATTTCATATGAGACATGTCATATCAGTAAAAATAGCTACTGTGATGATACACACACAGGTAGAAATTTAAATGAGCATGTATCTGAAATATCTTGGAGAATTTTATGTATTTCACAAGACAGTACAGAAGATGATGATTTTATATGAAAAATTGCAGTACCAGGGAATTATGTCAAGTTCTTTTCCTCAGTATAATTCCCAGAAATCAGTCCATATCCTTGAGAAGTGTTGTATTATTAGAGTAATAAACAGCAAAAAGATGAACAATTAATTCTATTATAAACAACTAAACAATAAATAATCATTCCTCTAAGAAGGGGTAAAGAAAGTTTGCATTCCTGCTTGTGGCAGGAGCCAAGCCAAATTCTTCCCTGCCAGTTTCTTAATGACACAAGGGAAATGCAAAAGCCACAGTGGAAGGAGGAAACACCATGAGGAGTTTTTAGTATAAACTTTTCACCTCATGGAAAAACTAGAGCAAAACGTGCTAGTTAAACCCACAATATAGCTTCCCTGATTCATGTTGTTTCTCCAGTTATCTCTTGGTTCATGGCTTTCATTCCTGTCTCAAATATGTACTAATTAAAGAAGACATGGAATGGTTTATTTTTAATGTACCATAATGAAGCAGAAAATAGCTGTTTTCTTTAGACTAGAGACTTGTCTACTTTATAGAAGGCACATTTAGTTATGATTTTTGCCATTAGATCTTACACCATTATTTCAACATTAAGCTCACACTATCTAAAGTGATACTGTCATCCCAGAATCGACGTAAAACCTTCTACACATTTATCACTACAAAAAGACTAATTCTTTTTATTTTTGATCTTTGTATTATTTATGATTGAGAGCACGTGATTCAATATTTTATGATTAATTTATTGCTCTCCTTGTTTTGTTTCCCAAATATGCTAAGTACAGTTTTGAGTTTTTTTGTTTTGAAGTTTATCTTTAGAAATATCCTTTTGTCTCTTCCACAGTTAGGCATATCATAAGTCATCTTCTGAAACCAGTTCACCTCTACTCTGTAAACTCTTGATTCATCCATAGCCTGGCCTCTGCCTCCCTTCTTGTGGCCTTTTAGAGCTTACTTAGGACTTGGCATAGCCATATGTTTCTAGTTATTTTGTATCTATTTCTTATCTTTCCAACTAAATCCTGAGAAAATTATTGGAGGCAGAGGCTATTTGCTATATATTTTTGTATTCTTGGCACTTTGCCTAATGCACACAAATTTTAGATCACTTATAATTTATTTGTATTGTTGTATGGGTCTGGCTGAATATGCCTAGATTAGGATTCCAAATTTGTCATCTTTTGGTTATTATCTGTCATTTAAAATATTTATTTCTTTTGCTCATTTTTCCTCTTGCCTTTATTTTTGTGTAGTAACTTCCTAAACAGTGTCCTTCAGAGGAAGGGGTGCTGCTCTTTCAGGGGTCCCCAAGTCCAGAGTTGATGTTCTCTGGCTTAGTTGGTTAGTTCTGTGCTATGTGTACATGCTAGGCTAATCACAGTGCTCAGAGGTTGTTGATTCATGCTGGCTGAGTAGTGGAATGGATGTCTCTCTCTCCCCGTGTATGTATGTATGTATGTATGTATGTATGTATGTATGTATGTATGTTTGTATGTATGAAGGTTGGAGATAGAAGAACTACTTGTTCAAAAAAACCAACCAACCAACCAACCAACCAACCAACCAACCAACCATAATTAGATGAGCTCTTGTGCCCTCAGTGTGGGAAATGAGCACCTGAAAGGCAAACTGAAGATGTTCACCAGGGAGTTCGGAAATACCTGCTGATTGATTAACAGCTTTGTGGGAAAACATTAGCCTTCTACATCCAAAATAATGTATGGTCAGGATATCGCTACCTAGTCACTATTTGGGTGGGGATGAGAGTACTATGACCTTTGACTTCCATTCTCACTCATACATGGCCAGCATCAGAAGGCTGTTTGTCTTGAGAGTGGATGGTAATCTTTCAAACATCTAAATAGGATTTCATTTTTGGTAGAAAAGTGAGCAGAACAGTATTTAGATATCTCATGAGGTTTGTGATGATGTTGGCCAGAGTGGTTTTTTTTGTTTTTTTTTTTTTTTTTGGTAAAAGTAAGAGGTATCATTGACCAATTAAATCTCAAGTCATATGTCTCTGCTTTGGATTTCTTCAATGAGTGCTATGTTGACTTTAGGGTTTTTCTCTTCCCATTTTTTGACATGAAGGGTATCAAAGGAGGCCTTGTAAATGTTGAGGCTGTAATTGTTAAAGATATGTACATTAAATTGGCTGGCAGAATTTTGAATATCTATTTTGTGCACTGAGAATTATGATGAGATATCTGAAGTATAAAACCTTAAGTCATATTGATTAGCTTGATTGAGACCCAGCCAGTGATGATCTTAATGAACATTATAGAAAATGAACAGTATTAGGAATTTCCATATAGGAAGTGTATAGAACACAGGCAAAGTCAAGAAGCTATTCAGCAGGCACTTGCTGGTTGATAATTGAAACCTTTTTCAAATAGGAATCAAGTTCCTGTAGCATGTATGATTTGCATGGACATCCTTAGTATCATACAGTCAAACCATGTACTAGTGTTCGGATAAAAGCACATATAAATTTTTATCATTTAAGTTTAGTTTAGTGTTAAATATGCCTTTGTCATCTGGTTAAGCTTGTTTGTTTGTATGTGGTAAAAGAACAAATTAGCTATAAATGGAATCATGTGTTCCTTACAAATCAATGTTCTGAAACTTCTGAGAAAGTGACTATTTTATTAAAAAAATACAAGAAAACCAGGCTTAGTGATGGTTGCCTGTGATCCTAAAATTTAGAAGGTAGATGCAGTAGATCAAGAGTTCAAGAGCAGTCAGAGGCAGGAGGATTTCTGAGTTCGAGGCCAGCCTGGTCTACAGAGTGAGTTCCAGGACAGCCAGGGCTATACAGAGAAACCCTGTCTCGAAAAACCAAAAAAAAAAAAAAAAAAAAAAAGAAAGAAAGAAAAAAAAAGAGTTCAAGAGCATCCTCAGCTTTCTCAAACACAAAACAAAATGATCCCACTTCTAACCCTACTCCTTGGGACAAACTTAATTTGACCTTTAATCTTTCTTTTTAGAGCTGGAAGATAAGCAGAAACCTAAAGCTGATTCCTCTCCAGACATTAGTCTGTTCCTACCAATGCTTTGACCAGCGTGATCCTGATGATGTCTTTGGGATTGCTCAAGAGTAGAGCAGGTGAGATAGTCCTTCAGCACCTCATTGGGCCAGTTGTCTCCTCTGCCTCAGGTCAGCACATGCCCCACTTATGACGCTGTTCTCTGTCTAGTCGCTTTCAATGTATTAAGCAAAGGAAGGTGAGTCACTCAATTATAAAATGTATACTATAAGTACTGCAGTCTGCATCTAGATGGCTCTGTTTTTAGATGCTTGTTTTCCTCCTATTGGCTTAAAAACACATGGAAAAATGTGAAAACATTAATCTGGATGACACATGAATGTGATCTTTTCCATCCCTTTTATGAGTTCCATTCCCTTTTTAAAAATTCGAAGATGAGTTTAATGGAGAAAGATGTTTCATTGATGAGCATTTCACAGTTGAAAGACGGATACTCATTTGAGCTAGGTAGCTATATTGTATTTGCAGGATTTCACTTGAGCCACTAACATCTGTTGATATTATATAGAATTTTCATTCAGCTTAAAAATAAGTAGAAGGCTGGAAAGTCAAGGACAGTAACTCCCAATACTATCATTTTTTACAGAGTTCTGATAAATATATTTGAAAAAAAAATCTTTGATCAAGAAGAACTGTTCAATGTGAGGAAAATTACTGAAATGAAAGTGTGAATGATTTCCTTTGAGGGAATAGAGAAAACTAGGAAAAGAATTTATGAGAATATATGTTACATTTTCCCTAAATCAATGGTTCTTAAAGTCTGATTTTCATTCAGTGCCACCCAGAAAATGGTCTGGCCCTACCCTAGGACCAGTGACGCAGAAACTGTGAGCATTGGAGGGCAGATTCTGTGGCCGTAGCCTCCTGGGTGATTTGTCTGTGTGTTCGAGTTTGAGAACCACAAAGGAGTCTAGCTTGTAAGAAAGTTAATCATAATTTTACATTTAAACTCAGCTAAAAATGCATTACTTCATGTGACTATTTGATGGTCCTCTTGCTAGAGGGCCAAGTGGAGCCTCTTCTTCTATTCTTGTCCCACTGCTACTGTCCTTGGAAGGACTTATAGATTCAATCCAGGGCACTTTACGCATCAAAGTTACCTCTGGCATAACTGCCAAGTGAGATCTATTGAGCGCAGCAAAGGCTTTGAGTTCCAAAGAATAAATTCCAGGTTCCACTCAAATAGTTACTTCAAGGTAACTTTTAAAAGGCTCCATTAAACAAGAATGTACCTTAAACAAAAATAAACAGCTGAGACCAACACAGAGCTCACTAAACATGAGTCAGTAAAACACACTATGTGTGCCTATTGAGAGAAAAATTACCTCAGTAAATTGTATTTGATTAGGGAAGTACTTTTTTCTTAATCTAGTTTATATAGTATAAACATGGTTTGTTTATCATTTGAGTCCTATGACTTCAACCATAATCCATTCCTCATCTTTTTCCTGAATAGAAAATTCCATCCACCCATCCATCTTTGAACTTATTTATTCTGTAGGCAGTTGAGGCATTTTCTTAAAGTTCATGTGACATACAGGTGGACTCAGGCTCCCTCTCTCTATCCTTGCTGCCATGTTTAATTCATAGGTGAAGGTCACTGAAGTCTGGCTTCTCTTCACTATTTCACAGATTTTTATCTATTGATAAAGCTTCCTAAAAGCCATAAAATAATATTGCAAATATTCTTGGTATGTCTTCTTAAAATGCCTCTTTGTATGGCCCTTGTCTAGCTTATTTTTTCTGTGAGAAAAATAAATGGGCAGAAGTTGCTTGGTCTTGCTAAATAACTGTTTCTTGGTTCTGAGAAAGTCCCAGGGCAGCTTACTCCTCAAACCCACCAAGGGAACATTAGGAGCCTTCTCAGGCTACAAGGCTCTCAGTTGTAGAAGGTTCAAGTTCAAAAAATACCCTTGAGCCTCCCATGGCAATCCTGTCACTAAGGGATCAGCAAAGGCCACTGAGGGATAAGAACACATTGGCAGGCAACACTGAGTTGTAAGAGGAGAGAGAGGGCTCCTGAGTATCCCTACAGACTCAGGTGAAGACTGTGAATAAGACAAGTTATGTGTTGCTAGCCAGAGTAACAATGAGCTTGTTTCACAAGGGCTTCTTAAGGGACTGTCCCTTTATTCCTGTGAGTTGGTAAATGTTTGCATAGAGGAAGAAACAAGACAGGAATTGGGAATACTGAGACTGAGTTGTCGGCATCTGCCTAGGAAAGTTAGACAGACTGTTCTTCTGATCATTGTAATTATAATAAAAGCCTATGATTTCTTTCTGAACCAAGGAAATTAGCAGTTGCTTGTGACTTGTTCTATTAATGTATATTAAAGAAAAAATTGATTTATAGTACTTTAAAATTGTTCAATTAGAATGCATCTGTCAAGTAATACTGGCCTAAGGAAGAAGATACTTTACAAAGATATCCTCTTCTGAAGTGTTTTTATTTCGTGACAACAATTATACCTCCAAGAAATATAATTGTTACCTCCCATAGGGAAGACATTATCCTAACTTGAATGTGGATGGGGTCTCAGAGAACTTCTGCCTGTTTGGGGGGTGCTTTGCACTAAATCAGAATAGCTTTTCTCTGCTCAAAACTAAGAATCTCAATCTTGTCTCTCTTGGCTAGCGTTTATCATTGTACATGTTTTGAGATACATTATACTTTACTGAGAGGAGCTAATAGAAGCCATGCAGGAGGAGCTGCAGTGGGTAAGTGAGCTTCCTGGAGATGGCCCACCATTTTGCATCACTTTGATGGATGAATCCTGGACAGGCATGGCCCCAGGCCCCAGGCCCTTCATCTTCATATTGCTTCTTGCTGCTAATGTGTTTTCTCATTGCTGTATTCCTAATTTTTCTGATATGGTGTAATTGGCAAAGAAAGATCCTTTCTATCTATTGTCTGTTATGATTGCTTTCCTGAATATTAGCCCTCTCTTGGGCAAATTTCCTTCAGATCAACATGAAGATGAACTTTGATGAATAAGGCTGTATAGATGAATCAGTGATTTGATAGAATTCCTGATTTGATTCAAATAATTTTATGAAGTTAAGACAATTGATAGAAAGTTTACAGTTAGAATCAAAAGTAGAATGTGCCTCCTCCTTGTAGAATAGTAAAGGCTGAATAGGTTAGAAAAGGAGTTTAATGAGCTTTTATATGTTCCAAGCACATAAATTGCTTAAAGAAGAATAGGCTTGGAACAAATTTATGAATAAAGAAAACATTCATTCTAGGTTGCAGCGAGGAGGCCACAGGTTCAGTGTTACATAAAAAACTATTACTTTGAACTTATAATGAGCTTTTGGAATGAAAGGCAGATAAAACTACTGCTTTGGGGCTGGAGAGATGGCTCAGTGGTTAAGAGCACTGACTGCTCTTCCAAAGGTCCTGAGTTCAATTCCCAGCAACCACATGGTGTCTCACAACCATTTCTAATGGGATCTGATGCCACCTTCTGGTGTGTCTGAAGACAGTACAATGTACTCATATACATAAAATAAATAAATCTTTTTTTTTCAATTTATGAAAGCTTTAATTTATTCCCTCACCAAAGACAATCAAAGGGGGTGAAAGGTCAAGATTTTACTGTCTTCATAACAAAATCGGTTTAGAACTGGATCACTTGGCCCTTTCTCTTCTTGTCGCCTCCCAGTTCAAAATGCTTGCACTTCTTACTAGCCAGCATCCTCTGAGATCTGCAGTTGAGCTCGATGCACTCCAGTTGCAGCACGATCTTCTTTGTAGTTTTAGCCTTTTTGCAGAAAATAGGCTTAGTCTGACCATCATAGCCACTCTGTTTCCTGTCATAATGGCGCTTTCCCTGGGCATACAAAGAATCCTTGCCCTTCTTGTACTGGGTCACCTTGTGGGGCTGGTGCTTCCCACATTTCTTGCAGAATGTCCAGCGAGTCTTAGGAACGTTCACCATGTTGGCAGGAGCGCTATCAGCTCAGAAAGAGAAATAAATAAATCTTAAAAAAATACTACTTTGAACTTATAATCACCAATTCTATTCTAACTCCCATTGTGTAACATTTTTATTTGTTTTTGAATGAGATAATTCTTCCTCCTATAAAGACAACCTTGTCTTAGGGGCTATAAATGTGCTAAAGGAAAAAATATATTAGAGCTTGCTTGCTAGAGCTTTGCTCTATCCACCAAGTGTATGTATATGCATATGTATATATATGTTGATGCATATGTGTATGTGTGTAAACTTGTTGGAGGCAGCTCATTGGAGTTTACTTCATGTATTTCATCCACAGAATGTGTGTGTGTGTGTGTGTGTGTAAAATGTTTGGAGCCTGATTTGCGCCATCCAACCAATGTGTGAGTGTATGTGTGTGTCTGTCTGTATATATGGCTTTCTGTATGTATATATGTATGTATGAAAGTATGTTTGTATGTGTATATGTGAAATTATTGGGAGCTTGCTTGTTCCAGCCTACTTTACTTCATCCACTCAGTTTGTGTGTGTGAGTGCATGATTTTCTTTCTCTGTTTTGCTTTCTTGCTGGGTTCCAAAGAGTTTAAAGAGTTCATAGTTTCTTGCTGGTCATGGAGAGTACTGGTCCCAGATAATTAAGTTTTGCTCCTGTCAACACCACCAGTGTTTGATTCTTAGAGTACCTGCTGCTTTCAGTGGGAGTCTCTGTCGGTCAGTTCCTCTCAGCACCAGCCCCGATCTCTACATGCAGCTCTCCTCAGTTTACCCTGTGGTGTTGGAGCTAGCTTTGACACCTGACGGTTGATGTCAGCTCTCTGTTTCCTCACATTCTTCAGAAAGCTCTTCTAGCCATCATATTTTAAATTGCAGGTCCTACCAGCAAACATTAAAGTTTCTTCTTTTTGTTTCTCTGTTTCTCCTCACCTTCTACAGCACTCTATAACTAAATTGTCATCCCCAGAGGCATAACTTAACTGAAACTATATATGTATACACATATACTTATATGTAATATATAATTTAGGAAAATTTAAAATAATATAATTTCTTATGGCTTTTTCAAACATCCTTAATGTTAGTGAATCTAAGATTTCATACAAATGTTCAATGCATGTTGGTCATATGCTGTATCCCACAACCCTTCTTTTCCACTACTCCTGTATTCTTCCAACTATTGTCCCCTACATCTTCATGTCACCATCCTTGTTTTCTTTTATAACCAACTGGGTCTAATTAATGCAGCTTGCACAAGTCTGGACAACATATTAGAGAGTACATCCATGAAGAAAAGTGATTCTACTTTCTCCAGTAGCAATTAAATTCCAAAACCTCCCCAGCTAGGCATGGAGGAGCCTCATGAATACTTCCCATCCCCATTGGATTTGTTAACTAGATTCTTCTTGTGCAGGTAACTACAACTACTGTGAGTTCATTTGTACAATGAGTGTTTAGGTACATTGTATTTGTGTATGTGTGTGTTTGTGTATATATATATGTATGTGTTTATGTGTGCATTTATGTGTGTATGTGTGTTTATGTATGTATGTTGCATGTGTATGTGTGTATGTTTGGTTTTGTGTATGTATATGTGTGTGTATATATATGTCTGTTTATGTATGTTTGTATTTGCAAGTGTATATATGGCTATATGTATATATGTCTATGTGTATATTCATATGTGTATGTATGAATTTTAAGTTTTTTTTCTCTGAAGAATGCCATTGGAATATGATGGAAATTTCATTGCCTTTCAAGATTGCTTTTGCTAGTGAAACATTTTCATAATAGTTATTCTGCAGATCCATAGTATAGGATTTACAAAATTAATGTTATTTCTAGTATTTTTCTAGTTATTTAAAAGATTTTAATTATACATAGTGCTCCTTCATTTCATTGACAAAGATTATGCCAAGGAAATTTAAAAAGCTACTGTGAATGGGGTTGTTTTCTTTATTTCATCCTTAACATATTGATTAATGATATCTAGAAAAGCTGTTGAGTTTTGCATGTCGATTTTGGATCTTGCTACGTTGCTGAAAGTATCAGTTCTAGGAATTTTCTTGTGAAGTGTGCAAAGTTTCCTGTTTTACTTTGCCATAGAAGTAAGTGTTTTCCTTCATCTCTCACTTCATAGGGTTGCTGTTCTTGAACTACCCCCATTCTCAGAGACTCTAGCTGTCTAAGTACAGTTGTCATACACCATCATTTTTCCAGTAAATCTTACTTATGATTCTTGTTGAAGTAACTGTCAGAGATTGCCGTACTTCCTTTCTAATAGGTTAGCACGTATCTCTAACTAGAGTTCAGTACTTTTTCCATTGTCTTTCTCACATTGATGATTGCAGTCCTAAATCTGCATAGCTTTCGAAGATGTGTTCTGAAGCTTTGAGTTGGTTCTGCTGTATTACCACTACCTTAGAAACTTCTTTCACAACCCTTTACATTTCATAGATGAAAATGCATAACTACATTTAAATTATACTACAAAAATCTTTGTTGTTGATCTGAAATTCAGACTAAGCTCCAAAGCCTGTATTTTAGGTGGCAGCCCTATTTTGTAGTAAATTTCAACCTTGCTTTCTTTAGTCAACCAACATTCTGTTATTTTCCAGCATAGACTTTTTCTTTAAATAAATCCCACATACACCACTAAGTAAAAGGCATACTATTCTTATTTCCTAAAATCGAAATTAAAATAGGAATAGTTGTATTCTTTACTACAACTGTAATAGCATATTATAAATTCTCCATATTGAACTTTCTCCAGTTAGTTCGTTCTAGACAAATCATTGTGGACAAAAGCACAGAGACATTTAATAGCTTCAGTTAGGTTCTGAACAAAGTCCACATTTCTTAACATTTGTTTGTTCTTCTTACAAGTCTGTAGTCTACCTGCCTCTTCCTCTCCTGTCACTTTTTCTTCATAACCCGTTTATCAAGTCACTTTATGCATCAATTACTTTTCTTGTTGTGGCTAAATATGTAACAAGGAGAAAATCAAGGGAGAAATGGTGAATTTTGGCTTCCAATTTGAGGACATGCTGTTCATTCTATAAGGGAAGGCAGCTTGGCTTGAGTGGGAGGGGTCTGGTCTCAGTGCATCTGAAGTTAGAAAGCAGACAGTGGGGTTGGGCTGTGATGCTCTTGAATGTCTGCCTCACTTCTTCAGCAAAGTTTCACCTCCCCCACAGTGAGGGACCAGAGGTTAAGAACATAAGCCATTGGGACATTTCACATTCAAACCACACCATTCTGGGTCCTGAAATGTCCATGTTATACTTCCTGGGGTTTATTATCAGCTGATTGGAGCAATGTTTCTTCCGACTAGTTTCTGGGTTGTTTTGCTCTACATACTGCAAATGGGCCATATGCATTTCCCCTAACCTCTCAGGGCTTCTATCTGACACCCCTATATCTGTGGCTCAGAATAATAATTCCTTTCTCAGAGAGTTATTGCAAAGATGAAGTGAATTGATACTTGGAAGCATTTTAGCTTGGCACAGTGAGGCTTAGACAATGCTTGTGCTGCCACCCGGAGTACCTGAAGTTTCTAGAAGCTTAGACAAGTTGATTTATAATGAATACTAAGTGGAAAATCTGATCTTAACAGCAACATAGTGAGAGATAATAGAGGGGAATTTCTAAGCAAAGGGGAAAAGATCCTAGCACTGTCCCCATGAGTGAGATAAACGGCAGTCAAGATAACACTGGTTGGAACTGAACATGGGAGATAAGATTCAAAGGACTGTTATTTTAGAAGCCATGGCATGAGCGATTCTGTAAGAGGAATAAAGCATATCACTGAACATCGGTGTTGCATAGTTTGGTAAAGGGCTCAGAACATGGTTTGACTTTGATAGAAAACACAGAATTAGTTTTAGATCTGGAAAATTAAGGATGCTAACAATATATCGTTGGAATTACCCATTAGGCTCCTTAATTCCTTTTCTGTTTCACTGATAGGCAGGAGCTGGGGACTAGAGAAGCACCTAGTACCAACACCACAGACTTTTCCAAGCTAATTGAAATTTCTAAGTCACATAGTATTGGGGCTTTGCATCATCTTATTTTTTTTTTTTTTACAAGAGTGGGCATATTCAATCTTCATCTACTATGTTATACTCTATAACAGAATTATCTAATATTTCCAAACTGAGAAATTATTGTCAGACTAGAATTACTCACTAAGACAAATAAATTGATTTCAAGTTAATTTGTTTTCCTTGAATATATTTTAGAAGTTGGACAATGCGGAGAGTAACACCTTGCTGATGCAGATACTTATAGAACTAAAAACTTTTAATAAGTTTGTTTTTAGGGGTTAATTATTTCTAACCAAATGAATGTGTTCACAATAATATTTTTCATTTTCTTGAGTATGATGGTTTGTATTAGGAGCCAGAGTTATGATCCATTATGTTTTGGTAGAGATATTTATCAAAATTTAATCTGTTATGCAATTCATAGCAATTATTGTACTGCTGCTGTCTACAAACTATGCTTTTTCACAAAAAGTTTTAAAAAGTTCTTTTTCATGATGTTACCTTGCTTACAGTACTGAGGATCATCCTCCCTGCTTAGAACATTGGATTTTCCACGCACATGCCACACAATCAGTAAGTCTGGTCGAGTGCGTTTTGCTAAATTTGAAAATTGTTTAAGAAATCAAGGTGGCACAGTCTAGAGAACAGAGTACCAGAATGTTTGAGGAAGCAAGAGGAGAGAAATAACCAGTGAGATGCTGCCACACATGTTCTTTTGGCCTGTTCTGTGAACTTATGGCATCTGCTAGCAAGATGTACACATGCCTCTAGTGTTACATGATAGACGCAGGCACTCCCTGGGCCAGAAGGCTCCCAGAGAAGCTTCATTCTGAATGAAATGCTCTTTCTTAAAGAATCATTTAGAGAATACTGATGATTGAATGAGGTGATCTCTTGGGACTCCTTAGTTGTTTGATTCCAAGAAAGCTGGTCGTTACCAACAAATTAAGGCTTTGTGGATCTAGCCAAGAATGCTGCTTAATGTTCACAGGGAGAACTAAGGAATATTGTGAATGATTCCAAGTTAGCAGAGAGGGCCTGGGGTTTGCAAGATATTTCCTCAGTCTTGACTGATTTTATTTAATTAGAATTTCTTTTTTTTTTTTTTTTTTGTGGTATCCTTGTGGGACTCTAATGAAGAAGAAAGCATCAAACAGAGGCTAATTTATTTCAGCCTAGTTAGGATTCATCAGACTGGTTCTTGCAATAATTCAATGCAAGATGAGCCCAGAAGGGGAGAACAGGAATCATAAAGGGAAAATGGAGTGAATTACTTGGCTGCTCAAGAGAGAGAGGGAAGGGATAGTAGGCAGTTCCCCTTAGGGTGTGCTGGAGAGCGTCCTGAAACCTAAGGTCTTCTCTTCTTTTATGCTAATATGTTTCTGAGATTCTCAAGGGTAAAGCAACTTGCTCTAAATCACAGCATACATAAGTAAGTAGCAAAGCAAAAACACTCCCCATTTTTAAAAACTTGAATGTGCTGTATTTCAAATATATCTGGCCTTTCTCAGTGAGTTCCCAATTTGCTGAGAATCGCTCTCCCATCATTGCCTAGTATCCAGCCTTCCAAAAGAGTTTGTACTCCTCTTTCCTCTACCCTCCAGCTCTTCTCTTTCCTGTCAGTCAAGGATATTCTAAACTTTGATGTTTTAGAAACATCTTATTTAAATATATTACAAGGTATATAAGGAGAATAGATTTAATGCTGATTTGCTGTGAATTTTGAATTCCTTTTCATACTTTAACTTATTTTAATATTATCTCCATCAATATAATCTGTAGTTCTCCAAAAGTTCTGATAATTGTTCTTTCTCTCCTAAAAATGGCATCTAACCCTCACAGTGTGGAGTGCTGCTCAGGATTCCATTTTGGAGCTCATGAGCTCCATGTCTCTACTGGCTTGAAAGAGACATGTTGGTTATGAGACAAACTTTCCGTTTTTAACTGTTATGCAGGGTCCTAAGCCCACTATTTTTAGGATGGGCTTCAGAAAGCTTCAGAGATTGGTTTCTGTGTTAGGGATCTCTATGTACACATGTTCTTGTGTATCTGAACAGTGCGCAACTCTTCTGTTATGTTCTGTAGAAGTGCTGCAGATAGATTTGGAAGTGGCGGTCACCCACTTTCACCTCTCTTTCAGATTCGTCAAACATCTGGTCCAGTCTCAAGTTTCACAAGGGCATGGGGATGTGAAGTGTTGAAACATTAAATACTTTTAGATGAGACAGGCAAACCTGAACAAGAAGTCTGTTTTATCTTTTCAGATGAGAGACGATTATGTTTGAAAGCAACCTTCCATTCAATGACTAGGCATGCATTGCTCAGTACTCACTGCAGAGCTGCTCGATTTTCTCATCTGTTCACTGTGACTGAGCCATTATTTGATCCATAGACAAGCTCAAGAGGTGGTGCTTAACATTGCCTGCTCTTAGTTGTTCATGTTCATCCTCATGGATACCTTGCAAACAGGCCCAGCATGAGCCTATGACCTGGTTTCTCACACCTCCTTTGGGCACTAAAAGCTTCATTAAAGGTATTAGAGCATCTATATGGGGGGGGGGAATTGTGTCTCTGTTTCCTGCCTTTAGTCTTGGCAGAGTTCCGTAGGCCTTAAACATGAACATATAGAGGAAAAGGGGCTTTCAAGAGATGGGAAGACATATTAGTGGCAGTATATCCTTGCTCATGTTTAGAGCTGACTTCAGAAATGCTAGCATGCCTTTTCTAATAATGAAACCACATTCAACTCCTTACTCACTCCTTCCTATCTAGAGGAAACAAAAGAGGGAACTTAGAATTCTCAGCATCTAAGGATGTTATGAAACAGTGTCAAATGCACAAAACTCATGAAAGGTTTAGGTGAAGGGAAGTCTGGGATGGAAAATAAAAACACAAAAGGACGTTGAGACACAGAAATATATGGCAACTGAAAATCACTGAGAATTTAACAACATACCTAAAAAAAGTAGTGACCCTTTAAGAGGAGGAATGTTCCTGGCCTATTTTTGATATATTTCTGTTTCTCACAAGCAAACTCAGGAAATACTTCTCTAGTCATTGATTAATAAGTCTCAAGGCACACTAGAGCTGACATATAATCAGTTCCACTGCAATGTTTGCTTAACTGTCTGTTGTTCAGTAGTCCATGGAATTCTCACCTAGAATATTTAGAAATACATTTAAGTTGAGCCTAAGTAAAATTTCACCCAGAAGCTATTTCAGATTGTTAACTTCTTTCTTATATTTCTGGAAGTGCAAAATCTCTGTTCTATTTATTTATTTATTTATTTATTTATTAAAATACAAAATTCCTCTTTTCATTGAGAAGTCTTCAGGACAGAAGTCACAATAAAATATTGAGATGTAGACATTGGTCTTAAATGAACACAGAAACAAAATGTGTACTAGGATATTACAAACTATAAATTAAGATATTTATCTAAATTTATGTTCAGAATTCCCCCCGCCTCAAAATCACATAGTCTTTTGACAGTGTGAGAAAGAAAATAGAAACTGCTAACCTAAACAGAAGGGACAGATTGAAGCTGGCAATTGAGGAAAACCTCAAGCTTCAGATTTCCAGCTCTGCCCTTGCTTCCTGCCCTTTCTGCCAGTTTCCAGAGAATAATATAGTTACTAAAAACTATGAAAAAACCTCTCAGTCCTTGCGGCTAGTTTCAGAGTTAAAATCTCCCAAGCAGCAGAAGAAGGTTTCTTCAACGGTAGGTTAGACTCTCAAGGGAAAGTAGAAAAGTGCAGAGTGTACTATGCCTTGTGTTGTCTGTGTTATCTTGATAAGACAGTGAAACAAGTTTGTGCAACAGGCCACAGGAGCTGTTGCTCACTATTGAAATTGCCACTGACCTGAGCTTAGCTGTTTAGTATTGGCTATGTAGCCACTAGGTGACACTGTTGCTTCAAGAATTAGTGTAGGAAGCATTGTTATTCCTTTACAGGTTTCTATTCAGTCTTCTGCCAGACAAAGTTGCTGATGATCACAAAGCCAAGAAGTCGCTGTATTAGAACTCAAGCCTTCATCGATATCATGCCATTGACAGAACTGGTGTCTAGTTCCAAAGCATACTAGTGGCTCGTAGAGAACCTGTAGTTTGCAGTTCTATTTCAAATCCAGTTTACTTTATAAGATTTATAAGATACACATTTAAATTTGTGTTTCAGATAAATGACTTCAAAACTGCATGTTCAGTACAAATGTTTGAATTTCAGATAAACAACCGATACATTTGGAGCTTTTTGGGGGGTTGTTTTTATTTTGTTTTTGTGTATATACATCTCAGAGTTTCATGAGACATTTCTGACATAAACTTAGTTTCTTGTGTTTTTAAAATTTAAACTTCACTAGGTACTGTGTATTTTACATGATCTGAAAGTGATCATGTGTTTTCTATTTTAGCCTTAACACTTTCTAATTCATCTAGGGAGTTTGAGAAAATTTACTCATTTTCCTTCCGCTCAGTCTCTCTCTGCCCTCTACTTCTCCTTGTCCATGCGAGCACACTGCCAATAAGACACTGTTGCAGCTCCATCTTTTCCTTCCTCTTGCTTCCCCAGCATCACTCATCCATCACCCGTGTGCTTGACGCATGTTTTCCTGTTTTCTCTGTATCTGAAATAACAGGTAAAGATGGCTGCCTTAAAAATCCTTCAGCTTCATTACACTCATGGAAACAAGTCCTTATGTTTTAGTACTAATTTCCCTCCAGCCAAAAGAGGTCTATTTTCTTTACCCATTACACTGTAAAAACTGCTTCCCTCAGGATCCCTTAGCAAGTTTCTAGTTGTTAAATCCCACGCTTCTTTCATCATCCATCTTTTCTACTCCCTCCCTTTTTTGAAAATATTCCATATCAAAGCCCTAATTAATATTAGTTCTCTTGGTAATTCTTTTCATGGCTTCTCTATCCTTTTCTTGTGAGTGAATGTGAGGTTTTCTATCTCTCTCATAACAGTATCATCAAAAAACTAAGCCATATGGAAACATTCCTCGTTAGCATTCTCTGATTGCAAATATTTTGCTGGGAGACTCTGTTTGTGAACTTCTCTACTCCTTCTGATTTTCAATCTGATTGCATTATCAACTGAATGAGTAAGTGTCTTCAAGAGACGTAGAGATTAACAGAAAAGAAAATGCATTCCACTTTCCTATATCATTTTCTTGAATTGTTCAACCTATGACTAAAAAATAAATAAATAAATGAATAAATAAATAAATAAATAAATAAATAAAAGGTACATTCTCATGATAGGATTAGCCATTCCTTCCCGGATTGTGTGCATACTCATTTGATAAACTGCCACCACCCTAGTGATACTTGCCAGTGCTCCTGGGAATGGAGGTTGAATACAACTTCCTTATCTCATATCTAGAGTGGGCAAGCATGTTCTGAGATAGCTTTATTGAGGAGTCTTGTATAGTTACTTTTATTCCATTCTCATTTTTTGGAGCATTTTTTAATTGAATATATAGACTAGAATGTAGGAAAGTTAATGCTGATATTGTACCATACTCTTTTTTTTTCATTTCAAAAATTTAATGTTTTTTTACAGTTCAGATTTTATCTCCTTCCTGGTCCACCTTCTGACTGTTCCACATCCCATACATCCTCCCCCCATCTCTACGAGGATTTCCCCACCCCATCCCCACCCTATACCGTATTCTTAATTTCAAGTATCAGTTCTTTGAAGGTCTGTTTAGAATTTGAGCTCTTAGTCCTAGGTTTTAATTACTCTTCAATCCTGACTGCATTAAATTTTTAACTATAATGTCTCCTCATTCTTGGTACTTCTGTAGACTTGGGTAGTCCATAGACATTCATAGAGAGCTTATGTGTTAGAAAACATTCTGATCATTCTGATACTTATAAAGCAGCCAGTCAGAACAATAACTTCAAATATAAGAATATTCATAGTCTAGAAATGTCAGGAGTAATAATATTTAGTTCAGTTGAAAAATTTTTTTGAGCACAGGTTGGTAGATGGCCAATAAAATTCTCTGTTGGCACCTAGAAGGATTGACAGATATATGAACAGTGGGCTACTGAGTGAATTCATTTTTTTTTCTCATTTTGACACAAGTCTCAAAGTACACTAGACTGCCATTTTCCCAGAGTGAATAGAGACTCATAATTTGTTAAAAGTGATTTATAGACAAGATGAAGGAGAATATTTCTGCTAAGGCAGTTATTTAAATTAAAATTCTCAGGACTAGCCAGGCAGTGGTGTCACACGCCTTTGATCCCAGCACTTGGGAGGCAGAGGCAGGCAGATTTCTGAGTTCAAGGCCAGCCTGGTCTACAGAGTGAGTTCCAGGACAGCCAGGGCTATACAGAGAAACCCTGTCTCGAAAAACGAAACAAAAAAAAAAATTAAATAAAACTCTCAGGACAGTAACTGTAAATTCACACCACTCTTGTGGTCACTACCACTAATTCCCATGCCAGACCAGACACTTTTAATATGTTTATGCAGATTTTTTTTAACTGAACATGAGTGATTGTTTTAGAATTCATCTTGACATCATATATTTCAGATTTCCAGCTTAAGAACAAATTAATCTACATTGACTCAGATAGAAATATATTTGGAATGTCATTAACTTCGGGGACTAAGTAGATAAATTTAAAGAAAATTACAAGCTAGGTAAGATTGTTCACCCTAGGAGAAGAAAATACTACATTCTAAATGAATAATAAGGGTAAGCAAGACATTTATGGTATTATACGTTTGCATATTAATGTTTAAAGGCACATTAAAATCTCAGTTTGAAACTGCTGAAAGTCTCAGGCATGATTCACATTGTCTAAGCAAACAGTGAAAGCAATTTGTGATAGCGAACAATTAGTATTTATCGGTGCCTTTCTCTTATACCAAGCATTGTCCTTGGTGCCCACTTATCTCAATGTTCCTTTCAAAGACCTTGGGAAGTTGGCATTTAGTTTTAGCTTTGCTTGCCAAAACTGTACTAGTTGGTAGCCTGGCTCCATATCATAACACTTCAAATATTTCTCTTCTGTATGTTCCTTAGGGCACAAATAAGCAGCGATGTTGTTCCTTGCAGGTTGATATATTGCCTCAGCAGGTTCATTTTCACTACCAGTAAATATATGGGATATTGCAATACATATTGCAATTTACATGCAATGAGAACTTTGAAATTTCTAGAGTAAATTTCAGTTGTGTCAGTAATTAATGAGGGGAGTAAAATATCTGGGGCTTTACCTTTTTGCTATTTCATTGATTGAAATAAATTAAATCCTTTATTCAAGATCTAAAAGTCCTTGAATGTATTGAATTTTTATTGAACTTAAAATGTCTTGAGGATGTTTCTATGTTTTAAAGCATTGTTCATTTATTATTGTTTTAATTTTATGTAGATGTGTATGTGTAAGTTAATGTTCATGAAGGTGCCTGTGGAGGTGAGAAAAGGGCATTGCGTCCCCTGGAGCTTCAGTTATGGGCAATCATAAGAAGCTTCAAGTATGTGCTGGGGAATACATCTAGGTCCTTTGGAAGAGCAGTACATGCTTGTAACTGCTAATACATCTTTCCAGCCTGCCCCGTTGTGTGAATTTAAATAACTACTGTAACTGTGCATGTTCTCTTTTTATACCACTTTTGTCTCACTGTCACCTGGCTTGGCTTCTGTAGACAAGTATGAGTGCTGAGAAGTCCTGATTATTGTTTTAAGTATTGTTTGGTGAATTAGTTCATAACTGATTTATGTTGACAATTGTGGAATCGAAATCGTCAAGTACACTCAAGCTTAGAAGAAAAAAAACATTTTATGATTTTAGGTTCTCAGTAAAGTCTAACTGTAGTGTTATAACCATTTACTCAATGACCGATTAGTCTAGGAAACTAGACATCCTGAAACTTTAAGTCAGCACACACAGAGGTAGAAGGTAAGACTACTCAAAAGATGGATTTGTTGTAGATTTGGACTCATGTATAATTTAATCCAGAAAAATCTCTTTGGATCATGGGAAACATAGCTGCCCCAAAATGGCATCATTCAGAGTCATTTGTTGGCAATGGGGCTCCAGCAATTTATTTGTAAGGAAGTAATAAATATAAGTTTAAAACTTAACACCAAGACTTTCAGTGTTATTTGAAGTAATGAAAATCTTAGTAACTATATTGTCCATTGCTAGAGAGAAGCACATCCTTGAGCAAGAGGGTTGTTGATGCTGTAGCAAAGGCTCTGATATATTGCTAGAGATACACAGAGTGGACCATGATGCCTAGGTTATGCAAAGTCAAAACATTTTATAAAAGGAATCAGGATAACACATGAAAACTGAAATTAGTAATATAGGCATAGAACACATTTTCTTATTTAATACTCCTCTGTACTCTCAGAAATTTATTTTATGATCGTTTGATGATTTAGTAATTAGAAAAATGAAGATAAATACTGGCAAAAGTAAATTGTGATTGGAATTTGTATCCAAGCATCAGCCCTCTGTATTTTTCGATTTATTCTGACCCGAAGGGTACAAAGCCATCATGTTTTAAAGTCAAATCAGGAGCTTTAGCTTTAAATTTTTATTTTTATTTGTTGATTGATTGCAATGCTGTGTGTTGAATCTAGCACTTCACACATACTAAGCAAAAAGTCATCCAGAAAGCTGTATCCTCAGGACTCTTTTTACTTTTCTATTTTGAGAGAAGGTCTATCTCAGTAAATTGTCTAGGCTATATATCAATTTGTTGTCCTCCTGTTTCAGTCTCTCAATAACTGGGATTATACATCACCAGGCATGCCTTGAGCTTTACTTTATATATGTATATGGATATTTTATTTATTTACAATACAGATGTCATCCCTTTTCCCCATCTCCCCTTCCTAGAACCACGTATCCCATCCCCCCCTCCTTTATGAGCCCTAGTAATATATGTATAATTTGGTCAGGGTTAACTCTGTAAGTCACCTTTTGGTCTCCAGATGGAGCTATTCATGTTGGAAGGAGGAATAGTAAGAATTTAATGTCCCAGTTATAAGTGCTGCCTCATACCTGCTACATTAAACTCAAATCATCTTCCAGAAAGCTATGAAAATGATAACTATGTTGTTTGAGATTTCTTAATTAGGGCTGAGCACTAGGTGCTATTTAGTTTTTGCACTAATGAGGCAAGATCCATATTGATTTTGGATTTCCCTTAAAAGTAAGTCAAACACTATTGACCAAGTGGGGGGAATTTATGTTGGGGAACTGATCCTTGTGAAAAATACAAGATTTATGGAATATTTTTAGCTAGTTCCCTTTGAGTAATACTAAGCGCCAAATAATCCCTTTTTTTTTTCATGATAATTATTCATTCCAAATGGAGGCTATGTATCGAGAGGTAGACTCAATAAAGTCTCTGGAGAAATTTTACTCTCCTTTTTCTGTATTGAAGTTATATGACCATTGAAGACAGTATACTTGATTTGATATAAATCCTTAAGATTCATTTTAGACACTATAAAAACATATTTGACCATTCCTAATTTTTCCAAAGAAATTTTATTATAAGCTATAACTACTAGTAGATATGCTGCATGGCTTTTTTTTTTGCATGTGGTGGCAGGAGGAGGATGTCAGATGTCCTGATTTAGACAGAGTCTGTCCTTGAACTTGAAATTAGGCCAGTGGTCATAAAACCTCCGTGATCTTCCTAACTTTCCCTTTCTATAGCACCAGGGCTATAAGCACAATTGTCACATAATACAAAATAACAGCAGAATGAAAAAAATAAGGTAAACAAACAGGATGGAAAGTTCTATTTAACCAAAGACAGCTAGTTAAGCATGTCAGTGATCATTCTTGTTATCAGTCTTGCTCATTGTTGGTGAGATCACTGTTGGACTAGTTGGTTATGTGAGAAACGTGCAGACTTCAGGACTGTAATTTGCTTGTGTGTGTCATGGTATTTAGGAAATGAACAGCTCCCAGAAAAGATAAAGAAATATTTTCAGAAATTGTAGCATTGAATGAATTGGGCAGGAAGGTGAGAGTCTGTAATGTAGTATTATGTAAAGTAGTTTTATCTTTAGGATAAAACCCAAAGAATGGAACTCTGAAAGAGTGGGTCTTGGCTTACCAATTAGGAAAAAAAAATGTTCTAATAGGTCCAAAAATTAGAAGAGGCTGTTTTTCTAAGCTTGTTAATTTACATCGTTAGACAAATTAAAACTAAACTTGGATTAAAGGGTTATGCCAATCTGTAAAAAGTTTGCATTAGTTAAGATGGTACCATGTTTAATTGACATAATAAAGGTTCGCCCCATATGTGGATGTATCTTAATGCTGGCCATATGGTTTAGTGAACAGAGGAAAGGTTTTATCCGTGCTTCCTCTTTCTCTAGCAGATCGAGTCGTGTGGTCTGTCTTTTTATTAGCAGTGTTGTATACCAACCTCATGTAGTGGACATTAGTTAGAAACTTCTGTGACCCTTACTTTGTGAGTCTATATTTCCAGTAAAACTTGGATGGATATCTATAAAAGCTTTTGGTCTTCTGTCCCTGCACAGGTGAAGCATCATGCTGAAATCAAAATTCATACGCCAATCTTTTCTTATGCCTCTCAAAACACAGGGAATGTGATCCAGTTTATAGCCAGCTTAATATTTCCCAAAAGACTCTCACCTCACTCAAACCTGGACCAGTTCCCTTATACATCTAACTGCCTTGAACGCTCTCAGTGCCAACCTCCCACCTCTGTGATGTCTCAAGTCAGGAGGGATGCTATATCGCTTGTACCTTCTCCCTCAGTGTAGGTCCCATTCAGTTTTTCCTTCTCCATATCCAGATTCTATACTATAAAGAAAATGACTATGTTAATAACAAGAACACTTCTTAGATTTTGAAAGGGCAAGGAAGAGTTGAGCAACCAAAGACAAAAGCTCTCTCTATTTTTTCTCCTACTACCTCCTCTTTTCTCCCTGCATACTATTTCTATTCTTTTAAAGCACAGTGTGACAATTTTGCTGCAACAGGCTAAGTGATCCCTGAGCCATTGTAGGAGGATTATTGCATTTATAACTATGTAGTGGATATGTCCGTAGTTTCTTCCAGTAGATAATAAGGGAAAGAAGAAAATGATATGGATAAGCACTACTCATAAAGAATTTGCAGTGTGAGTGAGTGAGAAGAAAATCATAAGAGAAAGATGTAAAGCAAGAAAAATAATTATGAAAATGACTTCAGCTCTCTATCTGGGAAGGCTACCTGAATACTAACCCTACAGCATGGCGAGAGTACTGGCGATCCAGGGACGTATTCATGGAAGATGTGGATTTTCATAAATATTTAAAAGATCTGATGTCAGTATGTGGCAGGTCATTAACTGTTTCTGGAACACAAGTGTCTGGGTGGAATGGGATGAATTTACCCTCAATGGTAATGAAATTCCCCTGTTCCTGAGCATCCAACTCTTTCTGTGTGACTTTATTGATAATTTACTTCTTTTCCTGAGAAAATGTTAGTTATATTTCCTTCATGAAATATCTCCTAAAGCATAGGCAATACCTATGCTGTCCTTCCTCTCCTCCTCCACAGTGATTGATTAACGCACACTTCTTGGATGAGAGTTTATGGTAAGCTAGTTGGGAGCAGCAGGTGGGACAGGAGAATTCCATTGCTTTCATTAATAGGTTTGAGTTTGATGTTGGAGATTACAGAAATGTAGACATATTAATGATGTCATCCAAATGATGTTTTAGGAAGAAGAGCTTTCCTGTTGGTCCATATTGGAAGTGGAAGACAGTCAGAAAATCTTTTGATGACTATAGGTGTTTGCTGGACATTCAGGAAAGAGGTAGCCCAAATGAGTGGTATACAGTATTGAACATCAAAGTACCTTCAGTCACTGAAACTTTCAAATAAATGCTATTACTCTTGAACTTTATGGGCTGGCCTAGTCATTTTGAAAATCTCATGTGTGTGTGAAGAAATTCCTCATAAAGCTTTCTTTGTTTGGCATTACTGATTATAAATAAAACTGATATCGTGTCGTGCTGTAGAGAGAGGTTTTTGGCAGGCTTTAAAGAATGTGTCTGCACACAGGCTTGGAAAAATACAGAAGTTGAACTCCAGATTTAAACTATAGGATTTTTAGGAAAAATTTATTCTCTTAGAAACTCTCTGATGAGCCATCCATTTTTTCTTCTCATTTTTTGAAGCCTAAGTTTGAATTTTTTAAAAAAAATTTCATATTTATCTTAAGAAAGTAATGCACAATACATGTATACATAATTCTTGACTTCTGTGCACATATGCTGAATAGAGTACATGCAACAAAGGGAGAGACTGCCACGCATGAAGGAAATCCAACCTATATTTTCTATTGTGTGCATTTGCATTTATCTTCTCAGGCTATTTTTATATCACACAATAAATTAAAGATGCTACCATTTCCAGCATCCTCTCTGAATGAGATCCTTCTCTCCTTCTCCCTCTCTTTGTTTTGCTAGGGAGTGAACCAAGGGCCTCATGCATGGTAGGCAGAAACTATTCCCCTGAGCTCCATCTCAGCCATAAGAAGATTCCTCTGCTAACCTTTAGCCTAACCCTGAGTTACAAATTTATTGAAGTGTTAGAATTTTAATGGAAAAAATACAGAAAAAATCTCATATATTCATACAAAAGTACATCTCTTGATGTATTTAGGATTTTGGAATTTGAAAAAAGTATTGCCAAGTATTACACATATTAAAAGTATTACACATCTTATAAGCAAGGGGCATCATATTTTTGAAGCTGAGAAAGTAGCTCTTTCTCTTAATGTAATTAATGGGGAAAAGCATAGCGGGGCTCCTTTAGAGAATAAAGGATCTAAATCCTTACTGTTGTAATAGCTTCTAGTATCTGATGTCTAGTCTCTGGACAAATGGACATTGGAAAGCACTGTAAATAACTACATGCATGCTTTTCTTTCTTTTGGCCTTCACAGTATGAGTTAGAATATTGGCTTTTTGGGTTAATTCCAATGGTTCAGATCATAATACAAGCTTATTCTTCTGGACGCTGTGGGAAACAATAATACAATAAAATCTTTGACAGTCTATTCTGTTATAAAATGTAACACTAGCTTTTAAAAGAACACTCTACTAAAAGTTATATCAACAAAAATAGTATTACACACACACACACACACGCACACACCTCTTCAAACAATAGTTTTAATGATACTGAATTTCTCAATAAATTTTACTTACAATGACATAAGTGTGTTAATTAAAAACGCAGAGAAACAATCAGTGAAAAGTGAATGAGTAGAGACAGGAAGAAAAATAAACTCTAGCCACAAATATTTGCTCATTGTGGTACTTAATTCCTTAGCCCAGGAGATGAAATTTCAGTTTGTTTATAAGAACCAGCTAGTCTTTTCTCAGATGGCACAGTGGTTATCTGAATGTTTTTTCTATGAATGAAAACCTCATCTTCCAGAGAATTGGATGACAAGGACTCATGGAGTCCCCTATCCTCTTTCCGAATTTTATGGAATTGGCAATTTTTAGTCATGTTGGAAATATATACCTCACAAAGAAGTGCGGCTGTAGCATATTCTGTACTGCAGATCCTTCTGGCAGTCAGGACTTAGCTTTTGCTTGTAGGGAGACACTGGGCTGGCTGGATCCTTCCTGGTTTCATTAGCATAGCCCCGCCCACTTCCACCACACGCCCAGAACTACCTCATTAACCATTGGGAATGCAGCCAAAAACATAAGGCGACAGTGAATATAAAGGGAATTACTGGCAAGGGAGCTGTAACTATCTCACCACTGAACCTATTACTTTTCCAAGATCAGAAAAGTATTACATGAACAGGGACCATTCCTTCCTTGTTCAGATAAGAATTCAAGGTTTGAGTCTATAATTTTTATCTAGAATAATTAGCTAAACCACAGTAAAGCATGCAGCTCAGTTGCATCCATTTCTCTCTATTTCTCTCTCTCTCTCTCTCTCTCTCTCTCTCTCTCTCTCTCTCTCTCTCTCTCTCTCTCTCTCTCTCTCTCCTTCTTCTTCTTCTTCTCTTTCCTCTCTCTCTTCCTCTTATTTATTTTCTGGATAGCTTTGACATTGTAAACCACAAACGAATTGGAGCCTGGCATCGAAAGGAGGTGTTCTCCAACGATTTTTTTTTCTGTCTCCCTTGCCTGAAGAAGTTGACTACTACAGGAGGAAATCTGAAAAATGACGGGAGCAAAGAGGAAAAAGAGAAGCGCGCTGTGGGGCAAGATGCACACCCCCCACAGAGAAGACATTAAACAGTGGTGTAAGAGGCGCCTACCTATCTTGGAATGGGCACCACAGTACAATCTGAAGGAAAACCTGCTTCCAGACACTGTGTCTGGGGTCATGTTGGCAGTTCAACAGGTGACACAAGGTAAGTGTGCATTTGGGTTTACAGTTTTCTGCAGAATGGATGTTACTTTGCTTCTGGGTGGGGGTTATGTTTGAGGGGGTGACAGTTTAGCTAGTGAAAACAGACTTAATAAAATAGTTATTAATGTTAGGAAAATAAGCAGAGTAGATGTTTCTGTGTCATATTTTCCTAATTGCTTTTAAAATTACTTGGCTTTTTCTCCCCTCAGCTAGGAATTAAGCAATTAAGCAGCAATCCTTGAATGGAATTACATGTTTTGCAACGTTAAAGTTCATAATGGTTCAGGGTAAAGGATCAGTGATTGTGGGAAATGAGCTTTTATAACTTCACTGTGCTGACATAATTTCCCACCTTCATCGAATCAAGCTATAAAACATTTCCTGTTCTGAATACAATTGGTTTTGAGCCCAATTAGCAGCACACAGTTACAGTTACCTGCCATAGCCACAGGACTTGCTATAAGCAGAGAACAAAGCTTTTTGTACATAAAGGAGGCTTATTGCCAAGATCATTATTTGCAAAGAGAATCCCATGTCCTCAGAGCTTGTATGGACTGCAGTGTACCTGTTTACTTCCGAGGTGCAGTCCCTACAGGATTCCTGTCTCAATGAGAAATATAACGTGGTAAAACATCCCCAGAACAGATTTAAAAAACATGACATTCTGGGTTGATAGGTGTGCACTCGTGTGTGTGTGTGTGTGTGTGTGTGTGTGTGTGTGCGCGCTTGCATACCTTCTTTCCCTAAAGGTATGTTCACATGAGTTTTGGCTAATTCAGGTAATAATGTTCTACCTGTAGCCAGAAAAGGAACTTATTTCTCAACTTCCCAGCGTTAAAACTTTGGAACAGCTTTCTTGGCAAAGACTCCTAGTGATTATATTTCCATGCAGTCTCACTACCTCCCTGGCTTTCACTATTATTTATTCTGTTCAATTATAAATATGCTTTTAATGAAATTACTCTGTAGCTGGAACAAACTGGTTTGTGTATTTGTGTTTTCAGTCTGATTAGGAACATCCGCACAGGGGGATTTAAGATCCACAGTGCTGTCATACTTTATGGAATCCAATTTTACTGCTTAACTCTGTGTTATATTTTTAATGACTATTTTGCCAATAGCAAAGTACAGTAAACTTTAAGAAATGAAAAGGTAATAGCAGGTCAGGGAATTCCCAGCCTTTCTTTTATTTGATTTTAAATTCCAGATAAAACACCCTCATATCATTTGAAAATTTAGCTGATGGACTTAAACAAGTTTTCTCTCCCTGGATGGTTAGTTTCACTATATCCCATAAATTTATTTTTCTGTTATTTAATATAAAATAAAAGTGGAATAATTACAATTTTAGCGGTAGTTGTCTTTTTCTGTTTGAAAAGCAAGAACATTTGGGAATGTGATACAGTTCCCCTAGGCTTGTCATTAGGATGTGGCTTACATGGAAGCCTCTGGTAGTTAGTTTGGTTTAGATTTTGAGAAACTTTGTTTAGTGATCATGTATTACATTGACTAGGAAGAAGTACATTGGTAAGCTGATGAGACGCACGAAGCTTAATCAGCCTAGTTCCATGAGAAGTTTGGATTCGGTCACATGTTCTGTACATGGACACTTACACTGCCAGGAAGAATGTTGGTGTTTTTCCTGTTGTAAGAAAAGATGAATTCTTGCAAAGAGCCTTTTCAAATATGGATTTCTCATTCTTTTTCAATTCTTTCTATTTGAAAGAGTTCAAAGGTAAAATAGGTATTGTAAGGGGCTTACTCTTTAAAAGAATCCAGAGTTAATGTTGCCCTTTCCATACGAGGCTTGAAACAGGCCCTCATACCTGAGAAGTGGAGGAGTCAGGACTCGAGTCCAAAGCCAACATGCTCAACATTTTCATTTTATTCTCTATACAGCCAAAATCATCAGACTTTTTGTAATACCAATGTTATTTGTAATAGGAGACGTTTTGGAAAAATTGACTGTCTGTCTCTGCAAGTGAGGTCCATATTCAAGTTTCATTTCTGAGGTTTTAGAGTCAAAGTAGAAGTGACAGGAAAAGCCATCCCAGCAAGGGGAACAAGCAGACAGTGTCTCCCTGCTGCTGAATGTTGATGCTTGTTATCAACCCCTGTATTAAGGAGACTTAGGAGGAAGAAGGAGTAAAGCTTGCTCTTCTACCACAGTGCAAACAATAGAAACACATCCCTTTAAACTACTGATATGTGAAGTAGTGCTCTGAATTCAATGTCTTTTAACCTATAGGTCCTGAAAATTGGTACAGTTCTGCATAGAAATCACTCTTCCTTTTTCTGTCTCTAGAAATTAATTGAAAATCAAGTTAATGAAAAGTATCCTGAGTGATAACTATGGGATAGTGTTATGCATTTTAAAAATGATTTATTATTTATTTTATTTATACGAGTACACTGTAGTTGTCTTCAGGTACATCAGAAGAAGGCATTGGATTCCATTACAGATGGTTGTCAGCCACCATGTGATTGCTGGGACTTGAACTCAGGACCTCTGGAGGAACAATCATTGCTCTTAACCACTGAGACATCTCTTCAGCCCTGTCTCATCCAATTTTATACACACCTGACTCCTATGTCATTCCTCTGGGCTGTTCTTATAGATCTTCTGTTTTTAAATCCCTCCTATTTATCTGATCTTTCCTAATGAGCCTGTGTAGATTTTGCTTCCTCTGCTTCCTATCAGACATCTTAGAGACTTTTATCAGACATTCTTAAACACTTCAATCCTAGCCCCATCCTTAAAAGCACTGTAGACAATACCATCTGCATAAAGGACTTGGCCACTATCACTATACTAAGGATGCTTTTTTCCCATCTGAGAACCATATATTAATCCACACCAACCTAGACTGTTCTCAAGCACAGCAGATGCCAGAGAACACCCTATCTCAATGGAACTGGTCCAAAAGCACAACAAAGGGAACATTTGATCTTTTAAAACGAACACACTAGACAATGTCACCATCCTAACCAGATTTACAGTGAGTAGTAACAATAGGAAGTTTTAGGCACAAATGTACAATGTTGCCAAGAGATCTTTTGGCATATTTACCAAAAGGCAAGTCAGACAGCATAAGTAACTTGCCTGAAGCCACACAGAAGATAAGTGTGAGAGAACATTTGACCTCAAGTAACCTGGCTTCAGAGTACCCTGCCTGATTTTGCACCCAGCCTTCTCTCAGAGTGAGAGTTCTGCTTGTCATTCTGGACTCTGCCCACTTCCCCCACCTTCCTCTCCTACTATTAGACAGACACCAGGATCCCTTCGCTTCGGTCCTCTAGTTATTGTGATGGAGTTTGTGACTTCTGGGAAAATACCACAGAATCAATCCAGCTATAATTAAAGGATTTATTTATTTATTTATTTTTTATTTATTTATTTTAAAAGACTTACTTATTTTTATGTGGATACACTGTCTCACAGATGGTTGTGAGCCACCATGCAGTTGCTGGGACTTGAACTCAGGAGCTCTGGAAGAGCAGTCAGTGCTCTTAACCACTGAGCCATCTCTCCAGCCCCAAAAGTCTTTTCTTTTTTCTTTTCTTTCTTTTCTTCCTTCCTTCCTTCCTTCCTTCCTTCCTTCCTTCCTTCCTTCCTTTCTTTCTTTCTTTCTTTCCTTTTTTTTTTTTTTTTTTTTGGTTTTTCGAGACAGGGTTTCTCTGTATAGCCCTGGCTGTCCTGGAACTCACTCTGTAGATCAGGCTGGCCTTGACCTCAGAAATCTACCTGCCTCTGCCTCTGCCTCTGCCTCCCAAGTGCTGGGATCAAATGTGTGCGCCACCACCACCCGGCCTAAAGGATTTATTGATTGATTTGCTGCTAGCAGGACGAACATTCTCTGAGCCAATTTTGAGGTTGCCACCAAGGAGGGGTACAGGGAAGGGCTTTCAAGGGGAAAACCACACGAAGACCTTCAATCTCTATGTTCTTTTCTGCCAAGTTACGTGGCTAAGGCAACTCAAAACAGTCTCTGAGTATCTGTGTAAGCAAGTTAAAGAAGCAAAAGAAAGCAGTTAGTTATATATAACTAAAAGATAGTAATGTCTGTACATTTTTCCGTGGGTGTCCTTAAGTCAGGGTTACTGGGAGCTTATCTTCCAGGAACTCAAGTCAGAGACAAACAACTGGTGAGTACTAAGATGAATGCCTTCCATAAAATGGAGGTCCTTTAGCCATAACATTATCTTTTGAACCAAGTAGCCTTGCTTCATGTCCTTGCTACCATTTAGTGGGCTAAAAATTACTTTTAAAATCGTTTTCTGTGGCTATCCATTGTCTGTTGTGCCTCCTGTAGCTCTTATGTCACATTGCTGTCATTACAATACTACTACAAGGACAACGATGACACTACTACTAGTCTGACTATATTGCTCCCCTGGGCATAATTTTTAATGCCTTTATATTTCTACAACAAAAAAATCTGCTCACTCAGAGAATCTTATTAAATGGTTAATCATCTGGACGTCATGGCTACACTAAAAGAGCTCTCTCCCCTGCAAATCCCTCTCAGTCTCCTGGGAGGAGGCATGTTTTCCTCCTCCTTCTCCTCCCTTTGTCCTTTCTACATATCTCTGTGATAGGCTCTATTTAAAACGTGGCATTGTAAACCTCTGATATACTTCTTTCCACAGTTTGTAGACTCTGAAAACAAAGACAGTCTTCTCCTCTTGGTGTTTTACCAACCTGTATATTGCCCAGCGCAGGGGAGTACCTTTTAAGTAAATATTGAAAGATTTAAGGCATTCCCTAAGCCATCAGTTGTCCTACTGTGGCATGCTGACACTGTAGGAAAGATGTGGAATTCAATTTAAATCTTATGCCTTAAAAATAATTGTAAGAAGTATGCAGATAGAGAAAAGGCATAAAACAGGAGTAACTGGTTCTTCCTTTTCTTTCTTGTATTCTTCTAGACAGTTCTTCCTAAAATGTTTAAAACTATATGCCTGAAAGAGCCAGGTCTTTCCTTGGTAGGTGTTGAAAATGTGACACATTTTGTAATAATTGTACTAAGTTGAGGACCAAGCATAATGGCTTTTGTAGTCTTTACTATATAAATATGGCTTCCGTGTTTGCCAGAAAGGCTGCATCCTTGATGCTTTTAGTACCTGTACCTCACCTTTGCTTAGGGGAAGAAAGCTTATTGCATTTTCAGTATACTTAGGTTAAGTGAGATATTACTTCTCGATTTAGTGATAAGGTCCGTTTTCTCAGAGGCCTGATTGTATCTAGAGTAGGCTCTCTTCTTTATGGCCAATTGGAAGCACACTGAGAATGCTGAGAGTTTAAAAATGCCGGGTTCTGGGTATCATCTCGATTATATGATGTTTTTCTAGAGGCAGTATCCAGGCTTAGAGACACTGCCTGTGTGTACTCGCCCCTCCCTCTCTTTCCCCTCTGTCCCTCCCTCTCTTTCCCCTCTCCTCTCCTCTCCTCTCCTCTCCTCTCCTCTCCTCTCCTCTCCTCTA
>NW_021604576.1:2109571-2208774 GCF_004785775.1 Grammomys surdaster | reverse complement strand
CCCTCCCCTCCTCTCTTCTTCTCTCCTTCTCTTCTCTACTCCTCCCCTCTCTGTATCTGTCTCTGTCTTTCTCTCTCCCTCTCCCCCTTTCTTATTCTCTCTCTCCTTCCTGTTGTTGACACAGGTACTACTATGCAGTGTTGGGGAGCACTGGGCCTGCTTACAATTAAGTTACATTTGGCTTATATTAACTATGGCTCAAGATGTGGTGACTGGCACATTGCCACACTTCTGGGCTATGTCTAATTCAGGAAAAAAAGAGCTGCCCTCTGCACACAGGGGCAGGGGTTTGCAACATGGCAGACTAGTCATCTATCATTTTTACATGGTAAGGATAATAAAAATAACTATGTGATTCAGTAAGTTAGCCTGGGAACTGCCACATGTGTGGACTTCATGAAAAGATGACTCCCCTCATGCTGGGGCTGATGACAGTAAGGGTAATACACATAGATGGCTTCCAGGGACTCCCAACCTTGAAGATGAAGCCAACACAACAAAGGTCAGAACAGAGAGAAACAGACTTGGAGACACACTGTCTTTTTATTTGCATGCAAGCACTTTTTTGTTTGCTTATCCTGGTTTGGTTTCTTCTGATTGTTAGTGACACATTTTAGTGCTATCACAAGCTAAGTGTGTTAGACAAATTGTTTCTAATCTTATGAAACCCAGCAGGACAAATATTATTGTACTTTATAACTACATAAGGTATAGACTTTGTGACTCAGAACTATTGCTTTGTTGCCCCCAATTCTAGCATTGCTAAGAGATTCCAACATGAGCCAGGAGCTAACACCATGTGTGTGTATGTGTGTGTGTGTGTGTGTGTGTGTGTATGTGTTTGTGTGTTTAAACACAACCTGAGTGAGGATACATAGGCTCTGAGGGTTTCCCTCACATTGATCCCTCAAGCTTCCATTTCTCACAATGGCTTGTGCATATTTGTTGGATAAGGCCTACTCTGTGTGACCAAAACAAGTAGAAAGCTCTGATGCTAGAGAGACTACATGTACTCTGTGCCATTGTCCTTTGCCCAGTGAGTCTCTTACAGATTGCTGGAATCTTATAGGATGAGAGATGGAGGGGAATACCTGATTTAATCCCGGCCTAAGCACCTGTGATGAGTTTACCAGTTAGCAGTTATGTTACAGGAGAACAGATTTGAGTGAGACTTAGTGGTCAATAAAAGGGACAAAGAACATGTCCCAGGCTCAGTAACCAGTACTAAGGACCCAAAAGTCTTCTTCATTTTGCTTGGTCCCTTCTCTCTTGAGTTTGGCCCTGCTATTTCAGATTAGATGCATCTTTTACTCAGAGCACAGTTGCTGGGTGCAATGGAGCAATGCCAGCCTCTTCTAATGTTTCTCTTCCTACCAGACACAACTCTATTCTTAACCACCACCATCCTCAGCAGCAGAGTTCCATCCTGTATCTCTCTTCGGGATGAGGGAGACTCAATTGTGTGGCTGAAGGGGACCTTGAATTTCTGATTCTCCTCTTTCTTCCACCCGAGTACTGAAATACACTCAGGCACCAAAACACTCATTAGTTTATTCAGTTCTAGCTATGGAACCTAGAGCTGGACATGCTTCCTACTAATTAATCTATAGACCTGCACCCCCATTGTATCTTAACATCCATTTTTTTCTAAATAAAAGGCACAGTGGTATAATTTCTCCTGCCTCTATACTTGACTATGTTTTCTGTACTGACTGTACCTTCTGTTTTCATGAGCTGATTTATTTTTGTGGTATCAGTTCTCTTTTCTGCTAGTACATTATAGAAGTTCATTTGCAGTTCAGTGTATTTTTTTCTTCCTCAAACTAGACATTACTATTCAGTTGCTTATTGCCCACCATCTCAATATTTTTCAGAGACATACTTAAACTGAATGTACCACTTTCTTCTCTCAGTCCAGTCCTTACCCTCTATCTTCTGTTACAGTGAAAGCTATGCACTTGCCCCCATCTGCCTAGTTGTCAGTGCCAAAAACCTGGAAATTATCTGAATTAACCTTTCCTCTTTTCAGCCATATTCTATTAACCATATTTTGAAAACTCCTCCCCACAAGTAGTACCGATTGTATTTTCTGCAACTTTCTTGGCAGTAGAAATAGAACTAATCTTCACCAAATGCTCAAAATATGACATATAATGAGATAAACCCTCATTGAATATTATATTGATCTTTATAATAACCTTACAAATTCAACAATCACTTATGGAGTTTCTATACAACAGAAGGAATACTTAAATGAAGATCTGCCTGACATACGAGCCCACACTTCTACCTCCAGAACCCCACATTCCTTCTTTTCCTGTTGCAGTGTCTTATCACATCTTGTCTGACTATTATCTTTTCAAGTTCAAAATAATTTTGGGAACATGGAGAAGCTTTCAGTCTACTACCATTTCTGATATTTAAACTCCTGAGTCCATTAATTTTGAGGATTCTGGATCATGGTAATTCTTTATTGAGATCTCAATGGTATAGGGAATTATAGCATAACATGATGTGATTTATATAACCTTTTCACTAATGAGGGCTATTGACCTTTGATTCTTCTTTCTGTGAAGAAAAGAGTGTGCGTAGAAATTTGTTTTCACACAATCATGGCTCTCGAGTATGTGTAAATTTCATCTGGGAGGCCCACTTACAATGTTATTTAATCACAAGTCTGTGTATAGTGTGAACCAGACAGCTGGCTATGTTCTGTCTTGCTAATACTCAATCTAAGACCACCACAATCAGGTTGCCAGATGGAAATAAACTTTTCACCATTACCCACAGCTTGGGTTTAAATTTTGTCCAAGTCTTGGAAGTAGTCACCATGACCTAATTTTTTTCAAAAGTGCTAAAATATGCCTCACCAAGGTTTTTCATTCATTTCTATTAAAAATATTTGACAGATTATACAACCTTTTGCTATGGTCTTGGAAAGAGACAGAAAAGTCTTACAACAATCTATCCCACAAGGGGCTTATTATTTTTTCTCTCCTCAGAAATGTGTACAGAAGTGTATGAGAATATGATCTTGTTATTACAACCTTGAAGATCTTTTGCTGTTGGCTTTTGTAAGGGTGGGAACCTTTTCTTAATGAAGGTTGGTAGAGTATGGGTTTCAGCTGAATTTTACTTTGAATAGGTTATAAAATCTAGAGAGCTGCCAAAAAATATGTTTTTATTAGGAACATGAAAACTAGTACAAGCTCATCTATATAATATAACATAGCATTAAATGAATGGTTGAAGGTAAAAATTGAGAGAACAAAATATCTATTATGATGCTTCCAAGGTTTTGTTTCCTACAGACTCATGGCATTAAAACACAGGTACCTATTCACTACTCTTCCATTAAAGAGACTTTCTAAATGTTATGTCTACAAGGGGTGTTTAGAGAATGACAACCACTTAGTTATCTACGTTAGCAGAGAGAGCACGGTTCTGGCTAAGCTGGAGAGGACAGATCTGATACAGCTAAGGTCTGAAGGTGGTGTGGGAAATGGGAGGCAAACATGTTGAGATCTAAACTCTTAGGTGAGATCTAATCTGCTTGTCATGCTCAACACATGATAAAATGGCAGAAGAGAGACAAACTCTTAGGATGTGGATCACCTTCCCTTATCAGGAAAGGGATCTTCTTTAGTTGGTTCAACTCGGATTGCTCTAATTAGCAGCACTCCTCTTGAGAGGGGAAGGTAGTGGACAAAAGGGATCTGAGGACTTCTGTTCTACACCTTGGGATAAGGTTGTGTCACTGTGCTGAGAAAACAAAACTGTAAATGGAAGTTGCCAGAGAGAAACTGCCCCTTCAACCAAACCTCTGAAAAGCTGATTAACCAACCAATCAGAACTTAAGTGAGTGCAGTTTGGAATGTTGCAGGTCCAGAGCCGTATTTTCTTGGGCCTTTTAAATAGCCATTTACCTGACCTGCACCTGACCTAACTGCTTTGTGACCATTAGGTAAATCATTTGGAATGTAGAAATGGTGCATGAGTTTGCCTTTGTAATGTAGTAACTTAGCAAACCATTACCTTCCCCCAACCTAAGAACTAAAAGTGTCAGCTGATGGATAACGTCTGAGATTCTCTCTGCTTTAGTATAACCCACCTCTCCAATGTTCCCTGCATTGTTTTTCAAGTGTCATGATTTATAGCTTTCTTTGGTTTTTGACTATAATAGCTTTATGGAATGGCTAACACATTGCAAGTAACTCAAATCTGTGTTCCTAGGGCCACACCCACTCATACTTGGCTCCAGAATAAACCAACTCTTATCCTCTTTGAGGTGACAGTTGTGTTTTTACACTGATAGAACTTTGACCTAAGACTAGTAGTGTTAAGCTCAGGAATGCTGTTTAAGACAAACTAAGCCACCTGGAAGGAGGAGTAGTTTATCATCTGAGTGTCAGCCTGTGGGGCTAAACAGAAAGGGTAAAAATTTGTCACTGTTGGAGTGACTTGAGATCTGAAACTGGTCTACGACCTGGTGATAAACGGGTCTGAGTTGCAGTTTAGAGAGCTAGCTGGCTTGACACATCTGAGAGACTGTTCCAGGTTTCTAGGTCATGTGTGGCAAGGCCTCGGAGCTCGTGTGAGGCTTTCATGTGATAGTGTGTGTCCATCCTGCCCTCTCTTAGATGCTACTGTGTGGGAAACAGACAGCAGCCCAGAGGCCAGCAGCACGGCATGTCTAACTAGGCAGTGGCTGCTTAGTCTTGCTCAGAGCAAGCTATTGGCACTGTGAACTTTTCTGGTTTGGTATTTCCTCGTTTTCACAAGGGCCTTAGTGTTTGGTATAGAATACTTATCCACCTGAATCATATGAGCTACCTAATCCTCTCTGGGAGTAGCTAGATTATCCTTAGGAAATTAACCCCTTCCAAGTAAAAGGGCTGTGTATAATCTATCCCTGAAGAGACTATTAAGCCACACTCTGCAAAGACGTATCATATATGTATGGTCTCACATGTACTATAGAATTCTTTTTTTTAAATTAAATTTTTTTATTGGATGTTTTATTTACATTTCATGTGTTATCCCCTTACCCCATCCCCCACCCATCCAGGAACCCCCTATCCCTTCACCCCTCCTCCTGCTTCTCTGTTGATGTACTCCAACCTACCCACCCCACTCCCACCCCCCTACCCCTCAAATTCCCACACCCTGGGGCGTCCAGCCTTCATGAGACCAAGGATCTCTTCTCCCACCTATGCCCAGCAGGGCCCTCCAATCTTACATATACAGCTGAAGCCATGGATCCCTCCCTAAGTGCTCCCAGGCTGGTGGTTTAGACCCTGTGAGCTCTGGTTGGTTGGTATTGTTGCTCTCCTCATGGGGCCACAAACCCTTTCAGCTCCTACAGTCTTGACTCTGACTCCACCACTGGGAACCTCATGATCAGTTCAAAGGTTAGCTGTGAGCATCTGCCTCTGAATATGTCAGACTCTTGCGTACATCTGAGGAGACATGTATATCAGGCTCTTATCAGCATGCACTTCCTGAGTTCTACATCAGCATCTACCTTTGGTGACTACACATGGGATGGATACTCAGGTGGAATGGTCTTCAGATGGCCCCTCCTTCAGTTTCTGTCCCTAACTTTGTGTCCATATTTGCTCCCTTGAGTGTTTTGTTGCTCCTTCTAAGAAGGACCGAATCACCCCCATTTGGTCTTCCTTCTTCATGAGCTTCATGTGGCCTGTGAGTTGAATCTTGGGTATTTCAAGGTTGTTGGCTAATATCCAGTAATCAGTGAGTGAATACCATGTGTGTTCTTTTGTGATTGGCTTACCTCACTCAGGATATTTTTTAGTTTCATCCATTTACTTAGGAATTTCTCGAATTGATTGTTTTTAATAGCTGTGTGATACTCCATTGTGTAAATGTACCACATTTTTTGTATCCATTCCTCAGTTGAAGGACATCTGGGTTCTTTCCAGCTTCTGGCTATTATAAATAAGGCTGCTATGAACATAGTTGAGCATGTGTCCTTGTTATATGTTAGAGCATCTTCTGGGTATATGCCTAGGAGTGGTATAACTGGGTCCTCAGGTAATGCTATGTCCAATTTTCTGAGGAACCGCCAGACTGATTTCCAAAGTGGTTGCACCATCTTGCAGTCCCACCAACAATGGAGGAGTGTTCCTCTTTTCCCACACTCTCGCCAGCATCTACTATCACCTGAGTTTTTAATCTTAGCCATTCTGACTGGTGTGAGATGGAATCTCAGGGTTGTTTTGATTTGCATTTCCCTGATGACTAAGGATACTGAACATTTCTTTAGGTGCTTCTCGGCCATTCGAGTTTCCTCTGTTGAAAATCCTTTGTTAAGCCCTATACCCCATTTTTTAATAGGGTAATTTGGTTGTCTGTAGTCTAATTTCTTGAGTTCTTTGTATATATTGGTTATTAGCCCTCTATCAGATGTAGGATTGGTAAAGATCTTTTCTCAATTTGTTGTTTGTCATTTTGTCCTATTGACAGTGTTTTTGCCTTACAGAAACTTTGCAATTTTATGAAGTCCCATTTAATTCTTGATCTTAAAGCATATGCCATTGGTGTTCTGTTCAGGAACTTTTCCCCTGTGCCCAAGTATTCGAGGCTTTTCCCCACCTTCTCTTCTATTAGTTTCAGTGTATCTGGTTTTATGTGGCGGTCCTTTATCCATTTAGACTTGAGTTTTGTACAAGGAGATAAGAATGGATCTATTTGCATTCTTCTACATGTTGTCCTCCAGTTGAACCAGCACCATTTGTTGAAAATGCTGTCCTTTTTCCACTGGACAGTTTTAGCTCCTTTGTCAAAGATCAAGTGACCATAGGTGTGTGGATTCATTTCTGGGTCTTCAATTCTATTCCATTGATCTTCCTGCCTGTCTCTGTACCAATACCAGGTAGTTTTTATCACTATTGCTCTGTAGTACAGCTTGAGGTCAGGGATGGTGATTCCTCCAGAAGTTCTTTTATTGTTGAGAATAGTTTTCGCTATCCTAGGTTTTTTGTTATTCCAAATGAATTTGAGAATTTCCTTTTCTAACTCTGTGAAGAATTGAGTTGGGATTTTAATGGGAATTGCATTGAATCTGTAGATTGCTTTTGGCAAGATGGCCATTTTTATTATATTAATCCTGCCAATCCATGAGCATGGCAGATCTTTCCATCTTCTGAGATCTTCTTCAATTTCTTTCTTCAGGGATTTGAAGTTCTTGTCATACAGGTCTTTCACTTGCTTGGTTAGATTCACACCAAGGTATTTTATATTATTTGCGACTATTGTGAAGGGTGTCATTTCCCTAATTTCTTTCTCAGCGTGTTTATCTTTCATGTAGAGGAAGGCCACTGATTTGTTTGAGTTGATTTTATAACCAGCCACTTTGCTGAAGTTGTTTATCAGGTTTAGGAGTTCTCTGGTGGAAGTTTTGGGGTCACTTAAGTATATTGTCATATCATCTGCAAATAGTGATATTTTGACTTCTTCCTTTCCTATTTGCATCCCTTTGACTTCTTTATGTTGTCTAATTGCTCTGGCTAGGACTTCCAGTACTATATTGAATATATAGGGGGAGAGTGGGCAGCCTTGTCTAGTCCCTGATCTTAATGGGATTGCTTCAAGTTTCTCTCCATTTAGTTTCATGTTGGCTACTGGTTTGCTGTATATTGCTTTTGCTATGTTTAAGTATGGGCCTTGAATTCTTGATCTTTCCAAGACTTTTATCATGAAGGGGTGTTGAATTTTGTCAAATGCTTTCTCAGCATCTAGTGAGATGGTCACGTGGTTATTTTCTTTGAGTTTGTTTATATAGTGGATTACATTGATGGATTTCTGAATATTGAACCATCCCTGCATTCCTGGGATAAAACCTACTTGATCATGATGGATGATTGTTTTGATGTGTTCTTGGATTTGGTTTGCTAGAATTTTATTGAGTATTTTTACATCGATATTCATAAGGGAGATTGGTCTGAAGTTCTCTTTCTTTGTTGGGTCTTTATGGGGTTTGGGTATGAGTGTAATTGTAGCTTCATAGAATGAATTGGGTAGTGTTCCTTCTGTTTCTATTTTGTGGAATAGTTTGAAGAGAATTGGTATTAGGTCTTCCTTCAAGGTCTGGTAGAATTCTGCACTAAAACCATCTGGTCCTGGGCTTTTTTTTGGTGGGGAGACTTTTAATGACTGCTGCTATTTCCTTAGGGGTTATGGGTCTGTTTAGATGGTTTATCTGCTCCTGATTTAACTTTGGTACCTGGTATCTGTCTAGGAAGTTGTCCATTTCATCCAGGTTTTCCAGTTTTGTTGAGTATAGGCCTTTGTAGTAGGATCTGATGATATTTTGAATTTCTTCAGTTTCTGTTGTTATGTCTCCTTTTTCAGTTCTGATTTTATTAATTTGGATACTGTCTCTGTGCCCTCTGTTTAATCTGGCTAACGGTTGATTTTCTCAAAGAACCAGCTCCTGGTTTTGTTGATATTTTGTATTGTTCTTTCTGTTTCTATTTGGTTGATTTCAGCCCTGAGTTTGATTATTTCCTGCCTTCTACTCCTCCTGGGTGTATTTGCTTCTTTTTGTTCTAGAGCTTTTAGTTGAGCAGTCAAGTTGTTAGTGTGTGCTGTCTCCAGTTTCTTTTTGTAGGCACTTAGAGCTATGAGTTTTCCTCTTAGCACTGCCTTCATGGAGTCCCACAAGTTTTGGTATGATGTGTCCTCATTTTCATTGAATTCTAAAAAGTCTTTAATTTCTTTCTTTATTTCTTCCTTGACCAAGTCATCATTGAGTAGAGAGTTGTTCAGTTTCCATGTGCGTGTGGGTTTTCCATTGGTTTTGTCATTATTAAAGACCAGTCTTAGTCCGTGGTGATCTGATAAGATGCAAGGGATTATTTCAATCTTTTTGTATCTGCAGAGGCCTGTTTTGTGACCAATTATATGGTCTTATTTTGGAGAAGGTACCATGAGGTGCTGAGAAAAAGGTATATTCTTTTGTTTTAGGATGAAATGTTCTATAGATGTCTGTTAAGTCTATTTGGTTCATAACTTCTGTTAATGTCAAAGTATCTTGGTTTAGTTTCTGTTTCCATGATCTGTCCATTGCTGAGAGTGGGGTGTTGAAATCCCCCACTATTATTGTGTGAGGTGTAATGTGTATTTTGAGCTTTAGTAAAGTTTATTTTATGTATGTAGGTTCCCTTCCATTTGGAGCATAGATGTTCAGAATTGAGAATTCTCCTTGGTAGTTTTTTCCTTTGATGAGTATGAAGTGTCCTTCCTTATCTTTTTTGATTACTTTTGGTTGACAGTCGATTTCATTTGATGTTAGAATGGCTACTCCAGCTTGTTTCTTGGGACCATTGGCTTGGAAAATTGTTTTCCACCCTTTTATTCTGAGGTAGTGTCTGTCTTTGTCACTGAGGTGCGTTTCTTGTATGCAGCAAAATTCTGAGTCCTGTTTGTGTATCCAGTCTGCTAGTCTGCGTCTTTTTATTGGGGAATTGAGACCATTGATGTTAAGAGATATTAAGGAAAAACGATTGTAGCTTCCTGTTATTTTTGTTATTAGAGGTAGAATTATGTTTGTATAGTTATCTTCTTTTGGGGTTGTTGGATGATTACTTCCTTGCTTTTTCTAGGTTGTAGTTTCCCTCCTTGTGTTGGCGTTTTCCATCAATTATCTTTTGAAATGCTGGGTTTGTGGGAAGATATTGTGCAAATTTGGTTTTGTCATGGAATATCTTGGTTTCACCATCTATCGTGATTGAGAGTTTTACTGGGTATAGTAGTCTGGGCTGGCAATTGGGTTCTCTTAGGGTCTGTATGATGTCCGTCCAGGCTCTTCTGGCTTTTATAGTCTCTGGTGAGAAGTCTGGTGTGATTCTTATAGGTCCTTTATATGTTACTTGACCTTTTTCCCTTACTTCTTTTAGTATTTTTTCTTTGTTTTGTGCATCTGATATTTTGATTATTATGTGACGGGAGGTATTTCTTTTCTGGTCTAGTCGATTTGGTGTTCTGTAGGCTTCTTGTATGTTTATGGGCATCTTGTCCTTTAGGTTAGGGAAGTTTTCCTCAATAATTTTGTTGAAGATATTTACTGGCCCTTTAATTTGGGAATCTTCACTCTCATCTATACCTATTATCCTTAGGTTTGGTCTTCTCATTGTGTCCTGGATTTTCTGGATGTTTTGGGTTAGGAGTTTTTTGCATTTTGCATTTTCTTTGACAGCTGTGTCAATGTTTTACATGATATCTTCCCCACATGAGATTCTGTTGGTGATGCTTGCATCTGTGACTCCTGATCTCTTTCCTTGGTTTTCTATCTCCATGGTTGTCTCCCTTTGAGATTTCTTTATTGTTTCTATTTCCATTTTCAGATCATGAATGTTTTTGTTTAATTCCTTCATTGTGTTTTCTTGCAGTTCTTTAAGGGATTTCTGTGTTTCCTCTTTAAGGGCTTCTACCTGTTTATTTGTACTCTCCTGTATTTCTTTAAGGGAGTTACTTATGTCCTTCTTAAAATCCTCTATCATCATCATGAGAAGTGATTTTAATTCTGAATCCTGCTTTTCTGGTGTGATGGGGTGTCCAGGGCTTGCTATATTGGGAGAACTGGGTACTGATGATGCCAAGTAACTTTGGTTTCTATTGCTTATGTTCTTGCACTTGCCTTTCACCATCTGGTTAACTCTAGTGTTACCTGCCCTCACTGTGTAAGACTGGAGTCTGTATTTCCAGTTATCTTGCTTGTGGCAGAGCTACTCAGAGTCCCGATGTCTCTGTGGTCTTATGATCCTAATCTCCTGGGTGGAAGAACTCCTGGGACTCAGGCCACCTCTGGGATCTGGAAATCCTTCTGCTCTGGGTGCGGTGGTTCCTCTAGGATGGCTCAGGATACGAAGTCTCCACAAGTGCAAACCAGCTAGGTGTCTGCTGCTCTGAGTGCAATGGCTCCTCCGCTGCTCTGGGTGCAGTGGCTCCTTGGCTGCTCTGAGTGCATTTGCTCCTCTAGGATGGCTCAGGATTCAGTATCTCCACAGGAGCAGACCAGCTCTGTGTCTGCCCCAGCCAAAAGGATCAGGCAGGTGTGGAAGGGAAGTGGAATTCCGGAGGGGCGGGGTTTGGGTAGCTGGTGGGTCCTGAATGTCCCTGGCTCCCAGATGTAACTCTGGGGGGTAGGGAGTGAGATGGGGTTCTTACCCACTGCTCTGAGTGCAGTTGCTCCTCTAGGATGGTTCAGGTTTTAGTATCTCCACAGGAGCAGACTAGCTATATGTCTGCCTGACCAGGCACGGGTGGAGAATTCTTTCTATGAAGGGATCACTTTACACTACTCCATAGCAATAATTAAGTTATCAGCATGACAATATAGCAGACATTACTCTAGAAATACTAAAGAGTAAAAGAATTAGTTCTGGGGAGATAAAGCAGTTGGTAAAGTACTTACCGTGTGCTTGAGTGCAGATCCCCAGTACACATGTAAAAAGATAGAACATATGACTCTAATCCCAGAATCGACAAGACAGAGTCAGGAAGAACTCCATAGCATGCTGGCTAGACAGTGGAGTGGAACCAGTGATCTCGAAGTAAGTAAGAGACCATGGAGAAAACATATGACATCAACTTCTGACTTCCACATGCACCCATGTACATGTGGGTGTACACACATGGGCACATGGCTATGAACCTGTACCCCACAACTCCGCACAAAATACACACATGAGGTAAAATTGTCAAGGGAGAAATTCTGTGATTTCTAGTAGTCATTTTCAAGCAATAATTTATTGAGATTTAAAGTTGTTTGAAAGAGCAGTTTTACCACTAACTTGCCTTTACTATTACTATTAAATTGAATGCGTTTGCCATTTCAACTTTAAGATTAAGTGATTAATTTTTATTATAATGTGATGTGTTATTTATCAACAGATCCTGGATCCAATAACTGAAGATCCAGCAGATAGTACGAGTGGTCATAGCAGATATTCATCAAAATTCTATAAATCATTCCTCCAGTGCCAGGGTTATTATTACTTTAAGTTTGCCATATATATGGTCATGAAGTGGCCATTTTTATCGCTTCCACAGAAACTTGGCTCTTTGTATTCATTCGCACTTGTGTTGGAACTCTTGCTTGGGCTGACACTTGAGTATTCCTCTCTCCACTTAGATTACACTTTGCAGAGGCAGAAGCAATTTTTTATCCTGTAACCACAGCCATGGCTGCAGCTGCCTCTATTGTGGTCTGCGATATGCATCATGTGTCTTCCCATTTTGTTTGAACCAGGTGGTACCATCATCATATTTGCTCTTTACCATGGTACCTCATGATGCTTCTGAAGGAGCACACTCCATTTTGATAATATATAACTTAAAGTATTCTATTTCTTATTATTAAGCTCTCTCACACAAGTGCATTATCTCTTTATTGGTCGTTTCTGAGGGAGGCTAACCATTGCTCTCATGCCCTTGGTGAAGAAATGCATGCAGAACAGTATATTTGTATTTCCACTTTCTACTGTTTTCTACTACTTCTACTATTTCTATTTCTACTTTCTAGTCTCCATTTTTTCCGACTCCATGTTCTCCACTTTTCATGTATCTTTGTCGAATTTTCAAAGTTAAGATATTTTAATGAAAATTGAGTTAATAACATTATTTCTTTCCAACACGACTTCCTTCAGTAATAGGTTGAGGTCTATTGGCATTGCCATGAGTGTAGTTTCATTGGAATTTGGCCAGGGGGTTTGCCAAATACTTACACTGGCAGAGCTAAAATAAAACTCATGCAGAACTCAGGAGAACATTATCAAGTTACTAATTAATTAACGTTTGTGATTTACACAATATTAAATGCATATGCCTTTGGTCAGGGAATTTCTTTTCAAGTCCTTTTTCACTTTAATTTTATTTAAACTAATTAAAGATTTATTCACATTTTAAAACTTTATGTGTATATCAGTGTTCACACAAGTGTATGTGTACCACTTGTGGGCAGTGTCAAAGGAGACTTAGAGGGAGTCAGATTTTCTAAAGTAGAGTTACAGGCAGTTGTTATTCACCTGCTGTGGGAACTGAACCCCAGTCCTCTGCAAGGACATCCCATGCTCTTAAGTGCTGAGCCATCTCTCCAGTCTCCTTTGTTTATTTTTTATTGGGCTCTTTTATTTTGTGTGTGTGTGTGTGTGTGTGTTGTGTGTGTATGTTTGCGCATGCGCTTGCATGCATGTGTACATATGTATGTGTGTGTGTGTGTATGTGTGTGACACATGTATATGGGGTATGTACATGTATGTGGGATGCATATACTATGGTCAGAGAAGGATGTTGTATATACCAATCTATCATTCTCTACCTCATTTCTTTGAAACAGAAATCTCACTAAACCCTCAGCCATACAGAAAGATAACAATCCTGAGATTCCATATACTCAACCCCCAGTCATGAGATTATGAGGACCACACTTGACTTTTCACATGGATTCTGGGGAGTGACCTCATGTCCTCATGCATGCATATTCTACATTTTGCTTTTTGTTATTGAACTTAATTCTTTATATATTTTGGATAATAAGCCTTTAGCCAATGTATATTTTGCAAATATTTTCTCTTTTTAACAAGTTACTGTCCTTGACTGTGCAAAAGTTTGATATAGTCTTTTTTTTTCTCCCATTTCCCCTATACTTGGGGATCATGTACAGAGTATTCAATGTCTAAAGAACCACACATGACTTTTCTGTTGTGTTTTATTCTGGCAATTTTGTAGTTTCAAGCCTCAGGTTTAAGGTAACTAATTTTACATTGTAACTTTATCTTTCTAGTAAGCTTCTCAAAATTTATAAAATTTAGGACTCACAAAACTTGGAGATGACTCAGTTCAATGTCATTTTATATTAGACAATAGACATAATTAAAAATAAACTCAGGTCTTCTTTGTCCTAGGTCCCTTTGACAATGAGTCTTTCTTCCTGTCTACAATTTTCAGAAGTCACCTCATGCTTTCTGCTTGTTTTCTCTGTTTGGTCCCTCCTTCTATTTCTCCTGGTTCACATACCCTGTGTTCTCGGGTCTGTGATGGCCAATTATCAGACTCTGAGGACACTTCTCCTTTGAAGGAAACTGTTTCTATGGGTTTGCAACACACATGTGCACACAGTCCTCCTAGCCCCTCTGGTATTTTTTTTTCTTCTGCATCTGGCAATTCCTCACCCTTCAGTGTTAGATGCTAACCAGATTTTCTCTTTCAGCTTATCTATTTCTCTTCTCTTCACAAGGCAGCCAGGGCTGGTACTATTTGTTCATTTGTCCTATCTATCTATCTATCTATCTATCTATCTATCTATCTATCTATCTATCATCTATCATCTCTCTCTGTCTATAAGCTATCCATCATCTATGTATCTATCTATCTATCTATGTATCTATCTATGTATCTATGTATCTATGTATCTATCTATCTATCTATCTATCTATCTATCTATCTATCTATCTATCTATGTATGTATCTATCTATCTATGTATCTATCTATCTATGTATCTATCTATCTATCTATCTATCTATCTATCTATCTATCTATCTAATCTATCTGCCTCTGGCACTCTCTGCTTCCATCCATCTGGTAGCATTTGATTATGTGACATGTGCTAGGAAGAAATTATTCCGTACCTTTCTCACAAGCCACAAAGATAATTTGTTTTTAGATGCCTTTGCAACATGTATCTATCTGGAATGCTGCCCCTTTCTCCACTGCCACCACCTAGATACTGGTGATATTTTCCTAACTTTCCACACACCATATAATCTCTATAGCAATATCTGAGAAAGGCAAAAACAAACCTCCCTTTACGGAAAAGCAGTCTCCTAATAACTTTCATAAAATTCAGGATGATAGTAAGATCATTTTGTAGTCTTCATTGAACATGCTTAAATAGTATAGGGTTTGTAAACTCATAATACAAGTAGAGATCTCACCTCATAGATATATAAAAATACTAAATAATTCCTTGTATTGTCACATAAAATTGCCATGGCAATCATGTAATCCCAAAAGTTGTTTGCATATGTCATAGCACATCACAGATTGAAATAGCTTCAACTCACACATTTTAATAGCTGTAAATAATTCTATAGTATAATTGTACCAAAACCCTACTCTTTATATAGTGATGCATGTTTACCTAATTGTTGTTTAATTATTATCCAAATTATTAACGCATAGTACTATGAATGGGCATCCAGGCCTCTATATGAAGTTGCACATGTATACAATGGTGTCTCTAACTACATATTGTCATTTTCCTGTCACTGTGGACAGTCACTCCTCTTCTAGTCTCAGATACTGCTTCCTATAAGCTAATGTTTGCCATGAGGGACAAGAAGTGTCCCTGGCCTAGATAGTTAGAAATTGTATCTTTCTAGATAAAATAGCAACAATAATTTGCTTCTGGGATATAAAGCATACCATTTAAAAGCTTTTATTATACTTTAACATTAAAAGTTGTAAGTTTTGTTATTAGTTTCTAATGTCCCTTTGAAGTTCTCACTGCATTTTAAAATATTTTTTATTTTTGATATTATAATGTAATTACACCATTTACTCCATGGCTTTCCTCCCTCCAACCTCTCCCCATATATCCACCCTACTCATTTTGTTAAAGTTATAGATTGAAGGCAGCGAGAATACAGTGGGTCGAGGTGTTTCCTTATAACACTGATGGTGACCTTTGTCCTCTAACCTCCATTTTTTGCCTTGGCATGTACCCCTAATTCACATAGATATAATAAAAAATTTAAAGTTATAAACGGAGGAAAAATTATACATCGTTATTCTCTTTCTTTCAACTTCTCACATGCCCAAGTCTATCATTTTCCTGCAGGGTGCAGTTAGTTCTATTATTCATTTGATTTTCCTTCTTTGGCCACCTCCCTTAAGTTAGCTCTGGTCAGGGTTTGGGTGACTGCTAAGGCCTCAAGGAGGAACAAACAAGAACCCATGGAAGGAATAGTAGATTCATTGTTGGCCAAGTCCAGGCTGTAGAGGTACTAGCAGTCTTTTTCAGGCCCGAGTAGTCAGTTGAGCTCTGTGTACTTCTGACATTTCTTCCTGTCCAGGCCTATCAATGGGATTGACCAGACCTTCCAGATCATAGTCATGGGAGGTCAAGGAGCTAGCCATTCTCTGAGGAACCTCACACTGTTGTTAATCAAACCCTTCTCTTTCTCTTCAAACAATGTACTCTAACTTTAAATGACAGGTAAGTTTTTCTCTTTCTCCTTTGATGTCTGTGTCTCATGGGACATTTTCCAGCTCATGCAAACATACTACACAGTTTTCTACCCCAGAAACCAAATAATTCTATAATTTGAACCTTTTCCTTCTGTGTAAAATTATTGTCCCTTGTATCATTTGTAACTCAATAATCAGTACAGGCCTTTTCACTTCTTAGGAGCCACCATTTGTTACATGTTTTAATGTTTAGTTATCTAATAATGTATATGATATTTATGTTGCTATAAACTACATATGTGAGGCTAAAATGTCAGTTGGGAATTTCTCACTGTACACTATAGAAACACAACATCGTATTTCTAATTACAGCACAATTAAGAAGGGATTTAAAGATACTTAAGTGATAGCTCACCTAGCACTTGAAAGGCAGAGGTCGGTGGAGCTCTGTGATATCAAGGCCAGCCTGGGTCTACATAGTGAGTTTCAGAACAACTGGGATCAATCAATCACTCAAACAAACAAACAAACAAACAAACGAGAGACAGGTCAATTAGTGAACTTCTGTTCAAGCATAGGGTCCTAGATTCAATCTCTAGCATCCATATTTCAATGTGGGGTTATAATACTAGAGGCAGAGTAGGAGTAATGAATCAGTAAATTCCCAATGTGAAACACTGTCTGAAAAATTAAAGTACAAAAAGATAGGAGCCAGCACTGTTAGCCACCTCTGACTTCCATGTGCACATATGGTCACATGTTTACACACATAGCAAACACACACCCACATCTGACAAAAGATAATAAACAAATATGAAGATAATTAATTGCTCTGTAAATAAAAACAATCCAAGACTGGAATCAAAAAGGAAATGAACCATGTAGCTTTGGTGGCTCCAGAACCTTAGCTTCTACTGCCTCAGTGTTAAGAGACTCCAGATGTTTCTCCTCATTCCCAAATCAGGGCAGATACAAGTATAGTGTAAAGAGAGCAGAAGGAGCTTTGGAAGAAAGAGAGGATAGAAAGGAAATGGAAGGGGGCAGGCAGAGGGAGGTCAGATTTACTCAGTGCATCCCTATTACATGAGATAGTTGTCCCTACTCCCTAAGTGCTGAGGGAAGATGATCCTCATGCACACCCCCTTCACTTTTCAGTGTCCTTAAAGCTCCCAGGGACTAAACCACCAACCAAAGAGTACTCATGGAGGGACCCATGACTCCAGCCGCATATGTAGTAGAGGATGGCCTTGTAGGGCTTCAATGGAAGGAGAGGCCCCTGTGTAGAGGAATGCTACGGTGGAGAGTTAGGAGTGGGTAGTTGGGTAGAGGAGCACCCTCATAGAAGCAGAAGGAGGGGGAATGGGATAGTGGTTTGGGGAGACAGGAAAGAGGATAATATTTGAAATGTAAATAAATAAAATATCCAATAAAAGAAAAAAGAAAAAAAAAGCAACTGAAGTGTGAATATAGCACAGGATGGATTTTTTATGTCCTTCTTTTGTGTCACATTGTTACATTGTCTCAGATTCCAAACGCTCTCATACATAATTTAGCCTTTATTCATTAGAGTGAGAATATGTATCTGTTCTGTCTGTCTGTCTGTCCGTCCGTCCATCCATCCATCGGCTCGGTGAAATACTTTGTTAAAGTTACTGATACTGAAAGTGCTGATAGGTGCTGGCTAGTAGAGGACATTTAGCCTTCTAATGCATGCCTGGCTTCAAGATGAGTTCTAAACTAATTAAAAATACTTCTGGTGCTGCGTATTTAAATCAAGCTTTCACCTCCCAAACTCCAGATTTTTATAAGAAACAAGTAAGCTTTTAGTACTGGCTAACTTTTAGTTATATAAATTATCTTCTCTGAAAGGATATTGTTTGACTAGTGGTATGATTTATCAAGTGATATATTTGTTAAGTTAAAGTTCACAACTTTGACTTTTCAAATAAAAATTCCAAGTCTCCTAGGCTGCCTGGCTGCATATTTCTAATTCACAGACACATCGAATGTTGTAGCCGAGACTCAGATCCAATGAAGGTTACCAGGACCCAGGATCCCCAAAGGATTTCTGTGAACGAATCACTGATGGGCTGCTACTATTTTCTTTCTTAGGCACAAGAAATTGGAAAGACCAATGAAGCAGTTAAGCAACATTATTTGTGTGGAAACTTCATTCCTCAACACTTCACTGGCTACTGTCCCAAATACTGTGGGTCCACTTTGTCTTACATTTCCTTAAAATTCCACATGCTGAGTCCTGAGCACACAGTTCTAATTATGGGTCACGTGTGCTGGAGATGGGATGAGGTCTCATGTTTTCTAAGTACTGATTACACAAACATTCCAAGGACTATCTTTTACTTTTAACCCCATCACCTCTCCATACTTACTCAAAATGTAAAGTTTCAGTGAACTTATCAAAGATTCATGAGTTATAGATTCAAAATGTGAAGGCTTTGTTATTTTGCATCTATCAAGAGAACAAGGACTTTGACTTTGCTCAGAAAGTGAGGTTGAGTTTCTACTACCAAATGGCTTCAGTTTTTATTTCCCTCTCAACAGTGACACTGTGTATCTTTTATAGGGCTGCCACAGCAAAGGACCACAAATGGGTGGGAAAACATCTCAAAATTTGTTTTATGGTTTTGGAGTGTAGAAGTCCCAAATTTAGGTGTTAATGGGATTGAGTACTTCTGAGAGTGGCAAGGAAGAATACATCCCAGGCTTCTCCCCTTACTTCTCATGGTTTGCCATAGTCCTTAGGTGTTTTGTTGTTGTTGTTGTTGTTGTTTTGGCAAAAACAAACAACAACCCAACCTCTACTTCTGTCTTCTTTTGGTGTTTGGGTGAACTTTTGTCTCTCTTCACAAGATGTTCTCTAAAATAATACTATTTAATTTGAATTATCTCCTACCCCCACTACAATAAAACTTTATTTAAATTAAATGTCTTTAATGAGCATATTCTCAAAATGTATTTCACATTCTAAGGAGTGAAGGTGTGGACTTACGTGAGGGATACAATTCAGCTCATGATGATAACTAAAGGTGTGATAAGGAGTGGCAGCCTGGCGACAGTTCATTCCATTGTGAATGAGTTGTTTCAGCTGTAGTTTGGGAGGTACATGTTTAGTTTATATTAGAATCGAATGCTAAAATCTACTACAATGTACTACAATGTACTACAATGTCAGAGGAGAACAAAGCTCATGCTTCTGAGTCCTAGGTGCTTGGCCTTGAATTTATAATGTGGGATCACTAAACCAACATCTACAGATCTTAAAATGTAATGCCTCTAACACAGTGACTTTACATGTGTAATCTTAGTACTAGCACTCCCAACCCCCAGGCCAGAATTATTCAGTTTCTAGCTACAACCTTTTCTGCTTTACACTGGTATTAAATGAATTGTCCTGAGACAATTCATTAATGAAGTAAAAGTGTAGCCCCTGTAATGTAGAAGTCACTTTTCATCTGACAACTTGTTCTCTTTCTTACCAGTAAAGATTGAGTCACTTTCCAGCCATCTTAACCAAAGAGTTACTGTAAAAGCAGAGGTGGAGACTGGGTTGTCTGGGTTGTCTTCAATTTCCCCAGTCCTTCTGGGTCAACAGGGAGGGACAGTTGGGAAAGCTCCTTTTAGTGCATCCGGGACTGGAGAAGAAGGCAGCTGATAGCATTCCACTTTACCTTCAGGGCTTCATAGAAAGTTGATAGGGTTCCCAAGGGCTGACTCTCTGATATTTTAATATTGTAATCTAGTATTGGAATCTTTTCTGCCCTACTGTGATGGACCATTACTATGGACTCATGTCTCCATAAGACTTAGGTATTTCAAGGCCTTCTAGAAACCACTTTTGTGATTACATCAGCCTTATATGATTTTGCACTGCCCATATATGGTTTTTGAATTTTAAAAACAGCTAGAATTGGAATATCTCCATCTTTAAGTTTTCTATCTACCATCTATGTATCTACTATCTGTCTGTCTGTCTGTCTGTCTATCAATTATCTGTGTGTCTATCTATTCTTGCATTCACCTGTCTACTATCTACCTATTGTTTCTCTGTGTGTCTTCTATCCATGTATCTTTCCATCTGCCTTATGTCTCTTTATTTTCTTCCCCATCTACCTTTTTGGATTCTTTGCTTTTACATCTTAAAACTTTCATTTGTGTTAATTTTACTGTTATTGAAGATTAAGCAATAGACAGGATCTATCAGCATTATTTTTCTAAGTAATAGCATTATGGAGTGGCAGTTTTGCTCATATCTGTAGCAAATGCTGTTTCTTTTTTTTTTAAGGCTGAGAAAGAACAAACTGCTGGTAATTTGAAAATGCCACTAACTAATTAATAGCTTTATTTTTTGAGGATTTAACATATCTTAGCTTGTATGAATATAAACGTGTGACAGAATGCATCTAGTTTCCATTACAAACCAATAATAAATGAGTCAGAAAGAAAGTTTTATTTGGCTGTCTTTTGTAGAAACACATATGTGAGCGGGATGTGCTTGGGCCTTGTCCTTCCTATTATGGAAAGGGTATTTGAAGTTCTAAAGTATCATATAATCCGATTAGTTCATTCCTCATTTGAATCAGGTCATTCTCTGGAACAATCAGTTTCCCCTCACTCCCACACTAGCAAGAAGTGTGTTCTCATTTATTTAAAGTGTTAAGAGTCACATGACATAAAGGAAATGTATACATCACTTCTAGTCTTCAAGATTATTCTTATAGATACAACCCAAATGACATTTCATGCTTACTTTATAGATTTAAAGACTGTTTTAAAATGTCTTAAATTGGACACAGCCATTCATGCCTGTAATCTCAGCATTCAATATGAGGAGGTAGAAAGATTGTCTTGACTTAAGTAGTGAGACTCTTTCACAAACAAGTAGAGTAAAGACCAAAGCAAATAACCTCATAACATTTTGGGACAAATATTTTCTATGACTATTCTTTTCATAAATCCATATAAATGTGAGATCTGGTTAGTTCATTCCTCTTTTTAATCAGGTCATTCTCTGGAACAATCAATCCCTCTTCACTCCCACAGTAGCAAGAAAATTTTTTTAACAAAAAATTTTATTAAAAAACTTGTTTTTTAATAAAAATATTTGTTTTATTTTAAAATTATGTGTCTGTATCTGTCTGTGGGTATGTGCATGTCTGTGTCCAGCAGAGGCTAGAAGAGGGCACGTAATTCCTTGGAGCTATTATTATAGGCATTTGGGAGTACCTAGTATAGGTGATGGAAATCAAACTTTGGTCCTCTATAAGACCAGGACGTTCTCTCTGCTACTGAACTATCTTTCCAACCCTGAAACCAACTTTTCAAACTCTTTCTGTTATGTATTTCGTCTGGGTTAAACTAAAGAAAGAGATGAATGTTCTTCTAATTAGATGGATAAATAATAGGTGATTATTCACAAGGCGGGAGAGAGAATTGACTGCTTCAGCTTGATGCTCACATGTGCTCACTACAGACGATAGTGCAAAGTACAGCCAAGTGGTTTACTGTTAAGAGTGTGTCAGTCTGACCACAGGTGGTAGAATCCATGTGATTTCACTAGAGATCTTGAAGTGTTTCCATTAAATACTCCTCATGATCTTCCTTTTTACTGATTTAATAGATTAGGCTGAGCTGGTTAACCTGGGCCATACTGTCTTGCTCTTTTAATATCTGGGTCCCCTTCTCCTCATACACAGACCCTGAATTCAGAGATTGCTATGCTAGGCAAACATTGTGCCACCATGGCCTACCTCTTTGGCTCTGGTGGAAGTGGCTGACTGAAACCTATTTAAAAAAATGAATGATAATTTTCAAGCCCTCCATAGGATTGATGTAAATACAGTATTTTTTTCTTCACAAAGTCATTTCCATAAAAAGATACTAAGAGGTGCTGAATAGTAGGGGTAGACATATTTTTTCATCCAATAGTAACTCGGGTTACAGAACTGCTCCTTAATGGAGCCTTTCTCACCAGTCTGATGGTAGCCAACACCACTGTTTTTATAAAATTCCAGAGCAGTTTCTCTTCTGTAGTAAATTTTAATTTATTTTCAATAGACTTAGGGATTTCATTACCAATAAACAAGCTTTAAAAAAGGAAATAGTAGTAAAACTTCAATTTATTTTAATCAGAGCATAATCATTTTTGTCCAATCAAATGCTCAGCATTAAACTCACATGGACTTTCCAATCTTCTGTGGTAGCATTTAATGCCAAGGACCAGCTGCAGATGAGAAATCTTAGTGAACTTGTATTAAATCATGTACTGGTAACATTAAAACCACCAATGGTCATTTAGGAAGGTATAGAAACATTTTCTCTGTAGATGTAACACACAAACTATGTAGACCCTAGCATCCATGAAAAATAAAGATGCATCATTGTGAGTTATAGTTTATACACTCACTGAATAAGGTAAGTCGAATTTTTCTTTTTCTATGCTAAGAACGTATAGTTGACACACAGTCGAGGGTCTAGTCACTGGAAAGTGGGTATGATTGGCCTGGCTGCTGCCCACACCCTTAGCTTGTGCACTCAGACAGTCCCTCCACCAGCTTTTAAGTTCGCATGCTTGTGCCTCAGGATCAGACAGCCCTTCCACTTCAGGTTTCTCTCTTTCCAGTGATAAAGCGACTGTTCCTGCCTACTACTGCACAAACGAAATGACATATGAAAATGCTTCTAAAATCTGAGTGTACGTAGACATGTTTGGCTTTGACATTATTGCGGATTACTTTTACTAAGAAAGTTCTCCAAATCACTGTTTCTTCTAGACATCTCTCCAGTAAGAGAAGAAGTAGCATTGCAAAAACATGGTTTTGAGAACTGAAATATACTCATGAATGAGTGAGCAGTTCCCTTTTAGTTAGGACAATAATGCTAGTGCTTGTGACAGTAATCTTGTTTTGTTGATAGTTAGGATAATTAGAATGTTCCTTTTTGCTTTATGCATCAATGACTGTTGTATTGTGTACTGTATCTTGAGGATACAGTGGTCCTAATTCCTCTGGATTTTTCCACAGGGCTGTCCTTCGCTATGCTTTCATCTGTCCACCCAGTTTTTGGTTTATATGGATCTCTGTTTCCAGCCATTATTTATGCTATATTTGGAATGGGACGCCATGTTGCCACAGGTAATAATTACGGTCTATGCCTAAGCTTCTCATAAAACTAATAAAGGGACTCAGGGTGTTCATTAGCTCCTGATTACCTTTTCAAAGCCATTCTTATTGTACTGAGGAATGTGAGGTATGTTTATTTATCAGATACACCCTATGACTTATTGCAGTATCACTGTGTCATGAAATAAAGAATCTGTAGAAGGATGTTGAATTGACAATGGAATAAGTATGTAAACATTTGAAAGAAAACAAAGACTGTAAAATTTAGTTATTCAATTATTGAAAAAATATTTTGAATATATTTCTTTGATTCTTGAAATAAATGATCTAAGTGAGATACTGGTGTATCTTACCTACCTTACTCTGCATCTCTGAAAAACACAACAATGAATAGAGAGGATGAGCATTCATAATTATTCTGCTGATAGAATGGGCTGCATTTCTGTGTGAGCTATACCTAAGTGCATGCTTCTTTTGTTATTTACACACTGCATGATCCTGGACAAGGTTTTAAAACTCTATTAGTTCCTTTTTAACTAATAAGATGACCCCTTTCCCACTTCTTAAAATAGTGAGAGTCACACAATTGGTATATAGTGTTTAATGTAACACTTGCTTATGTTAATGTGACATTTATTGAGATTACTTACTATAAAATGCTGCCTTAATCTTAAATGTTTATCCAATAACAAAATATAGTTCAATGGAAAAAAATATGAGACATTGCAATTTATTTCTGTGAGCTCTCAGCCCTTAAGGAATGACATTCATAATTCTGTCTTCTGTGGTCAGTTGGTGTTGTTGATTGTATTACTTTCATATTGTCACAATTATCAGGAGATGTGTGGCTTGAAACAATACGACTTTCAGTACTTTTGGATGTCAGTGGTCTCAGTAAGTCTTCCAGCCCTAAAATGAGCAGACAGTGAAGCTGCATTCCTTTCTGCATGCTTTAGCAAAACCTCATTTTCTTGACTTTTTGTCTTCTTAAAGCGTCCTGCATTCTTGGGCTCCTGGCCTTTCCACAGTTTTCAAGGCCGACGTTGGTGCCTTCAGATCTCCCTCCAACTTTACCCTCATGCCTCTATCTTCTGTATTTACAAAATGTTGTGACTTCACTGACTATGTCCAGACAACCCAGGATAATTATATTTTAAGACCAGTTAATTGTTGAACTTAATTTCACCTGCTACATTTGTAATTTTTTGATATGGAGCATACATATTTATGGATTCTGAAGACTTGGTGTAGAAATTTTAGGAGGATTTTGCTTATCACGCACATGATTTTTACAAAATGATTTTGTACTTGTGTAAATTTAATTTTTATATCACCAAACTTGGTTATGAGAGATCAAAAGTTAGCATTTACTTATAAACTAACAAGTGTTTTGTGAGCTTGGTTGGAATGCAGACACTGGCTTTCATTGCAGACATGCTGAATTAAAATTGGCATTTTCACAGGAAGTTTTACCACTCCCTCCCCACAAGCCTTGACATTATGATATATTACAGTCAACAAAAATGGTACAGAAAGCATGGTTTATAATATTATATCTCACTTGACTTCATAGCTGATGTAGATTGAATAAAGTGAACTATGATATAACTACAGTAATGAAATTAGTCACAATGAAAAAATGTGTATACTATTCATCAGGAATGTTGTTGGAGATTTATGTGCTCTTGTTTTAACACAAGCCAAAGTGGACATTAATTTGTATTATATATACATTTTAAGTGAACTAGGAAGAAACTTACAAAATTTCTTATGACAGCACAGATTAAAGTCACAGATCTACAATGTACGAATCAGCCAGGATTGAAACTCAAACTACTTTTTTCTTCTTGACAAGAAAATGTTTTAGAATACTCATTCAATGAGAGTTGTCTTCCAGATGCAAACAGAGGTAGACACAGAATGAGTTAAAAATTCCTTTTTACAATATTTACTTATTTATTATTTAAATAATAATATGAGCCCCCTAGTCCAACCTCTGGAATGTTGGAATTACATATGACTCAAGATAAAATAAAAAGGCAAAACAAAATTTCCCAATAGACCATAATTACTTCTAGAAGCCAACGTCATATTTGGTAGCTGACCTTCATAATCCAACACTTGGGAGACTACAGCGGGAATTCTATAAAATGCCTCAAATTCAAGCTCTGCATGATCTATATAGTGAATTCCTGGTTAGTCTGAATCTCAGAGTGAACTCCTGTCTAAAACCAAAAAATATAAAAAATACATAATTTGATACTGAAATATACACACACACAAACCATTACATTTTATACATAATTACTGTAGATGTTTTACTGATTTTACAGTTTGAAAATTACCATTTGCCGGGCAGTGGTGGTGCATGCCTTTAATCCCAGCCCTTGTGAGGCAGAGGCAGGCAGATTTCTGAGTTCAAGGCCAGCCTTGTCTACAGAGTGAGTTCCAGGACAGCCAAGGCTATACAGAGAAACCCTGTCTTGAAAAAGAAAAAAAGAAAAGAAAAGAAAAGTGCCATTTATGTGAGATTCTGTAACTCAAAAAAGACTTTTAATAATTTACCAGCTATATGTGTGATAGCTGTGATATAGATGTCAAAATAAACATTTTGCAAACCACAGTCATTCTGCTGTACAATAACTGTGGGTGGCATTCTATTTGTAAATTTATATTTCTTAGAACCTGGTGAACCTTTCTGTTTTGGTTAAAAGGGAATATTAGAATCATTAGCACCAGTAACAGCAGGGGACACTTTTCCTCCTGACATAAATGACTGGGAAACCACAGAAATGACTTTTGTGATCTTCCTGTGATTGTAACTATAACGGCCATTGAATCTCTAAAGATACTCACAAATATTTAATACACAAATCATATTTCACTTCTATTTGCTCATATTTTAGTGTATATGGGAGATTTATGCTCCCTGAAGCTTTATTAAGAGACCAGTGCATTTTATTGAGAGTCTATAAAAGAAAAACATCTTATCTTGGGTTTTGCCCTCCCAGTTAGGTGTTCAAAATGCAGTACTGAATGACTAAATACAGTAAGATATTATAGTAGCCTCACTTCATAAACTAAGTGTGACTTTTCATACATGTAAGCAATGTGTTCTGATTAGACCTTGCCTTTCCACCCTTCAGCATCTCCTCTTTCTTAACAACTCACCCTCTTTCCAATGCCTTTTTTCATATTCATGTTTTTGTTTAGGACCCTGGAATTCTCCATCAGAGCTTGGGGGAGGGGGCGGTTCACCAATGACTTTGTTCAAATGATGGCAGTCACTCCTTCATTTCTGTAGTTTATCAATGGCCACTTCTGAAGTAGAAGGGCTTAAACCCCCATTCTCATCCATGGTGGCCATTTACAGGCTCCTTCTTGCGTGGACTCAGTGGAAGAAAGTGCAGTTGCATTGAGTTCCCATATCTTTTGAAAGCAATTACTTACTGAAGCCAGAGTGTAAAGATGGTTCATGTGCTAGTTTATTTACCTATTTGCACTTTCATGATTAATTTAAAATGTAATTACTTAAAATATTTTAAATGAAATTTCCTAAAATATAATTGTGACTCATAGAAGTCATGGAAAAGGAGGAGAGCAGCATACTGAATAAAGTCCTCCTTAGAAACCAAGCTGGGGACCTTTCCAGGAAATAACCATTGAACACCATCGAACAGCAGTAGACAAACATGTGGGTTTAATCATTTTGGGTACCCTAGCATTTTGTTCATGAAAATAAAGTCTGCTCAGTTATCATAGGTAGATGTATCAGAATCAGAGGTAGACAGTGTATAGCCTGGTGAGAAGTAACTGGATCGATAGTTGTGACGATGGAATCTGAGCCCCATCTCAGAAGATGAGAGATTGATTTGGTAGATTAGAGGACCCTGCGTTTTAGCCAACAGGTTTATAGTTAGCCTTCAAGCTTTTCTCCTTTTATTCTCCTCAAACTCTTTTTTTAAAATTTTTATTTATTTATTTATTTATTTATTTGTTTGTTTGTTTGTTTTTCGAGACAGGGTTTCTCTGTGTAGCCCTGGCTGTCCTGGAACTCACTCTGTAGACCAGGCTGGCCTCGAACTCAGAAATCCGCCTGCCTCTGCCTCCCAAGTGCTGGGATTAAAGGCGTGCGCCACCACCACCCAGCTTCTCTTCAAACTCTTAAAGTATGGATATTAGTATCATTTAGTGGATAAGGCAATTTAGAGTCAGACTGACATACTTCGGGAGACATGGTTGATATGTTGAAGGGTTGGATTTAAATCCAGGCAACAATCATACACCTTAGATAGCCTCAGTGCAGAGTTAGGAAAGTGTTAAGAAAGACAGGACAGCGCAGCGGGCGTTGGGGCAAGTCAGATGTACTGTTTGTTTTTGTCATGGAATGAAATGAAAGAAATGGGGTACACTGGAGTACAGTGTGTTTCTAGTAGCTCTCCATGGCTTTCGATATTCATGGTAGAATTGAATAGCTTTTCATCCTTATATGGAGGCTTTCTGAAATCACTCTCACTTTTAGGCACCTTTGCCTTGACGTCCTTGATATCAGCCAACGCTGTGGAACGGCTGGTCCCTCAGAGCAGCAGGAACCTCACCATACAGAGCAACTCAAGTGTCCTGGGCTTATCCGAGTTTGAGCTGCAGAGAATCGGGGTTGCAGCGGCCGTTTCATTCTTGGGTGGAGTGATTCAGGTAAGCAGCCCCTAGACTGGATAGGACAGAGGAGGAAGGAACAGAGGGCAAGCAACCAGTACTGCGCTTTCATTTTAATGAGCTTCTCTGCACATCGATAAAGTTTTATTATTATGGAAATATGTGGTGATTTTATAAATGCTGGCTAGATGAATGAAGTAGAATCAATAGATTGAAGATTCAGAGAAACATTTAGTAAAATCCTATCTTTAAAAGGTATTTTTCTTTTAGTAGTGGGAGTACAAACCTGAAGTTGGGTGGTTAGGGAGGTAATGAGGACGTGGGAGGAGTTGGAGGAGGGGAGAGAATTATGATAAAATATACTACATGGAGTAAAATGAAATAGAATTTTAATGATTTTAAAGAGTGTTTTATGGCTCAGAGAGATGCTATAGAGGTTAAAAATACTTGCTTTTCTCGTAAAAGACATAGGTTCAATTTTAAGGACGCATATGGAGGCTGAAAACTGCCCATTTAGTTTCAGGGGATCCAACACCCTCTTCTAGCCTCTGTGGCTAACAGGTACACATACAGTATGATGTAAACACACATACACACACATGCACACATGCACACACACATACAGATGCACACACACTGACAGGCAGGCATAATACTCATATACATGAAATTAAAAATCAATCTTTTAAAAGGTATTTTATAAATAGAATTGGATTCCTTGTAATACAGCGAAGCCATGCTGTGTTCATACCTGACCAGAGTATCGCTGAGAGCCTACAACAGGATGAGGCAGCTAGCTTTCTCAAATACTTCCCTAAGCACTTTATGGTTTTGTTGTATACATGGGCAATAGATGATAGTCTGTTTCCTTGACTTGCTGGTCTGAGGTCTCTAGACTCAGAACTGCACCATTTGTTGCCTTTTTCACAAGTATGAATATTTATCTATTGCTTCTACATTGGTTATTGTCAAATGTTCCTCAGAAGATCTGTGTTTGATACTTGCTTGTTTTTAATGAAATGATCAGCTGTAGATCACAACTTTAAGATGAACATCTGGTGACTGACAACATGCCTGATCAAATCAACTTATAGGAGAAAAGATTTAGTTGTGTTCACAGTTTCAAAACTGTCAGTCCACCGTTGCTAAGCTTTGTTTCTGGGCCAGTGATGGTAGAACACCATAGAAGAAAAAGGTAGCTCACTGTGGTGCAGCTGGAAAGCAGAGAGGTAAGCAAATTTGAACCTTGGCAGCCTCTGTAGCACAGGATCTGTGATCCGCTGCCTGTGATACAGCCTCACACCTCAGTTTCTGCCACCTCCCAGTCACACCACCAGACCATCAATCTATTCCTGTATAGGGTCAGAGCCATAATGATTGAACAAGAACCCTGCGCAGTGCTTTGGGAAACAAATCTTCAACACAGCAGTTTGGGAGATACATACATTCATACTCAAACCAGAGCACATAGAAAAACACTAAGTATTAGACTCAAAAATCCCTGTTAAGTGATCATTTCTGCCTGCTTTCTTGCAAACTAAATTGTGTATAAATCAGTTTTCTGGATGTCTGAGTTCTAGGCTGGTAGAGCCTATTTTGAAATATCATCTTATGGTTTACAAGATTGAATATGAACACCAAAAAGGGAGACTAGTTGATGATTATGTGAATAAATGGAAAGAAAAATGAGAACTACAAAAAGAAGAGAAACTAAAATCCTTAGAGTATCGCCTTCTGGTTGTGTCAGAAAGACTGAAGAGTCAAGGTTATAAAATGGAATGAGAACTGAAGTCTGCACAGCAACCAAGAAAATGGAACTGTTTTGCCACAATGACAGAACAGATGAATGGGCCTGTCAGATTTTGTTTTTTCAGGAAGCAAAGACCAGCTGTGGCCTTTACCATGTGTTTTCAAACATGGATGATGCCAACATACACTGAGACTTGTGTGGGCTATGGATAACACCTGACATGGCTCCATCTCAGACAAAATCAATTGGTGATTAGAGCACAGATATGCTGTATTGGGTTTGATATAGATTCCTCTTCATTCCTGCTCATTTAAAACGAAAATCTCTGCATTAAAGTGGTAAAAAGATCATAGTGCTTCCCCTTGCTCTATTATCTCTCATTCCTGTTCCTTGTACAAATAGTTATAGGTGTACATTATTTTCAAAATAGATCATTGTTAATAAGACTAGTAACTGTCTTCTTAGTTTCCTTTTAACCATTTTCTATGAGTCTCCAATGATTGCCAGGTATTTTATTATCATGTAACATATTTGGATTAAGACCTTACCTCAGGAAGCTATAAAAGCAGAGTTGAGATTCAAGCAAGAAAACTAAATCTCCTTGCTCCCGCTGAAGCTGCCTAGAAACATAAGAGCAAAGCAGGATATTATTAAAGATAATAAAGTCATTTCGTTTTCATGGCTTTTTACTACATGTAAAATGTGATCCAGATAGTTGAATGGTTTCTCTTATAAGTTTGTCAGACATCTGCTTCCATTCCTCTGTCCCAGGCTCAGGTCCTGGATGTGAATCTGTGAGTTAGTCAACTTTTAAGCAGATGGCTGGACTCTGTTTGACCCCCATACTCATCTGTCCCTTGTCAGGCTAGAGTCTTAGAGTCCGTGAAGGCCTTTGGATCCAGTTCCTCCATTGTTACTTTCCATTGTTCCCCATCCTCAGTCCATTGACAATGAGGAAAGTGCTATGCAAACACAGTATGCCTTTCAGCCCTTCTTGGGTTGTTTTTCTTACTTTTATGTTGCCCTTCCCCTCCCCCACAGAGACACAACACATACACTTTTTAAGTTTTCTGAAGCCATCATGATTGACCTCATTTCTGAGTAAATTAGAAATAGTCTCAGTTGCAGAGAACAAACAGGCTAATCCTCAGAGGCAAATCTTAAAAGCATCAGTTGCTTCACCGGGGTATTGGTAGGTATTAATGTCTGTCGACACATTCAATTTATGAACAGATCTGCTTTCTCTTATTACATAACAGAGCCCTGTACCTTAGTATGTTTTTGAGTTTTCCATCTCCCTTCTTCTTTCTTCTCTTTCCATCCCTTTCCTCCCTCTTTTTCTCTGCCTTTGTCTCTCTATTGCATTTTCTGTCTGCCTGCCTGCCTGTCTGTCTGTCTGACTGTCTCTTACAGGTGATTGACCCCAGAATCCAGAGATTTTTTTTCTGGTCTTTTATTAGAAGTCTTTTGTCTTTTAGTCCGTTTCTTTTCATATTTTAAGAGTTTTCTATGCATTAGGCCTTGTAAGTATATTATATGTTCCCATTTCCCCATTATGACCATTATTCAGTTATATTTCATCATGTACAACTGAAAAATATATGGAATTCATCAGCCATGTCTTTACAGTGGATTTTAAGCAAGCAATAGAAAGTTTCTCCACTACAATGAATTGATAGAGGAATTCACATACTTCTTCCCCTTAAGTACTATAGGACTTAATGGTTTGTTTCCTTTTATATTAGGTTTCTTGGTGACTGAAGAAAAATTTCTAATGTTCCTAGAATTACATTGCCTTCTAGCTACGTGCAAAGGCCTAAAGAACTAGGGATATAAAATGAAAAAGGAGTTTATTTTACATATGATGGGATACATGAATCTGACTTTGTTATTGTTTTCTAAGTGGCTGCCTCATTGTGCCAACAACAGTGATTTAAGGGTCTGATTTTTGTGGATATAATGTGTCAGCCTTATTGTTTCCATATATATTTAGATAAAATTCAGGACATATCCTATTCTAGTTGCTGTCTGTCTGTCCTCAGGACAGTAACACTTTGCTTTATGGGGACTTTATTTTATTATTTAGTGTCATACAAGAGGGCTCATTTTTGTAGAATTTTTTGTGTATGTTTATGATTAATCTTACATCTTGGTTTTGGCATCAGTGGTCCATGTCCTGTGAAGACAATTATGTTGATTTTTTATTTTTATGGTGTGGCTAGCTTTATTATGCTCATTTGTCATACCCAAGAACAAGGGACGTCTTTATTTTTGTTCAAGTCTAATTTGTGTGTTGTGGTGGTCTTGTAAAGTTTTCCTTTTACAGATTTTACATATCTTTATGACATTTATTCCTAAGGTTTATAGTAATTCGCTGCTATTGTAAATGGGATTTTCTTTAGCATTGTATCATGTAGCTACTTTTTATGGGTAGATAAACTACTAATTTTATATGCTAATTTTGTGTTTTGATAATTTTTAATTTCGATTTTTTCTTTTCTTTTTAATTTACCACTTATCTGAGAAAAAATTCACTTCCTTTTCTGACTCTGGCTCATGTCACTTAACATGATCTCCAGTTGCATCCGTTTACTTGAAAATATCACAATTTCATTTTTCTTTCTGCGTGTATAAAATTTTATTGTGTATATACACCACAGTTTATTTATCTGTTCAAATACTGTTAGATATGTAGGTTGGTTCCATATCCTGAAAATATCAGTTTTGAGAAATAAACATGGCTGTACAACTATTTTTGTGGTGTGTTGACTTTATATTAAGGGTGACATAGGTGGGAGACAACTCAGGAGAAGGAAGGAGAGTAAAAGAAATGGGAGGAAGAGTAGAGATGAAGAATGAATAAATTATAATGTGTGTGTGCGTGTGTGTGTGTGTGTGTGTGAAAACACCATATTAAAACAATTACTTTATGTGGTAAATTAAAAAGAAAAGAAAAATCATATATATATATATGGTTTCATGGAACTTCATCTATGTATTTTGGGATTGTTTCCTGTGCTGGAGTTCAGGTGTGGAAAGTCTTTGCCTATGTTCCTATCTTGTCCAGTATCTTATTTACATTTTTCTCTAGTATTTCAAAAGATACGAGCCATTTTTCAAGACTGATAAATGGCTTTATCATTTTAAATTGCTGTTTGTGTAGACTGAGAGAATGATCTCCACTATTGATCTTTCTGGGTAGGCTTGGCATGCTTTTTGAGGTGCTTTTTTGCTTCCACATAGATTTAACAATTGTGTTTTCTAGCTCTGGGAAGGATATCACTGTAATTTTTAGTAGGTGACATTGAACCTGTAGATCTTTTTCAGTAACATAGACATTTTTTTTTAACAGTATTAAGCCTGTCAACTTGTAAGCATGGGAGAATTTTTCTATTCACTTTTTAAATTTTTTAAAATTTATTTAGCGTTTTAAAGGTTCTGTTGAAGATGTCTTTTATTTTCTTAGTCAACTTTATTCCTAGATATTTTATACTGTTTAAAAAGGTTATTGGTGGAAATTTTTCCTGACTTCTTTTTTTGTAAGCTGTTTTTTTGGTCTTGATAAAAAGAAAGCATATGGTTGGGGAATTGCTTACAGTTTCAGAGGGTTAGTCTGTTATTGTCATGGTAGGAAGCAGACAGATATAGTTCTAGAACTGTAGCTGAAGCTTACATTCTGATCCTCAGGTAGCTGGTGGTATCAGTGGGGTAGGCATTGAGCCAGTGTGGGCTTTGGAAACCTCAAAAGCTACCTCTAGCTTCCTCCACTTCCTCCAACAAGGCCACAACTCCTAACTCTTTCCAAAAGTTTACAGCAACTGGGAACCAATCATTCAAACGTATGAGTCTACTGGGGATGTTCTCATTCAAACTACCACATTCTACTCCTTGACACCCATGGTCTTATCATATGCAAAATGTATTCAGTCCAACTTAAAAAATCCCATAGTCTTTCAGTTTCAAGACAGTTCCAAATTCTAAAGTTTCTTCTGAGACTCAAAGTAAACTCTTAACTGTAACCACTTGTAAAATGAATGAATGAATGAATGAATGAATGAATGAATGAATAAATGAATAATGAGATCACATACTTCCAACCTAAAATGGTGCATAATATCCATTACCATTTCTCAGAGGGGAAAAGAGGGCATAGTGAGGAAATCCGGGACAAAAGCAAGACTGAAAACCTGCTTGGCAAATTCCAAATTTTGTCTTACATGGTTTTTTAGATCTCCAACTCCTTTCAACTTTGTTGACGGCAACAAACTTCTTTTTCTTGGGCAGCTCTCCTTGGCAATTCTAGCATTTCCAACATCTTGGGGGTCTCCAACTCAATCCAGGTTTCAGCCTCACAGCTTTGTACAGTGGGACTCCATGAAAGGACTGCCTTGTGAAATGCCTTGCCCCAATAGAGGAAAATACATAACCCCCTTTTGGTATCCTTTTTAAAATTCTAAACCATGTTGCTGCTAAAGTTGCTAAATTCTGCCCTCTGCTTGGAGTGAAACCTGGCCCCATTTGTAGGGAAATCCTTTGGGCTTGTTCCCTTTACAGGATGCAGGGTGTTCTGGGTTGAGTCTCCCTGAGGGTAAGGCTCCCTTACTCAATATAGCATCAGGCCTTTGTTTAAGCTTTTTATCTCCAGAGAGTTCAGGACTTGGCTCTGACTTTACATTTCCAGGTGTTTTTTTTTCTATTGAAACGGTACATTTTATATTGTCTTCATCCAGCTTGTACCTTTTTGTTGTCAATCTGCGAATGAGTAATTGCAGATAACCACGTGACAGTCAGTACTAGGCTATCTCGAAATCTCTGCCAATGACATTAATCCACAACTCTTTAATTTAGCCTCAGGTAGACTCTTAGGACAAAGGCAAAATAGAGGCACATTCTTTGTCAAAATATCACAAGAATGGTCTGTAGGCCAGCTGCTAGTATTAATAACATTACCCTCTGAAACCTCTTAAACCTGGTCTCCATACTGTCAGCCCTACATGCATGTTCATGCCTGCCAAGGTCCCTTATCACTGCTTTATGCTTACACCAACTGCTACTATATTAGTTACTGTTTTATTGCTCAGAAGAGATACTATAACTAAGGTAACTCTTATACATGAGAACATTTAATTGTGTGGGCTTGCTCACAGTTTCAGAGGGTTAGTCCCTTATCATGGAGGGAAGCAGACAGGCAAGCAATATACATTCATACTATAGGCCACCTTTGCCCGAATAACATTTTGTAGCTACTCTCATCCTCTTCCTCTCCTTTTCCCTGTCCCTCCCTGTGGGCGTATTGAAGTGTGTTGGCATTGTTATGGCACTCACATATGTGTGTATGTGTGGATGTTGCAGGTTGACATGGAAGGTCTTCCGAATTTTTCTCTATTCTTTATATTGAATCATGGCTTTTCACTTGATACAGAGCTTGCTGACTTGGTCTATCTTGGTCAGCCATCCTGCTGCAGGGATCCCTTTCTCCATGCCCCAAGTATTGCAATTACAAGTGGGCCAACTTGCCCACCTGATATTTAAGTATGTGCTAGGGATTTGAAGTTAGATCCTTATGCTTGTGTGACATGCACTTCATTCACTGAACCATCTTCTCATTGTATGTAAATGTATGTGCATATGTGTGTTCCCAGCTCCAAATGCATGTGTGTAATGTAAGCTAGTGTATATCAAAGGTCCTACTATTACTCTCAGATTTATTTCCTTGAGAAACTATCTCACTGAGCCTGGAGCTTGGTTGATAGCCATCAATCCCAGTGATCATCTTGACTCTGTCTTCCACAACACTTGGGTTGCACATGTACATGGCCATGCCTGGCTTTGTAATGTGAGTACTGTATTTGAACACAGGACCTTGGGCTTGTTCAGCAAGCACTATTAGCCATTGTCTCATCTCTCCAGCCTCATCTCTCCAGCCTCTCTATGATCTCTCTCTAAGCCACATTATCATTCGTGAAGAGCATTTTTAGTGTAACTGATATAATTATGCATTATGAATATTACTTTTCATGAAAGAAAAACAAGTTTCCTAGCTGAAAGCCAGTAACAGTCAAGAGAAGAATTGTTTGCACGCTAACAGCAATGGACCATTAAGTTCAGGGTTGAATTTTGAGATAGAGGGATACATCTTTCTGTAGGGAAGCAAGCACTCAATAAAAGCCATTGCCCTTTCAGAGCCATCGATGTCCCTTATTAGTCTTCATGATGGGCACTTTGTCTCTTTCTTTTTCCAAGAACTTAGAGAGGCCTAGGACTGTCGTTTACCCATTTAATTTTGGAAAATTTCCCAAGCTCTACTTTTCTGAAATAACCTCAGGACAAGATTTCTGCCCTGAGGACAAAGCATATACAGCTTCTTTGTTTAAGAGTTGCATAAGCACTCTTGGTGGGGGTGGGGTGTTCAGTGACAGAGACCAGTGGTATTGCACCACTGGCGTCTAGCAACATATGGTCTTAAGTCTTCAGGGTGACAAACTACAGACCAAGATCTTCCACCTCCCTGTAGTATTCGCACTAAACATATGTAGCTTATTAGTAAGATGCTCCCGAGGATAGAAGGACTTAAGGTAAAAGCTATTCACCCTGTCTTTTCCATACATCATACTTATTTTTTTTTTCCTGAAAATCATGAGCTTTATTCTTCTGTGAAGGAGAAGGTTGGACATTGTAGTCTCTGCTTCCCCAGTGCTTGAATGCAAATGTGTGGCCACCATGGCCAGCTATTGTTAAAAACAAATAGACTATGGAGATGAAATTCAGGCAAGTACTTTATCAGTAAGCCTTTATATAGTATATTATAATTAGGAGATGGCATAATAGAATTTGTACTCCATCTACACTATTACGACTGCCGAAGTGCACAGCTTATATTCTTATTTATTTATTCATTTGTTTGTTTGTTTCTTTATTGAGACAAGGTCTCACTATGTACCACGGGCTGTCCTCAAGCTTGCAGTGTTGCTTTGATGTGCCCAGTGCTCAGACCTAAGGCTTGTGCCACCAGGCCCAGCTTTCTAAGCTGATCTGAGAAAGGAAGGAGGGAGAGCAAGGCCGTCATCTTCTGGAGCAGTGCTGCTCTTGCTCTTTCCCATATGTCACTTTGTGCATATGGGAAAAGCAGCCTGTGCTCCAGGGTCACACTATGAAGTAGGTAGAAACCTGGGTTCTATGCTTACTCAGTGGGTTGACAAAGGTCTTTCTCCATCTATGTAGGGCTCTTCCCTCTGTCTCAAAACATGGCTGTGTAACTCTGTGTGGTCCCATAAAGCCCTGATCCTTCCTTTTTTTCTATGGCTTCTTGATACCAGGAAACAGTATTTGTGTGTTTGTCTTCCTTCATACACTGCAGGCCTCTGTGGAACACAAAATGTTTACCCTTCTAATTCCAGCAGCTGGTGCTTAATTACCATGACTTAAAGAAATTAAAGAGGGAAAAGGTTAATTAAGTGTTAGTGACTTCACTATGTTAAATAAGCAAAATTAAATGAAGATTTTTTTCTTACCTTTACACATTAGCCTTTTTTTTTTGCTTCTGTTTTTTTTTTTAAATAAAAGGACAGAAAATCATCCTGTATCTTTTAAATTGTACTGCAGTTCTTAATGAAGGAGGTTAACAAGGCTTAGAACTTTCTAAGTTGGTCATATATCCTATGGTCCACCCTGATTGAATATAACAGTCTAGTCATCAGAATCTCTACTTCTGTGTCACTATTATTCCCATACATGATGGGAAGTCAAACTGCAAGTCCACTGTCTATCAACTCCACACACTTCTGTCTCCTTTAATAACATGATGTCTCCACTCATCCCAGTTGGCCTCCATATTGTTTTTGTTGGCTGTAGTAGAAAGGAAGACAGAAGAGTCAAACCATGCATCCCAAGCAGTTCTGAATCTCATGGTCTCCTGCTTCACTTAGTTTTGTCATGAAAATTCTGGCCACCAAATATAATATGGCATACTCTTCAACCACGAATGTAACTGGAAAAAGAAACAGGTCTCAAGGCAAGTGAGTTTCTAATCTATTCTGTGGCACAGCAAAGTCATGCCATGTTTGTTTGCCAACATGTTTGCCTGCTGGTTTATTAAGGGCATCTCTTTGTTATCCTTTCTCATTCTGTGTGCTTTGGGGGCTGTGTCTTTCCAACTCTGGTCACCTCTCTCATACTCACTCTTTAAACGACTGCCCCACATTCTAACATTAGATGGAATCTGTTAAAGCTTGGCTCCGATGCAGGAGCCAGACTTACATAAGTCTTGGCAAATTTAGGTGTTTAATAAATGTATGGAAGAATGATGTCAGTTGGTCCTGAGACAATCCCTTTTAACTGCTTTTTACAGTACTCCTTGTTCTGACTTCAGCATTTCTTGCTGTATTTTCTGCCATCCCCTCTTGGCTAGTTTTGCTTCTTTTAAGCAAACAGAGCTGTCCTCTCCACATGACCCTGTTGAACTATTTTTCATCTATATTCCACTTCTGGAGTGCTTTCTAATCATATCTCTGTCTTGACTTCCTCCTTAAGTGTAACAGACAATTCAAAACTTGTTCTTCAATAGTCCTGTCTTCCTGCAGAATCCGGTGGCACATTTCCTTTCCTTTCTTCTTCCTTCCCTCCCTCCTTTCATCTGTCGGTCCATTCATTTGTTTGCCTCTCTCTCCTTCTCCCTCTCTCCCTCCCTCTCTCCCTCCCTCCTCCCCTCTCTGTTTTTTAAGACATAGTGTATCTTTGTAGCCATGACTATCCTGGAACTTACTCTATGGACCAGGCTGGCCTCAAACTCTTGAGAGATCACCCTGCCTTTGACTCTCAAGTGCTGGGAGTAAATACATATGTCATCACTGCCTGGTTTCTTTCCTTCCCTCCCCCGCCTCCCCTCCCCTCCCCTCCCCTCCCCTCCCCTCGACTCTCCTCTCATCGACTCTCCTTTCCTCTCCTTTTTTTCCCCTGTCTTCCTTTATTTTTTAACATAGCTTTTTATTAGCATTTATTCATTATACATAATGAGTTCTGTTAAGACATTGTTATACATATCTGTAATGTACTTTGATCACATTTATTGTCACTTAGCTCCTCAACTACTGTTGAGAGGATGCTGTATTAAATGGGGAGTTAAGGTGTAGGGACAATCTGCACAAATGTTTGGGATTATTCAGATGACATCTGCATATTCTTCCCTATGGATTTAGTCCATCTATATCAATATGGACTCATGGATGTCTATTTTATATCCCAATACTATGTTTATTTTGCTCTAGCTTTGGGCATTGGGAGCTCTTTTGTTGATTCCTGAGCCTTGGGCCATGACACGCTTATTTATCAACACCCTCTAATCCTTCTGCTATTCCTGGAAATCCCCTTGCTCTTCCCAACTACTAGCTTTTCTTCTACTTTCAAGTCTGTTTTGGTGACCCAGGGAGTCTGGCTAAGATGGCTATGTTTGGTGACCCAGGGAGTCTGGCTAAGATGGCTATGGGTAACATCACATATTTGTGTTCCCTTGCATGTGTGTACTTAATGTCATTCTCTTGGTATAATTATTTATGTTCATCTCATACCTTGAACCTCCAGATATTTTGTTCTACTTGAGTCCTCCTTCCTCCTAGAGTCAAGTGTCAGGACTCAGGACTTCCTCCATTGCACACAGTCAAGTAAGAAAAGGAGATTTTTCAATGAATTCTATGGGAAAGATGGAGAAGGTTTTCTTCTTTAATGTAACTTTTACTTCTTTAGGAAATATATATATTAAGTTACAAAGATAGTAAGTACATGGAGTAGTCATATATAGCCTGTTTAGTTCGTGTTCTTTCCCCTACCCTAAATACACTGTCCATCAAACTCTAGGAAACCTATTCATCTTTTAGGTCCCAGCTTCAAAGCTTTTCAGACTTTTCATCCAAATACTCCTGTTAGGCTTTTTAAAATATGTATTTCAATTTTTATCTTTTTACAGTCGTAAATCACACTCCTATTTCCTAGCAACCTAATTTCACCTTTCCTTCAAAATTTTATTGAATATTGACATTTTCTTTCAATTTTTCACTTTTCCTTAAATATTTTGAGGTGTGATCTGTGTCTTCAGTCCTCTCATTTGCAACAATGCTATGTCTATCTCATAACGGGTGATCCATAAAAACTCATTGAATGGCTAAGTGATTTGCCACAGGGCAAAGGTAGTTACCTGGCATAGCAACGCCACCTGAAACGCATGGCGTATCACATTCACTCAAACATACTGTCATTTCCTACTTAAACTTTAAAAAATATCTGAAGGTCACCTGAAAATAAAGGACTGAAATCAGAAATAAATTTAATTTATATAGAACACATGATGTTTTATACAGACATGATCAAATAATACCATGGTAGTGAACCTTGAAAATGTGTGTCAGAGGTTTTAAGCATTAGCCCGGAACATTGGTATTGCTATGAATAGCTGTCGTATATTGCATGAAATTTATGTTCTCATTAGACAGAGCATAGCTATTTGGGAGAGGATATTAACCAGAATGCAATCATTATCATCATCTGTGTTGGTAAAAGGAGCTATGGCTGTGTAGTATGTCATTTGCTTCAAAATCCTTAATAAGGACCCTCAGTGAAATATTCTTGAGAATCCCCATTTTTCGTTTTGTAAGTTTGTAAGTCTGTTCGTTCTCTTTCTAAAGCACACTGTTCCAAGATAGGATTTGCTACATTCAGATTGTAGATATTTGTCTCTGTGTACCAGATCAACTCCCCTGTGAATGAGCTGTTGCAGTTTGGATGGTGAGAAGAGGGTGATTTTTTAACTTTCTCTTCTCCTGCTTCTCTCTTTGCCCATCCCACTGCTTCCCTTCCTTTCTTTCTCCTCACCTCTTCCTCCTCCTCACATCTGCTGTTGTTCTGGGTTATGAAGAATGCTGTGGATAGAATGTCAAATATTCAAAGATGTGGATCAATTCTGAGTTTGGATTGGAAGTAAAAGTAAATAACATGAAGAATTCCCTTTACATGGCACTTTGTCCATTTGTTTTGTTTTGTTTTTTCTATATGAGGCCTCCCTGTGTAGCCTTGGCTGCCCTGGAACTCACTTTGTAGAACAGACTGGCCTTGAACTCATATCAATCCAGATCCATCTGCCTCTGCTTTCCAAGTGCTGGCATTAAAAACATGCATCTTCACTGCCTAGCTTCCACAACACACTTGAAAAGGTAAGACTATAAACACAGTAAGTAAATCTAGGTTTCCAACAGCTTGAGAATGAAGAAAAGGAAAGACAGAAGCAAGCAAGCCTCCACATGTTTGCAGTAGTCCTTGCTGGAGGCCCAGTGGCTGTGTGAGAAGGAGACCAGTTGGCCTTTCACTCGAGCACTCTCTGTTCCAAGTGTTTGCCCTTGCTGGCAGGCTGTTTTAAAGGCACAGATCTGTGGTCACATAGCATATTACAACAGTTGAGGCTCTGGGGTTTTAAAAGGTGATATCCCCTTGTCTCTGATTTCTGAGGCTTAGGATATTTCAATATTTGAAATAGTTAGAATCTTTTGATACCCTGGACTTGTCTTAGAAACTTCAACTGTGGAAACGCCAAAGGTGTTAGTGGAAGTTCGTGGTGTAGGCAGTTACCCTCAGTTACCACTTTAGATTGCTCAGCACAACAAGTCATAAACCCATCTGAAAAGATCTTGTAATTTAAGAAATGAATCAAAAGCAGTTGAAATGAAGATGGCCTTTAAAAGCCTTTGGAGAATTTTCATCTCAAAATAATGATTAGCTCCAAGTCACACAGATAGAAACTTCCCAGCCTTCTACACATATGTAACATTTTGTATTGTGAATAGCTTCCAGAGTTTAAAGATGTGAACTGCATCTGGGGTTCACTTAGATAAAAAGAAGATTCAACTCTACTGTTCTTTGTCTTTTAACAATATGCTAATTTCATCTTCATGACCTAAAAGAGTTAATACCGTATAAATGAGAACTCACGATCTTATGATCTTGCTAATAAAGAGATACTTGGGAATTCTTGGTTCAGTGTTTCTCTTGATTGTGTTTTTAGAAGAAAACCAACAGACTGTGTCAAGAGAGGCCACAGAGATCACTATGTTCCTTTAGTACTCATAAGCCTGCTTGTGTTGGAGTTTCCAGCAGGGTCTTGTTTCTGCTTTCCAAGCTAACATAAAGTTTCTGAAACAAATCATAATACCAGACGCTATAGCCTTCCCTTCCCGTGTTGGCTGTGGGAGATTGCCTCTTTTCTGTTTTAATGACAATCATTCTTTTTCTATCACATATTGGATAGAAAGTGGTAGCTAAACTGCAACAATTCAAGTACAACCCTCTCTGCACTCACGTTCTTTCAAGGTTTCCAGAGTGGGAAATGTGCTGGGGCCAGGTCTGCTTTTTCAAAACTGATGGTTAGTTTTCCTTACAGAGTAGATATACGAAATACCTCATGGTATCTTTCTGTATCATCTGTTCTGCATTATCTACAGGCTTCAAATCATTTTCATGTATCATTTCACATGCACTTTACCACCACAGCTCTAACAGTTGAACAGGGCAGATATCACTGTAATAATTTATGGATGATGGTTCAGTTCAGAGAATTGCAGAAGGTGTTTTCTACAGACACATATTTAGGATGTGGGAGAAAACAGGATCATAAAGCTAAGCTTCCAGGTTCTGCCCAGGAAACTCCATTTTAACATGAGAGCATTGTTGCTGGTAGCCAACCGTGAATAGTGATGGTATCACAATACAGATGTCACACGTTTTTGCAATGTATGTTCTGGTGGAACTAGATAAAAGTTTGAACTTCGATACCTCACTGTTAACCTCTTGATGGCATGGAATCCCATTGCTATTGGGATTCCTTCTGGTTTCTTCTTAATCTCATTTTCTAACAGGAATTTTAAGACTTGACCTAGATACTATTGTTAAAACATGGACTTTCACCCCTTTTCTGGAAGGTATTCTCAAAAATATAATTTAGTATTACTTCCAAACTACTAAGTCTTATTTTTTTTTTTTTTTTACTGATCCTGTGACTGAGTTTGTATAGTCAAAGATCTTAAGCTGTTTCTATTCCTTTGGCAAAAGATATGATTGGAATGGTAAGAGCCCACTTTTGCCTTATCATGAGCTTGTTTTGAGATGGAGGATGATGCTGTCAGTTATTAAGTATTTAATGTTTCTGTAGTGATTTCTGTAAAGTCCTGCTTCTTAAGAGGCATTCCTGTTCCCCTCTCTGCATTATAGGTCCTGTGTCATCACAGTAAATTCTAGCCTTTTTTTTTATTCTAAAGAGAAATTTTAATGAAAGGTAACAAAACAAAATAAAAGTTTTCCAAGTTCATATTTTCCAAGTTCATCATTTGCAGGAGATTAATCAATATTCACATATTTCTTTAAAACAACCATCATTCAATTCCTAATACTCTACACATTCTTGTTTAAAAAAGTTTATCTGGGCTACATTTCAACCACTCTTCTTTTTTTTTAAATTTATTTTATTGGATGTTTTATTTACATTTCATATGTTGTCCCCTTACCCCATCCCCCACCCACCCAGGAACCCCCAATCCCCTCACCCCTCCTCCTTCTTCTCTGTGGATGAAATCCTAGCCTTTTAGAGAGGCCTCAAGGCATCTTTTGCTCCCACTTTTCAGAAGCTGAGGTAAAAAGTCCTTCCTCTCCTCAGTACTTATGAAATTATACATTTAATGGGTATCAAGTAGTGAATCAAATTTGATTTTTCTTCCACAGATCCACATGTTGATTCCTTTGAAACTGTCTCCAAGTTTTGCAGCATAGTTAAACAACAGAACAGTTTTGTTGCATTCTTTCAGTACTGTGAACTCTAGGAGAATGACACAGAAGGTCTGGTCAATGCTGATGACTAGATTCCCAGTAGCAGACTAAGAAAAAGAAAGGTCAACATTTAGAAAAAAACCTATTGGTTTGATTTTAATGAAATCATGTGTACTGTACCTGATATAATTTAGAACATCCTAGAATCTTGTAATATTTTCAAAAGTACACAAATACTGAATCCATAAAAGTTAAGAATCCCATTTACTCCAGCTCACTATGTATCTATAAAACGAAAGGTGTCTGATATTTCCTCTTCAGGAACCTTGAGTATGTGACTTGCATGTGATGCCCAACTCTCCTCTGTCATTTCAGCTAGTCATGTTTGTGCTGCAGCTGGGCAGTGCCACATTCCTGCTTACAGAGCCTGTGATCAGCGCCATGACCACGGGGGCCGCCACCCATGTCGTGACATCACAAGTCAAGTATCTCTTGGGAATAAAAATGCCATATATATCTGGACCATTGGGATTCTTTTATGTGAGTTTTCTAAGTGACTCTGTTGTTTATATAATCTGGGTATATATTTCAAAAAATTCAATTTAGCTTACTATAATACCAAGAGTTTTCTGTTCTACAGAAAGTTGGGTTTAAATTTTAAAATAATAGGATGTTTTAAGTGTGATTGGGGTATGAAACTAGTTTAATGAGTACAATCTACTGATTTTGGAAATCATTCACTATAGTGAATAATTAAATATAAGTTGGGTGTTTGGTGAGAAAAAAATAGCTAGGTGGTTTCGGGAGTCAGATCTGTTGCCAAGTTCTAATGAAATCCATCTACCAGGCTTTTGATCCACTCTATCACATTCTTTCAGAATTGTAAACTGCAGTAGGGATCAAAACAGAGGTGTGGTTGGTGTTGGTGACTGGAGCCCAGTAGCAGACAATCAGCTACTAAAAGCTGTCTGAATTTGAGAGGAATGACTGACCAGTTTCAGCATATTTCCATAACAGCATTCCACCGCTCTTGTTTTCTTTGGAGACTTGACTTAAAATCCTTGACTGCTTAGGACTTTACATTCAGTTGGGGCTTTATAACAACTACAGCAAATATTCAAGTAACGGACTTCATGGCCAACAAACTTCACTTTACTTAAAAGTTTATGTGTTGCTGCATCACAATATTAATATTTTATAGCAAGCGCTGTGTCACCCTTAATCTTAAAGCTAATTGTCTAACTAAGCACCCAGTATGTGGAAGTACAATAACCTACTGGTTGAATTTCTGTTTTGGAGGTAATTGGTGGTACTTCTCAGTTTTCTGTGCCCTAGCGGGGATTCACTTCATAGGCATATCAGTATCTGCATTATTGATTTTTCTCGTGTTTTCTCATATGTGTGGGCACTTGTGTGAGGCATGTGTGTGTATAGGGAGGCTGTGCTTGACTTCAGTAGTTTTCCTCACTTGCTCTTTACCTTATTCCCTGGGACAGGGTTTCCCACTGAAACCACTGTTCATGAGCATGGTTTATTTAGTTATCCTGTTTGCTCTGGAAATCCTTTCTCTGCCTTCTAAACACTGGAATTACAAGCAGGACCTCCTTGGCTACCTGGTGTTTATAAGATTTGGGAATCTGATTTTTTTGCCTGCATGACAAGCACTTTAACTTCTGAGCCATCTCCTGAGCCCTACTGATTATTTAAAACATATTTCAAGTTTTAGAATTACTCTTATCAAAATGGTATAATGTTTCTACTAAATTCTGTCTAGAAATTTCAACATATTGATACTTCACCCCACCTGTATCATTTCTAAGTCTGATTGTTAATAGTTTTTTTTTTTGTGTGTGTGTGTGTGTATTTTTTTTTAATTACCAAATATCTGTGTAGCAAGATGTTGAGTCCTTTGGGCATGCCAAACAGTGGTACAGCTGGACCTAGGATGATAGTAAAAGGAGAAATGTTATAATTGTAGTATAATCTCAGAAATAAAAGAAAAAAATTCTAAATACTGTACATACACATAGGAAATTCTCAAAGACGTAATAAAAACCCTATTTTTATAAATGTGAGAATAAAAGAGATATACAGAAATTCTCCTTAATGCCATTGTATACATGTAGTGTTTGGGGCATGTGCCAGCACTAAGGAGAAGTGGGGTTTTGCCCTCCTGCAGCTCAACTTTTAGTGTGTAAAACAGAAATGACCAAATAAACAGAAATAAACACAAGTGGGAATGAATGTTATAAAATAAAAACAACCAGCTTGGTGTTTGGAAAAACATAGTATCAATAGTATTAAAGACCTTTTCTCCAGTGATAAACTAGTAAGAAAGCGCAGTGGTCTGGGGCTGCACGTCGGGTCTGGAGTTTTGTTGCTTAGGTAATATCTGGCTCAGTGATTCATTCACTGCAAGAAAGCTTAAAATCAAAACAAGAAAACTGGAACTGTGCCTGGAAGCATCATAATCCCATGCTCCAACTCAAACAAAAGCAGACCAGAGTAGCTGTAAGCCATTAGAGGACTGGCTAAGAGTTAAGACCTTCGGTGACTCCCAGTCTACAGGACAAAATAGAATTGGAGAAGATTCTGCCTTGACCTGCCTGGGAGTGGATGTTAATCCACACATGTGCAGAGTAGAAAACACACATGGGTTAGAACTGAGCCCTGCTTGCGCATTTCTACGTATATAGATGATCACCTTTGTTTTCAGAAGGGTGATAAAGACACAGGCCACACTGACTTGGGAATGGCATTGTTCCCTGCCATCCCAACCATTACTGTGAGGACATGCTCACTGAAGCATTGTGCATGTGACTCCCTTTCCTCCTTTTTTTTTTTTTTTTGGGGGGGGGTGAACTATAGGTTACTTTATCTTATCTGGATCAAACACCTTTGAAGACCTTTTGTAAGATCCTACACTGAGACTGACTCACAGCCAGGTGCATGTGTAGATTATAGATTTTAAATTCACATTAGTCAGCTACTGGAAGATTCGATGCTTTTTTTTTGATAGAAAAAAATTAAAAGACATGTTGACTGTTGCTGCTCTGTGTGAGAAGATCCTGTGTTCTCAGGCTGGTCAGAAGTGAGGGTTGTTCTTGGTCAGTGTGGTAGCACTTCTGAGTCAAAAATTATAGTGATTTAAGATACAAATGACACAAACTAATAATCTGAGCACTTGAGAGACTAAGGGAGGAAATAAAAATAGCATGAGTCTGAGGCCAGCCTGGAGTGTAGTGTGAGTTACTGGCTAGCTTGAGCTGCATAGTGAATTATCAGCCAACCCATAGTGCATAGTGTGACTACCTAAAAAGAAGAAAATGTGGTAGTTGAGTATTAGTTTGAAAATTAATCTGTTCACAGTGGATAATTTTACTGGGGTAGTTGACAAAGAGTTTCAGGACAGTTCAGTTGAATTTGGTGATCAGAATATAAATTCCGTCTTGCCCCTGATTATTTAAGTTGTACCTGAAAGAGGAGGCCTGAACTTGTCATTGTAATGCAGAGCAGATAAAAGGTCTGATCACAGTACTTGGAGGAAAGTCAGTGGGCATAATTTGGGGGGATTTGCTTTTTGACTACTTCCTTCTGAGTTTCTTATATCCTGCTTGAAAGCTAGCGAGGTTGTGGGGAGAAAAGGACCACACCTTGTCACGTAAATTAAAGTATAGAATATTTTATAAGAATGCATAATGAGCCTGTTACAAATTTTATGGTCTGGGACACTGGTTTTTATTTTTAAAAATCACATTTAGCTTATTTGTGCTGTAATTCATTCCATCAGTATTGGTCTTTACTGTCAATTTTGAGAGAAAATATCGTCTTCTCCTTTTGTTCTGATCCTTTGTTTGCAGTAGCTATTACTGCCCGATGCTACAACAGTGGCTACCCCAGTGCTTCTTTCCTCAGGGATGCTGATCTGTGCAATAAAGAAGTCTGTTATTTAAATTGAGTTGGTAACAACTCTGTCCAATGGTCTCTTTGGGCTGAAAAATATACTCACCTCAATGGGACACTTTCAACAAACTATGTAAGTCAGATTGGTACCAGATTATAGTATTATAGTATTAGTATTAGAACAGATTTTACATATATATATATCTATATCTATATCTATATCTATATCTATATCTATATCTATATATATATATATATATATTACACACACACATATATATGTGTAATAAATATATGCTATATAATGAATATATCATATATAGTGAATATATCATATATATTTAATATACCATATGTATACAGGTTGTGATCCATATAGTTCAACAACAGAAAGGCCAAGCATCTAGTAGTTGTTCAATCCGTGAGGTTGAATATTTTAGGTGTTCTTTAGTCTACATTGGACTCCCGAAGAAGTAGGTTCTTATACCAGTGCAGGCATGCCTCAGTATCAGGGTAGGTGAACTTGACAGCAAGAGTGAGGGTAAGCACGGAAATCACAAAAGTTTCCTTCTTCTATGTTTTTTCTGTAGGCTGGCACTGGAAGATGTGGCTAGACCCTAGTTGTCCATTTGGCTAACTGATGACAATAATATCATGAAGGATTATAAAAAAGACTGAGACATAGCTGTTCAATAAATGCAAGCCATTGCCTTCTTACTGGAAATGAATAGATGTAAAAAGCCTAGATTCTTCAAGCTCTTGATTAAGTAATAAATACTGATACTTCTCCTCTCTAGAGATGTATTCAGATGCACAAAATGAAGCAACAAAGTAAAGACACATGTCTCTTTGCAGTTTAAAAAGCACAGTGAACTGAAAATTTATAAACTTTGAAAGTAAATAGTTGTTTGTTTATTTATTTATTTATTTATTCATTTAATCTACATTCTAAATGTTGCTCCCTCCTGCTACCCCCTCCCAGAGTTCTTCACCCCATTCCCCTCCACTTCACCTCTGAGAGGGTGAGCTCCCCCAACCCGACCTCAGAATTCCCCCTTCCCTGAGTCATCAAGTCTCTAGAGGATTAGGTTTATCCTCTCCCACTGAGGCCAGACAAGACAAAGACAGTCCATAATTACATCTTGCTAAGGGTCCTTGGACCAGCCCGTGTATGCTATTTGGTTGGTGGCTTAATCTCTGGGAGTTCCGAGGGGTCTGGGTTTGTTGACACTATTGGCCTTCCTATGGCACTGCCATCCCTTCCATTCTTCCAGCCCTTCCCCTAGTTCTTCCATAGGAGTCCCTGACCTCAGTCCAGTGCTTGGCTGTAAATATCTGCATCTGTCTCAGTTAGCTGCTGGTAGAGCCTCTCAGAGGACAGCCTACTAGGTTCCTGTCTGCAAGCACAACATTGTATCAGTAATGGTGTCAGGGTTTGGTGCCTGCCCATGGGATGGATCCCAGGTTGGGCCAGTCACTAGTTGGCCATTCCTTTAGTCTCTGCTTCATTTTTGTCCCTGCATTTCTTTCAGACAGGAACAATTCTGGGCCCAAAATTTTGAAGGTGGGATGATGTCCCCATCCCTCCACTGGGAGCCTTGTCTAACTACTGGAGGTGGTTTCTTTAGGTTTCATCTCACCACTGTTGAACATTTCAGCTAAGGTACCTGAAGATCCAGCTATACTCCTCCTGGACATATACCCCCAAAATTCTCCACTATTCCACAAGGATATGTAATCCACTATGTTCATAGCAGCCTTATTCATAGTAGCAAGAAGCTGGAAACAACCCAGATGTCCCACAACAGAAGAATGGATAAAGAAAATGTGGTTCATTTACACAATGAATAGTACCCAGCTATTAAGAAGGAGGACATCATGAGTTTTGCAGGCAAATGGATGTAACTAGAAATTATCATCCTGAGTGAGGTAACCCAGATCCAAAAGGATATGGTATGAACTCACTGATAAGTGGATATTAGCAAAAAAGTACAGAGTACCCATGATATACTCAACAGACCATAAGACGTTAAACAAGAAGAAAGGCCCAAGTAAGAACGCTTCAATTTCACTTAGAAGAGGGAACAAAGGCAGAGGGAGGAAGAGACCTAGGTGGGACAGGGGAGGAGTAAGAGAAAAGGGGGCAGCATAAGGTATGGGGGCGAGACAGGAGAAAAGGCCAGAGGGCCAGGTGAATAAATGAAAATATTCAGCTGCCGGAGGTGGGGGACAAGGGTGGGAGGGATCCTCTAGAAAGTCCCAGAGACCTGGGATGCGAGAGGCTCCCAGGACGCAATACAGGTCAAAGTAAATATTTTTTCTGTTAGTGAGAATTCTTTCTGAGACTTGAAGACACATTATATTTTAAAATTTATTTACAATTTTCCATTGATTCAGCCCTCAATCTCTTCTGCAATTATATTCTCACTTCATAAGTTATGTGCTATACTTTAATATATTTAAGAGTCATGTTAGAAGGACCACTCTGTCTTGGAATCCCAGTTCAGCAGTTAAAGTGTCTTGTTCTGTTCTTTCTGCAGAGTCAGGTATTTTACTCATATGGGAGCTGGTTCCAAAACACATAACACAGAAAGCCTTAACTCTTTAGAATGAAAAATGCATTTTTTGAAAACTGAAAGACGATGAAGTATGTCTTTAGTAGAAAGGGTGTTTACCCAAAGGGCATAATAAAAATGACAAAACAACCTCATTCATATCTGCACATGTGGATTTCCTTGAGAAGGCGCCAATGTTGAGCTGGCACCAGCCTGTGGGAAGTGTGGCAAAGCACACTTCACCAGCCTGGCTCTATGTTTCCTAGACACTAATGGACAGTTCTGTCCATTAAGCTCAAGAGAGAAGGCAAACTTGGCAATCTTTCTAGGGAACCTTCTTGGAAAGTTTCTACTTTCAGCCTTAGAAATGCAGTCTTTCTGAAATGGAAAACAGTTGCATGTGTGCCTATACCCCAAAGTACAAGCACAGCACTTCTCTGCTTTGCTGTAACCAACTGCAAAAGCAAAACCCAGGAATGTTAATAAAGTGGAATTGAAACGTCAGAAGGGAATCAGAGCCAACGAAGCATTTTCTTTTATAGAGAATGAGATCACAACTAAGTGTGTACAAATGAAGTTTATATTTGGAGAACAAATCTACTTTGACGATACAGGCCCTCTGGGACTCCAAACCAAGAATACACTTTGGTGGCTTATGAACGGCTCCATTTTCTCTGTTGTAATATGTCTGTTGTGAGTTGCATGAATGTCAATATACCATAAAAATAACAGGACAAGTTGAAAAGGAGAGAAGCAGAATGCTTATCTGCAACATGATTTAATCAGTGGTGCAGTGCATAGAAAATGTGAATATGGAGTAATAACGTGGACATTTACAATAAAGGCTACTTTAAATCAGACAGCAAATCCTTTTGCAACTCAACCATCTTGGGCTAAGTGCCTCCCATCCCCCACAGTTCACTGAAAAAATGCACCACCACAAAACCCAGTGCTCAAGTAACTCAAATTAAGCTTATTTTTCTAAACAAGGGATGGCTGAGTGCCAGGTAGGCCTTGGTATGCTTGGCTGCATGTTTGGTCCAAGAGAATGTTGTGTGCCCATGTTGTCTCTAGCTGCCTGACATACCATGTTTCCCATTCTGGCCTGAGACTTCATTTATCCCTTGAAGCAGAGCAAATGGATTTAATCCTAGTATGAGATACAGTTGTTGATCTGAAATTTAAATACATTCATGTAAAAATGTATAGAATGTTGTTTTCCTCTCTTTCTTTCTGGTTCTTTGTATTAATGTAACCTGAGACTGATATTCAGTATATTTTTCTTTTCTTTTGGTATTTGTGTTCACTATTTTGGGGCATGGAATTATAAGAAGCTTATCAGCACTGATTTTAAAGTATTTAATAATGTAATGGGTATGTAGGCAGAGTTGATAGGAGACATCCAAATCTGAGAAACAGGGAAACTTGTTTAGACATTAGTTTGGGAATGATGAAAGATGGATTTAGAGAGCTGTGAGTTAATCAGGAGTTTGGATTCAGATATCACATGGTAGAAAGCAACTCTGAAGGGAGGACCTCTCAGGTAACTGAGAGGCGGGTGCATGGGTAAATGCACCCATGCTATGATTGGTTTTTTAAAAAAAGAATGTAACAATCTGGAAATGTTTTTATGACCTCTATACGGTGATAAAGAAAGTAGCACCCATCCTTGATTAAAGAACTACTAGAGCAGATGTGTGCAACACTTTCTGTTCATAAGCATTGAGGATCCAGTTGATAAATACTATCCATGTTGTCCATGAGGAAAGATATGAAGGTGGGTAGGTGGATACACACACAAACAGATAAACAAGAATCTCATCTAGGTTTTTAATAATAAAAATGGGTCACTGCTTGAAAGAAGTTGTGTGATAGGGTGGATGGAGGAACATTTACTTAAGATAGTCATTCCCTCTGTCCTGATAACATGACTTTCATGGAAAACATGGAGAGCAAAGAAAGACCCATCCGTAGACACAAGCTTGGCATGATGGAGGAGCAGACAAACTAGCTGTTTTCTTAAACTCTTTTTAAGTGGAAGTCAGAAATTTTGTGATTCTTTTCCTCAATGCCTGCATTTTGTTTACAAGACTTATCTCAAAGCTCTGCAGGCTTTTGCCAGCTATAGCAGTATCCAATGGGATGGATTCTTCAATAAACTCTATTCATTATGAGACTTTATAGCAGTTATGTGATCAAAATGCTTTGATGAGTTGTACTTACTTCAATAGACATTCTCCCAAAGATGTAGGGAGAGTCGCTATTTTCAGACATATATTTTTGTACAGAGATCATGCCAAATGCATTTTCTGTTACAAAGTGAGCACATGTAATAAGCATGTGTGAGTGTTAGCATTTCTGTCCTCTGGAAACAGTCCTGGCCTGTGGTTGGTGACTAACTCAAAATCATATATTTAAAATTAAGACCCAAAGATCAAGTTATTAATTTGTAGCTACTATTCAGATAGAGTGCTGACATGTAGCAAAACGTTCTGAGTTTAATGCCACTTAGCTCTTTCCCAAGTGATATGCAACCCTTTTCATGACAGATCTTTAGTATAGAGCTCATACAAGGATAATCAATGCATGGAAGGGTTTAATGTGTTTCATTTTACATGGAAGGATTTATTCAGGTGTTCTGTGTGGTCCCTTTGTAGATAGCCCAGAAATACTAGCAAAAGTGATTATTAATGTTGTTTCCATACTTTAAAATATTTTAATTAACTTTTTCTCTTATATATTTTATTGTACTTATCTGGATAGTAGGAAAGCAGATATTTTTTGAGTAATTCTTATTTCCAATTGACTGAGTATTGAAAAAAGCAGTCCGTTATAATTTCCCCACCTGTTGATATTTTCTAAGCATATGAGACTGTTGTCTTTAGTCATGAAGCTTTATACATGGACACTCTGACATTTTCTTCTGCCCATGTGTGTCCCTATACGGGGTCTTACAGTCTGAGTCGTAATTGCGCAATGAAAACAACAGATTGGGTGTGGCTTCAGGGAAGCCTTGTCGTTTTAAGGTAACTGATACTATGAGCTTTCTCTGCCTTCAACTTTGCTTTATTCTTATACAACTTTAGTTACTAAACATCTATTCATTTAGATCAGGTTGACCATTTCAAAGCTAGATTACTTGAAATTCACTATGGTGGTAATTTTAATATTTATCTTATTGCCTTCCACAAAATAGAACCTCAGTAAGCATGAGTGGATGCAAACCTAACTGCAAACCCATCCCAGGCTTAGCTCAAGTCTTCACAGTGAGAAAAGAAGGCATCTATATGATTCAGCCTTTCCTGGTTCAGATTCCTACTCATGTCCCACTGTATCCCATTCAGAGGTTTATCGTTACTTTAGCCATGTTAGAACAGAATACTAATTCACTCAACAATGCTACTTGAATATATGATTTCAGATATTATTCAAGGAATTGAAAATTCATCACTGAAAAAATAGGCAAAATTATTTAAAAAAATGGCCAACTCAGCTAAAAGTCGTGTGTGTGTTTGTGTGTGTTCCTGTATGTGTGTGATCATATGTGTAAAAGTACCTATGTAGTGTTTCAGAGAAAATATCACATCTAAATAAATTAAATGTAGCAATGTATATGCAAATGAGTAAGTCATTTTCACCCTCTGAATTTTCTCAAAATGGATTTGTGTATATACGTATTTCCATTTTATGCCAGAGAACAAACTAGTGTTATAATCTCAAAAGGGCTGAACTAATTCATTAAGTGAATCAGTCAGTTCTAATGAACTTGGTTTTCCATTCTGCACAGAATTGCTGTTGCTTCTCTCTGAACTCTGAGAAGCCATTGACAAGCCCCTTTAGGAAATTTTTATATTTGTTTGTTTGAGAAAGGATTTCTTTGTGTAGCCCTGGGTGTCCTGGAATGCATTCTGTTGACCAGGCTGGCTTTGAACTCAGAGATCAGTCTGTCTTTGCCTATTGAGTGCTGGGTTTAAAGGCATGTGCCACTGCTGCCCAACTTTAGGAATTTTTATTGCCTGGTGGAGAGAGTGTGTAACAGGCTATCAAGACAACTGGACTTACACTAGAAAGAAATTTAACAGGTATTTAGAATGTCCAGACCTCTGCTGAGTGATCATATAGAAATGCATGTGTCTATCCTTACCTCCAGCTCTGCAGCATCTGAATGTACTCCTATTCCATAAGCGGATTAGCTTGTGACTTCTCGAAGTGGGTCCACATGACAGTCATTAGGATTCCTCCCAGCCTGCTCCTCTATTGTGCTCTTCATGCTCTGAGTTCTTGTTTTAATGAGTCTTTGCCCACTCACCCCCCACCCTGCCCCATGTTCTTCTGGAGCATCTTGTAAGACATGCTTTGTTTGACGAGCTCTCATTTAATCCAGACAGACAATAAAACCCCCAAGGGGGGTCTCATTCTTTTCATTCTGGGGTGGCCATTTGTATCACTGTGAACACATGTTCTTAAAATGCACATTACATAAAAATCTGGTATGGATTGGGAGCTTCATTGTCATGGCATACTTTTAATCTCCGGGGGGAAAGGCATAAAGAATAATATAAGTGCTTTAAGACATTTGGATGATTGGCTCTTTGGGAAGAACAGTCTCAATAATATTCCCAATTATCCTCAAACAACTGGATAGAGACAAGTATTTTGTAAAAAATTCCTGACACTCTGCTTATGGCCACCTTTATTGGAATGTATCACACTGAGAAAAACTATACTGATGAAGTTTTTTTAAATATAATTAATTTAGTTTTAAATTATTTTATATGCATGGGTGTTTTGCCTGCACGTCTATCTGTGCACCATACACCTGCAGAGCCTGCAGTGTCCTGCAGTGTCCTGCAGAGGGCATTGTGTCCCTCTGACGTTGGAGTTACAGACAGTTCTAAGTTGCTGTGGGTGTTTGGACTCAAACTTGTGTCTTCTGGAAGAGCAATCTGTGCCTTGAACCACTGAGTCATCTCCCTAGCCTCCTGACATTGGATTTCTCTCTTGGGCTTTGAGTCATTAGTAAAAAAATTGAACCCAGTTTCTTCACTTGCAGGGATGCTGTGAGCCGTTTTCATCATAATATCTAGTGACAGATAGAAAAAGTATTATCTATGTCTCATGTAACAGTTACTGTGTAGTGGTGAATTCTCTTCTGAGTAGAAGTGAGTAAGTATAGTGGCATGGACAGAAATGAGTAAAACCATGTGTTCCATGTTCTGTGGTGCATTTCTAAGTGTATCTGGTTATACAATGGGCAGTTTGCTATTATTATTCGTAGTATTATTAGTAGTAGTAGTATTAGTATTGCTTTATCTGTAAGTTAAAGTGTACTTTGGACAACTGGACATTACCTCAGTCATTCTTACCCCGTGAAGCTTCACTGCATTTTCTTTGTAAAAATTATTAGAAAGTCAGGGTTCATGTTCAGTGTGTATGACTCATATATGTTCAAGAAGTCTGAGGAGATGCATTAGTATATATACACACAAAATCAAATTTAAAAATATTCAGATTTAGTTGCTTAATATCAAATGCTTATAGAGAGCAAAGGTTAGATTTAGGTTAGCTATTTTTTCTCCTTTTCACACACTTTAGAATTCCTTAAAGTATACCCCATCTCTTTATGCCAGTAGACCTGGCGGGTAAGCAAGTACCCACAAGAATTCATAGTATTGAGCAAAATGTTTATGGCACTTAGTTGAATGAATACAAGCTCTCAACTTTATGCAGGGTTTTAATTTTATTCTTTTCCTTGACTTTATTCCTGAAATTGATGTTTTTGCCAACTGGAGTAACAACATTGAGCATCTAATATAAATGTGCTATTAGTGTACCTTCTTCATAGTTACCAACAAATTGTTTGATGTTAGCATATTTTCATTTGTGTGTGTTGATGAATGCACAGGCATCTGGAGGTCAGAGGACAGTATCAACTGACCTCTGCCTTATTTTCTAAGACAGGGACTCTCACTGAATCTGGAGCTCAGGAATGCATCCAGGCTGGCTGTGCAGTATGCTCCAGGACCTTTCTGTCTCCATCCTTCCAGTGCTCAGGTTATAGTTCAAGCTTTTGGATGTGAGTTCAGGGCTGTTGAACTCAGAGCCATGAGGGCCATCTCCCCTGTCCTATGTTGGTTTTGTGACTGTATGTTCTCATGAAGCCATGTACTCCTTAGACCACAGTCGATGCTCTGAGCCATGTAAATGAGACCTTAATGCAAAATATGTCCACAGACTTTTTCCTCCACCTCTTCTTATTTATAGCCTGTTCAGTTCCTGTTTCCTGTTATGGGATGGGGTACACTCATTGATCACACATTCAGTTATACCTCTATCCGATCCATGTTATTAGCATCTTGCTGTACTAGTTGATTAATTTGATAGTAACCTCTACAATACATTGTAAAGTCTGTAAGCACTAAGACTGTTTCTGTATTGTTCACCACTGCCAGGCCAGCACTGTCCTAAGTGAGTGATGATAGACGAATAAATGCCCAGTAACGGAAAACATAGTAACAGGTTACAGTAAGCCAAGTGCCTGATACCAATTAAATACCAGCCTTTGACTCAAGTGTGTGTGTGTGTGTGTGTGTGTGTGTGTGTGAGTGCATGCTTTTCCTTCCTTTCCTTTCTTTATTCTTCTCCCTATCTTTACATCATCCAGTCATTACAGTTGTTTGTTTTATGTTGTTGTTTGTTTTCCTTTTTTTGTTTTGTTTTAATAAAGCATCAGCAGGTTTACTTCGGGTCAGACTTCCACGCTGGTGTTTTCTGGCCCCCCTGATTTTGCTCCTTTCTCCTTCCTGTAGATTTATGCCTATGTTTTTGAGAACATCAAGTCTGTGCAGCTGGAAGCGCTGCTCTTATCCTTGCTGAGCATCGTTGTCCTTGTTCTCGTTAAAGAGCTGAATGAACAGTTTAAAACAAAAATTAAAGTTGTTCTTCCCATCGACTTAGTTTTGGTAAGTATGCAATCAGCAAAGCTTAGCTGCTTTCAGGGAAGGGGCATAGTATGCAGAGGCTTACTATATTTTCTACAGTAACCTGCAGCCACTCCTGCGTCTCATTAATGAAAGACTAATTTGTGTGGATATACATTAATGTAAGAACAGGAGACATTTTGAGTCAACATTTTTAAAAAGGAAGAACACATGTTTTGGATTTATATAAAATTTCTCATATGCTTTTGATTTTTTATAAAAATAATAGAACATATCACTTGAGATCTTCTAAGAGACATGTCTAAGAGTGAGTCCTAAATAATACTGGGTATGATCTGATGCAATGAAATCAAATATGATAACCTGTGCTATTGCCAAGACACCTCTGTGACACATGTAGAACTCTTATCTGACAAATTGTCATTAGTGATTGGAAGGTTTGCTGATATTTCTGTTTCTCAACTAGTTTTACCTCTCTGAAAAGATGCTCAGGATTTTCATTGGCCAGGGCTGATTCTTTGAAATATATTTGTGACTGGAAAATGACATCATATCTTGCTTCTAAAGATTGAAGTTTGAAGAGCCTTTCCCAGGAGTATTTAATAAAGGATCACCCAGACACACCACAGCCTGCCAACTTCCATGCCCTTAATGAACTTTAGTTTTTTAATGGTTCTTCCTTGGATTATTCATGTATAATATAAATGGTATTTAAATAACGTCATCAACTGAATATTTTATGGCAAGATCCAAAATGTGCCATCTTACTTCAAAGTTCTGAAGGGATTAAGAAATGCTGGTTGCATCTCAGAATGTTATATGTAAAGTTTTATAAAACCAACATTTGAAAATAACCTTTTGGAGACAGGCCCCTAATCTAGTCGTAAAGCAACTGGTATTTTCTGAAAAGTTGGTAAGGATCATTCCAAAAGGGGCAGATATTCTTGATATGGCATACGTTTTCAAGACCCTGGACAAATGCATCAATGCAAAGCAAAATACTTGTAAACTATAGAACAAAATTTTTTTTAAAAGCCAGTTTTTGTTTTTGTTTTGTTTTGTTTTGTTCATTTTTTTCTTTGACTTTACTTGGTTGATGACCTTGGAAACCAGATTAAGATAGAGAATTCTACTCCTTCAAATCTGAGAGAATTTGTCAGCATGAGGAGATCCATTCTAGGCTGTTCTTTCTCCACTCACTTCAGCTTCATCCTACTCACGATACTGAACCAGTGTCATATGTTGGCTGTGTCTACTGTATCATCACAATTGGTCCCCCATGGGTCACTCTGGTATGGAAGATCCCCTGTAACCAGGCAAGGTGCTGTATAAGGAGGGAATGATAGATTCTTGAGTATCTATAGCATAGACAGAGGAGAAACAAGGGTAGATTTGAGTTGGGCACCTATTCTTTATCCTCTGATGCTTTTCACATGTGGGGAATGAGACAGTTGGAGGGCCAGATCAGAACTATCTTTAGCATTCTGGGCAGAGTCCCTTCTTGTCCATGTTTAAGAGCAGCACTGGTCTACAGATACCTGTCATAGTAACAAAATACTATAGAGGAACTGGTGACCTCAACAGACAAAGAAGTCATGTTGAAATACAGCAAGGGATCAGGGCGCTTTCTCATTGACTGTTTCAGCAACTTAGAGACTACTCTTATATCACTTCAGTATTTATATAGTTTACTTTTGCACTTTTTTGTTAAACCTAAACTAATATTTTGTCTTTTAAGCCCATTTGATGTTTTAGAAGCTTTTTTTTAAAAAAAATTCAGTTAATAAACAAAAGGCATAGTTAGGAATATAACTACAAAAGCTGCATTTTACTATTCAGCATTGATTGTTAGATACTCTTTATTTGACAGTGTAATTTTGTTATGCTGTTACTCTGATCATGTATATGGGCAATTTGTACTTTACATATATGACTGACATATCTCTTTTAAGAAGATAAGTCACTTAAACTTGCTTTTGTTATTTTGTTTCTATTTGTCAAACTTGCTTTTGTTATTTTGTTTCTATATGTCCTCAGAAGACTTCTCAAGTCTCATTTTAGGTAATAAAGCTAGTTTTTACTTTCCTCCATAGGTTATCCTTATGTAGTAGCTCAATTTGGTAGTGTTCTTCAACATTTGTATTTAGGATCTCAAGTATGATTTAACACAGTAGGTCATGAAATTATATTATAATAAATCAGAAGAACTGACATAAACCAGAGACAGAGAGAAAGAGAGAGAAAGAGAGAGAGAGAGAGGGGGGGGGAGGGGGGGAGGGAGGCTGTGATTGTAGATAGAGCAAGTGACTTTGCTTGAATATCTCAATAACATCAATGCAGGATATCTGAACCTCCTTGAGGGCTCTCTGAAAGTCAATTGTCCCAACAGGTTGGGAGCTGGAATGGTTTACTTCATTAAAGAGATAAGGCCCTGAATTAAAAACAAATTAAGGAGGTTGTAAATCAGCGTTTACTACTAGCTGAGTAAGAATATTGTACAATACTTCATCCTCCTGAGAAGTTGTGCTCGTGGAGAGGAAAATGTGTTTTTACCAAAGACCCCTTCATTTCATGAGAGAAAATATAGGCTGAGTTTTAGTACTTGTGCGTGCATGCGCAAGCACACACAAACACACACACACACACACACACACACACCACTACATTTTGTGTCTTTTGTGCCTTCCAAACTGGACACAAGTGGGTGGGTACAAAGCAAAATGCTAGAAAACCCACACACTGTAAGTCCTGCACTTTGACAGCTCAAGGATGTGCTGAGCTTTACCAATGTAATTTAGAATTCTACCTGACATGTGCTGAGTGAGTGTACATACCTGGCCACTGTGTGTGGCATCGTAACACTGTTTAAGGTTTAATTATCAGATCAAGATCAGTGACATCTTCATTGTCTTGGTCATTTTGCATTCTTTTATATTGGAACATTCCAAATCCATTTCCTAGGGATTTTAAAATACATGGTTATTTTGATCATGTTTAAAATAATTTAATTGTATAAAAGCATGTTTGATTTATATTATCATCAATGATAAATATTTACTGAACCGTGCTATAGAACACCAGAAGTTCCTAGCCAAGTTCACCCATGCCTGTTAACCATCTTCTCTTTACCTCTCCCCCATTTTCTCTTTCTTTCTTTCTTTCTTTCTTTCTTTCTTTCTTTCTTTCTTTCTTTCTTTCTTTCTTCCTTCCTTCCTTCCTTCCTTCCTTCCTTCCTTCCTTCTTTCCTTCCTTCCTTCTTCCTTTCTTCCTTTCTTCCTTCCTTCCTTCCTTTTTTCTTTCTCCTTTTTTTTTGATGCTGGATCTCACTGTATGTCTCAGTTTGTTCTCAAATTCAAGATCTTTCTGTTTTGACATCTTGAGTGCTAGAATTATAGAGATGGGACATTCACTCCTGGCTTAACTTTTAGTATTTCATTAGTAAATGGTAATCCTGGGACACACAATATGTATTTTTAAGCAGCCTTATGCATTTGAAAGTTAGCTAATAATGTGTGTGTATATGTATTTATTTCTTTTTCAATGCAACCTTTCAGATCATTGCAGCCTCTTTTGCTTGCTATTGTACCAACATGGAAAACACATATGGACTAGAAGTAGTTGGGCACATTCCAAACGGGTAATACAGTCTTTCTTTTAATATGTGTTTATCTGAGTGTTTGTTTTTTGATGTTCAAAGGGACTAGGCCTGGGTGGGGATGGATTTAATTTCTTTTTGTGACGGTAGGAAGCAAAATTCTAATTAATTTTTATTATGAATGACAAAAACCAACATGTGGAGAAAACCAGTAATTTTCTAGGTTATAAGCTAACCTGTTATTAAATAAGCATGTAATTGGTTTATGCAGCATTGCTTCAAGTAGAAGATTCCAAAAGTGTTTATAAAAATGTGGCTTGAAAAATAATGGAAGTTGATAAATTTGCCAAGGCCTGGATTTGCCCACCTTAATTGCTTAGCCACTCATGTTCTTGTGGCCATTTTTATCACTTAAGTTATGATAAGCATAAACAAGTATCCTGTGGAATTGGAAGTCTGCAGGCCTTTGAAGAGCGGTATAGAGACTGGTAGAGATGGCCTGGTTTCCCACCTCTCTCCAGACTTCAAAAGAATATATCACATGTTCCACACTGTGAAAGAATAAAAGTCCTCCCAAAACCAGGCTGACAAGCTAAGGCAGAGAAGAACAAATACCTTGTGCATTCATAACTTTCTTATAGGATGAATGAAATGGACAAAGTCTAACTTTGAGACAAAGTTAGAATTGTTGGATCCTCTGTATTTTATTATTCATCTCATTAAAAAAATAGTAGAAAAATTCTCAGAAACAAAACAAAACAAAAAAAGGTTAATTAAAAAAAAATCCTCTGTGTTGGCTGGCCTATGTAGGTGGAGGCAAAGGAGGTTTCCCCAAATCAACTCTCGTCTCCTAAGGGTCCCTCTGCTTTTCCTTGTAAAGCCAGATGTTTCTTCTTCAGTCCAGGTGTTGTTACTAATTAATCACATTTAGTTTTAAGTAACTAGAGGCTTGATTTTTTTCATTTCAAGTTTTGTATAATATGCATTATCTTAGGAGGTATACTCCCAGTGTTTGGGGAGCAAGGCATATGTAGCACTCGGAGATAACAGGTATGGCTCTCCTCCTTCTCTCATTCACCTTATTTGAATTCCTGTCTCAGAAACCCCTTTAAGGAACTGCAGGGAGGCATGGCTTAGAAAGGTTCTCCTTAAAACCTTCCACCAAACATTTTCTCATCCCTACTGTGGTTGTGGTATACTTGATTTGGGGTTGCTGAGAAAATTAAATGAAACAGTTAATGAGAAAGAGTCCATGTCCTACTCACACACTAGATAATAAGACAGGAACCAGAAAGAATTAACTCCCCCCTTTCCTTTATTTTTACCACAGGAATTCTTTCAGGGGTGGGGGTAAGTCTCCCAGCATGACAAGGAATACGTAAATGGTCATTTGGCTTGCATGCTTTTCAAGGGACAATAAGACATAATGGCTGGGTATTATCTGAGAAATGCTTTAAAGACGTCTTTGAAATGAAGCTAAGTGTGGTCTGTTTTGCAGCAGAGAGGAGATGAGATCTTCCTGCATGTTTTCTTCAGCCTATGGAAGGCATGATTAACTGTCTCATGAAAGGATTGAGTTAAAAATGTAATTACCATAATGAAGTCAATGGCGTCTTTGGAGATTAGTCGACAGTAAGCTAGTTTTTGCCTGAAACTCTGCAGCATTTGAGGGAGGAAACTCGGCTCCAGTGCTGGCCAAATAAATATTTGGAAAGGTTCTAATGAAAGAAGGCCCAGATATGCTTTTATTTCCTACAAGAAACTTTTGTCAAGTCAGAATTTCTGCGGTATGACCTGAATTCCCTGGGTGTGAGTGTCAGTTAGATACATGGGGCTCCGCTTGTGGTGTTTCTTACAATTTTGCTTTTCTGCTAAATAATATTGAAGATATAGGGCTTCTCAGGGCAAGACTGTTTTCTCTTAGGGGGTTTCACTTAACTCTTTGTAAACTTCAGAAACACTACTGCAGTAGATTTCATGGCAAGTTCCTATAGAAAGAACAAGAAGGTTCATAACTTCAATATGTCTTTCTCTCCATAGGATTCCTCCGCCCCGTGCTCCCCCAATGAACATCCTCTCTGCGGTGCTCACTGAAGCTTTCGGAGTTGCACTTGTAGGCTACGTGGCCTCGTTGGCTCTTGCACAAGGATCTGCTAAGAAGTTCAAATATTCAGTTGATGACAACCAGGTGGAGTATGCCCCTAGGGGCGTTCACTGTTCTGTGGACACTCAGATACTGAAAATGTCTCAGATACTGAAATGTTTGAAAAATACAACTTTTCTAAATGTGTAGCAAGCATGGGCAGAACCAAACAGGACCGTCTCTGAGTCACTCACAGGAAGCTGAGAACCTAGCTTTTACAGCTTAGAGTACAGTAATTTCATCATTCCATCTTTTTATCTGTATGCCTTTCAGAGGACAGCCATAGTTCTTTGTTTCGGTAGTGTGGATCCTGGAATTGAACTCAGATCAGCAGGTTTGATAGCAAGTGCCTTTACCTGCTGAGTCATCTCACTGACCCTTCTAATACATTTTAAAGAAACACACACACACACACACACACACACACACACCTTCATGCCCTTTTATTTGACTTTAGTAAAGAATCCAAGGCTATTTATCATTTCATGATAGGTAACTTTGAGACCTTAGGGATTTCAAAGTGGGACACTAATAATTACTCTTAAGACCCTACAGGATGTGCAGTTCTGTTCCCACATACCTAAGAGTGCATATACAACCTGTTTACTGAGTCTATTCTCCCAGTGCCTTTTCATGCCCCAAGGCCCTGTGGAGCTCCCTGGGCCTGAACAGAAGCTGCAGGAGACTGCCGACCAGTACAGAGTTCCCTGCATATAGAATTCACACTGAGGTTCTGGGACCTCAGTTCTCTCTGTATGTTCTATTAAGCTCCATTATAGGTGCTAGGGCTAAAAGAGTAAACAACACAGATGAATGTTTTCATCCACTCAGAAACTCCCAGGGTCTCCCTTCTTCAGTGCTCAAATTACAGACCTTGTTATGGCTTTCAAGACTATATATCTGCCAGATTCCATTTCATATCTAGTCTCGTAAGATACATCCTAACCACACTCTCTATCTCTCCTTTAAGCTCACCAGTTAAGATTCTGTCTGGGAAATCTGCTCACAGCTCCATCTCCTCAGAATTCTGTCCCCTCACATTTCTGGATAACTGCCTTATTCAGATACTCACTTCATAGGAAGACTTCCATTGACCAAAATCTTTGAACCCAGCTCTCTCTACACCTTTCCCCATTTGCCTTCTAGCTTTGTCTATTGTCTATTTGCTATCTACATTTTCTTGCCAGAACCATAGTTCTCTGAGGCCAGAGATATCATTTATAGTGACTGATACCAATAGGGACAGGCAAGGTAGTAGGAGGATTTTTTTCATTTATCCAGAAAAAAAATACATGATAACTGAACCAGGTCTTGGTGAGGAAGGGCATATGTGGATGGGCATGACTGTACCCATGTACATGGGGAGAGTCATGGAAAACTGCACAGTTTGGAGCCTAGATCTTTAATGATGTGATTAGAATGGTAGAAACCTATAGAGTAGTGTCTTAGTCAGGGTTTATATTCCTACACAGAACATCATGACCAAGAAGCAAGTTGGGGAGGAAAGGGTTTATTCAGCTTACACTTCCACATTGCTGTTTATCACCAAAGGAAGCCAGGGCTGAAACTCAAGTAGGGCAGGAAGCAGGAGCTGATGCAGAGGCCATGGAGGGATGTTACTTACTGGCTTGCTTCCCCTGGCTTGCTCAGCTTGCTTTCTTATAGAACCTAGGACTTCCAGCCCAAGGATGGCACCATCCACAGTGGGCCCTCCCATCCTTGATCACTAATTGAGAAAATGCCTTACAGCTGGATCTCATGGAGGCATTTCCTCAACTGAAGCTCCTTTCTCTGTGATAACTCTAGCTTGTGTCAAGTTGATACACAAAACCAGCCAGTAGTTATGATTTCCCATTAGCCATCAAATGTTGATGACAAATAGTAGGTTGGAAGTAGCAATCTGGAGTTAAGATGAGTAGTCTAAGCTGAAGATGTAGATTTGAGAGTTGCCAGGGTGTGTTTGGGGAGTTAAGACGTAGACAGACAGGAAAGTGTCCCACAGTTGCGATTGACTAGATAACAAAAGAAACTGAGAAGTGACTGCCAGAGAGATAGAGGCAAGCTTGGAAAGGATGGGATCCAGGAAGCCGATTGAAGGAATCTTTTAAGAAGGATGGAACGAGCAGCTGTGTCAAATGCTCCTTTATACCAGGTAAGCAAAGCAGTAGCCATTGCAGTTGGTAAGGCAGTGGTCACTGAGGAAAGGGTGGGAATGAAAACCCAATTGGGAATACTTAGAAGATAGAAATGGGCAGTGGGGCCATGGAACTCATAAATAAATAGGATTCCCTCATGAGTTCATTATGAGAGTTGAGTGATGTACTTAGAACAGCCTTGGAGGATAACAAGCAGGCTACGAATGTTAGCTACTTTTATTATAAACTATTATATCTCATCTGGTGAGGAGAATACTAGCTGCGCATAAACAATCTCCATTCTTTGATGAATTATGCCTGGGACCATAGAAGGGGATTGTGATAAAGAAATGTTCCATTCTCCCATAACTAATCTCGCAGGAATTTTTGGCCCATGGCCTCAGCAACGTGATCCCTTCATTTCTCTTCTGCATCCCAAGCGCTGCTGCCATGGGAAGGACAGCTGGTCTGTACAGCACTGGTGCTAAGACGCAGGTAACAACTATTCTGCAGGGAAAGGGTGGCGGTGGGGCTGCCACCCCCTTCTCAGAGTGGTGCTCTATTGAGCCTTGAAAATGCTGATTCACATTTTCTGAGCAGCTTCTAGAAGTCCTTCCTCCTTCCCTCTCCTGCCCCCTCCATCCTGTTCTGACTACCTTCTTTTTCGTATTTTTCTCATTAATGATGACTTTTCCATAGGCTCAATGATTCAAGGAGCAATCTGCTGCAGTCTGTGCCTACGGGAGTTTATTAGCAATCTTGAAGCAAGAGCTCCCTCTAGTGGTCACTTAGTTAATCTAAATAGTCTGCATGACTCCCTCCCTCCTTCCCTCCTCCCCCTTCTTTCCTTCCTCCCTCCTTCCACTCCTCCTTCCACTCCTCCCTCCTTTCCTCCCTCCTTCCCTCCCTCCTTCCCTCCTTCCCTCCCTCCCTCCATTCCTTCCTTCCTCCCTTGTTCTCTCTCTCTCTCTCTCTCTCTCTCTCTCTCTCTTTCTCCCTCCTCCTCCTCCTCCTCCTCCTCCTCCTCCTCCTCCTCCTTCTTTTTCACTTCCTTGTCATAAAATAAAACCAAGCCTAGGCAGAATATATTTTGATAAGAACATTTCTATGTATAGCAGTGAGCAAATGTTCCAAAGTGCCATTCTATATATGTGAATATTTGGGGTTAAAGTAACCATTGTTTTATGTATGTTTTAGAAACGCAAGTGAATTCTTCTTTTTTTTTTTTTCTTCAAGCCTGACATATACTGGGCATTATCCTGGGTAAGGGTGGGATAATAGTGAGGATGGTATGGATGAAGGTGGATGAAGGTTACAAGTCAGACATCGTGTGTCTTCTTATATAAATGGACTCAATCTTTTAGGCAACTCACTGAGAGATGTAAAATTGTTGTTCTCATTTTCTGTGTCACAAAGTTGAGGGAAAGATGGCTGAAGTAATTGGCCTAGGTGTTGTGTTATGAAACGTTTTCTGGGGAGACCCAAAACACATATCTACTCAGCCAAAGTAGGGATCCCACAACAGATTTTATGTATGTATAGAACAGATGTTTCCAAAGTCCAACTTAGGAACCCAATGAGTTTTATTGAGGTTAGTTACAGAAATATGGGTGAAGGACTGCTTACAGGCACAGAAATGAATCAAAGAAAGATGCATCATCAAAGCCCATCCTAGGATGGGTGACAGTTCACAAAATCTGAGAAACTGGAGCATACACTGCACAGCCTTCAGGCAACTCAACAGGTTGGGGAGTGTCCTTTCCAGGTGCCCCAGTTGGTCTAAGCCTCTGCAGGTAGCCGGCTGGTTTCCTCCAGGCTGCTGGTCTGGTTTGAGGGTATTCTTGGCTGCTTGGCTTATCTGTAATGATTCTGTAGTCTTTCTTGTTTACTCTTGGGAGGGAGGGACCTAGTGGGTCTGGTCAGGTTAGGGAGTTCCTGAAGCTACTTTGAGTTGTTTATTTTCTGACATAGGAGCTTCTCTGTCCAGAACTGCAATATAATCCCGTGTCGTGTCTCAGACCTTGAGAATGGCAAAGCTGAGATTTAAACTCCGAGTGATTTGTACTCCTAACCAATGACTCATCATGAAAATTGATGTATATCATAAGAAATTAACATTATTAAATAATTGCCATTATTTAATAATAAGAACTGGATGAAAATCCATAGACTGTTTTACATGCAAATGTAAACATTTATTAGAGGTTTATCTTATATTAATAATATTGTTTTTAAATTGTAAAATAGCACATGAGAAAAGTGTAATAAGTTTTGTGACCTTATGGACAAGAATCAAGATAAATACAGATAAATACTAAAGTACTGAAAAAAACTGATGCTATACATCAGTGGTTCTCAAACTTTCTGATGCTGTGACCCTTTAATTTCCTCATGTTGTGCTGAACCCCCACCATAAAAGAGTTTTGTTGCTACTTCAAAACCGTATTCTTGCTACTATTATGAATTACAATGTAAATATCTGAGTTTTTCAATGGTCTTCGGCGACTCCTGTGTAAACTGTGTAAAGGGTAATAGGGTTGCAAGCCACAGGTTGAGAATCACTGCCATACACCATAGAGCAAAGAAAAATGCAACAATCAATTTTTAATATATTGCAATTTAACAAATAATCACTATAACTTGTTTAAGAAGAAAAATTCTTCATGACATCACGTAGTCTGAAAGTTTGTGATTTCAAATCCAGGCTCATAGTGTCTTGGTTGGCACAAAGCTTTTTGTAATTTACTCTTAAATGTTTGCAATCATTTTTTCTTGTGACTCCTTCCTGTAACATTCTAGGTTGTTATATATTTTTCTCAGGCTTCTCTTTAAAAAGTGAGTGTTTTAGGTTATTTGTTTCCATGTTTAGGCTCAATGAGTGAAATGTGTCAGGGGAAGGTTCTGGAAGCTGGGCTTGTACTCTGGCTCTACCACATAGGAATGGGTGACTGTACCAGTAACTACTCAGGCTTAAGTGGATTCAGCTGACAAAGCAGAATTACAACTGTATAAAGGTTAGATGAATTGTCACATGCTCAGCTAGTGAAGCAGATAAGTAAATAGAAGCCACTCTTGAACTTTAACGATTACAGTTGAGTTTATTAGGTTTCTATTTTTACTGTTTTTACATACAGATGTTTGTGTGGCTGGGACAGCTTTTTCCTGGGATGGTTTTCTCATCTTATTTGACCCTCAGACTTGCTGTGGGTGCTTGAGAAAGCTGATATGATATTGTCACTTGTCTTAGAGACAGAAAGGCTGAAATGCAGCCCTGAGGTGGAGCTGCCATGGTGTGTATCCACCATGATGTGTGTCATCTCTGGCCTTAGGTGCATTGCGTGCATTTTTAATTACTGCATAAGTGACAAGAAAACTCTCTGATCAGTCTTTGTAACTTTCAACAGTGAAGGTTTCAGAGAAAGAACACTTCAGAAAATTTGTCCTAAGTATGAAATCTTAGGGAGTCAATAACATCATTTCCTAGAATGGGGATACAGGATGCTCTCTGTCTTTGTTCTGGGGGGTCATATGTTTGAATGGTTACAACAAGAGAACATTTCTAAAGACTTTTTATTCTATAAAGATTTTCCCCACTTGCATGGTATTCTATTCATCAAACTTCAAAAGAAACGAATCTAGCAAAAATCACTAAAGCCCACCCACAGAATATTCTCAGGGTACCCTGCTTGCTGAGGTGATGGCTCTCGTTCTTAACCTCTCCTGTCCAACTGCACAAGAAGAGAATCTGAACCCATGTGCATGCTCAAACCGGGGATACTTTGCTATCTGTCCCACACCTTTATGTTGTAATGGGCTTGAAGAGAGCTCTAAGCGTATCTTCAAAGTTTGGCTCTGTTTAGGGTACTTGTAAAAAAAAAAAAAAAAAACCTTTTCACACTTTATGATTTCAACGTGCAGGCTCTTCAACGGCTCTGCCTTCCCTAGTCACTGGGATGCATACCCACTAAATTAACCCGGAACACATGAAAGCCCTTCAAGTTTTTAGCTAATTACAATTCATCAAAGCACAAATGATAAGCACATTACCTTTATTAATTACTTTACCGCCTGCACCGGCTTCAATATTCTCACAGGAATACTTCACTGAGGTATGTTTGTGTAGTAGTTATCTACTTAAGGCCAGAGGTGTAGCTAAGTGATAATAATGCCCTCGTCTGCCATGCCCAGGATTCAATTCCAGCTCTGCAAACAACAGCATCTTATTTCTTCCTTCAGTCCTAGAAAAGACCTTTCTCAGGTCAGAAATTTATTTTCCCCACACAGTCTAGTACTTTCCTAGAGAAGTCTCAGCTGCATAGCTTTATTTTCCCTCGTTCCTTTGTTCCTTCAATCCCTCCTTCTTAAGATTTCATGATAGTTTTATTTATAAGCGTGTTTTATTCAGTGTGCAATGTGCATACCCATGCAGTGTGTGCAGAAGCCGGAAACACAGTATCGAATCTCTTGAAGCTGGAGTTATAGGCAGTCGTAAGCCACTTGATGTGGGTGTTGGGAACTGAACTCCTACCAGAGTAGCAGCCGGAGCCCTTAAGTGCTGAGGCATCTCTCTAAACCCCACTGGCCTGGATTCTATCTCATACTTTCCAGCACATGATTCTTCTCTGTCTGATGGGCTCCACTCTTTTGTCATGCCTTCCTGGTCCCTCTTGGCTGCTTCCTTCTGTTCTGCAGCTATCACTAACGCTTGTGGGCTGGGGTTCTTCTCTTCACATTTTGTGCACTGATTACATTTTGTGCTCATGAGTGCGACAGTATGATTGATATCTTCTTTCTAGTCTGGAATTAAAGCCACTAGAGAACACAGATTCTGTCTGCTGCTGTTCATTGTATCCTTTGTGTTCATTTAGCCAGATACCTGGTATATGTACTGTCTCTCTGTGCATAGACACAGTGGACAAGAAAGAAAAATGGCTACGAATTACATATGATATAATTTACCAGTTTTGCTGCCATTATGCCAGAGATTTGGCTTTTGCCAGGTGATTTTTATTATAATTAATACATTTTAAATTTATTGTAGTACATTTATTGTTGGAAAAATTCTTTTTAAATTTAGGCATTTGGTCACATGTTTTAAAGAAGTCCAGTTCAAAAGAAATAAAATATGAGCTACCCACATAATTTAAATTATCTAGTGGCTACATCTTTAAGAATGAAAATCTATTAAAACTGATTTGAATACATTTTAACTTACCTGATAGGATAAAGTAATTATAATTTTAACAATGAATTGGAGAAGCATACACAGTTTTAAAAAATATTTTTCCCTCAATTAAACTTAGGGATCTGGTATGTATTTTACATGTATGGATTAATTCTCATACGGACGAGTCATATTTCAAGTACTTAGGAGCCTTTTGTGGTGATTATGGGGCAGAGACTCTAGGACTGTCATATGTAAGTGAATGGAGTGTAAAGACTCCCAGTGTCTCAGAAAAACTAATTCAATGTTTCAACAGGAATAACAACAGAGTCTGCTCACTTAATAGCAAGTGCTCTGGTCAAAGACACACATGGCAATGCTCTTAGCAGTGTTCTCCCTTACATGTGATGCTTAAAGTCTGTGTCTCTAAGAGCAGCCTTTCAGAGAGCGAGACAAACAGCACAAATGAATACTGTTTCTTACTTCCCTCATTTCTGAATGAGAATATTAGCTCTGTACAGGAGCTCCAGTCCCCTGGCTCCCTCTATTGCATGCTTCTCTCCACTTCCAACAGAGGAGATACATCAGTGCTTTTCAGGGACTTCAGGAGGATCACAGAACCACAAGGGATGCCAGACAGCATCTGCTGCAGAGGCTGCGCAGCCATAACTGAAAACAGCAGCTGGCATACTTTTCTGCAGCACTAAGATTGCCTCTGGGCTCTAATTTGCAAACTGTATTCTTTTGATTCTTCCAGAAGTTGGCTCATTGCTTACATTTTCTTCAAGGCCTTCTTAATTTAGCTCTGTTTCCTCATGACCTGTCTTTCATTCTTTCTTTCTGCCCTTTCCCGACTTCTTCCTCCTCCTCCTCCTTCTTTTTCTTTTACTTCTGCCTCCTCCTCCTTCTTCTTTTACTTCTGCGTCCTCCTCCTCCTCCTCCTCCTTCCCCTCTTATTCTTATTGCAATTCCACTACCTTTCATAAATCTGAACGTAATTTGACCCCTGCTTAGGGAGCTAACAATTGGGATCTCCCTCTTTTCCAACCAAGTATTGCGTGATTATGGAGGACTTTAATGCCTTCAGTGGCCATTTTTGTAAGGAGTGTGCAGATATAATGGTGCTACTGAGATCATTTCCTTTGTATCTCTGAAAGAGAATTTATGGAATACTCACACATATAAACATACCTATATATGTACATAACCTTGTAATAAACATGAAAAAAATAGAGATTTCATTAACTTTTATGCAAACTTAACTGTTAGACATGACTGCTTAAAGTTTTAAAACAAAAATTATCCTGCAGCATTTAGTCAGCATGACATAGAAAGTATTGAAGAGGAAAATACAGAGGCATGGATTGCCTCATGGATGGTAAGGATGTGAACACTTGCCTTCAGCGTTTATAACCTAACTCTTTCTAAAACTTACTGACAGCTTACTTATGCTCTGTTTGTTTTCTGACATGGAAGAAAATCAAGTATTATCAGTGAAGAGCCTAAGGGAGTTGCACATTAATTACTATTATTTAGTTGCTGTGTGGTGTTTTATAGAAGCCTTAGTAGGCTGTAATCTATCTAGGAACTTTAAAAAATAGATATTAACATCTCTAGCTTGTTTAACTGCCTCCCTTTGAGAAATGGCAAATTAAAGCATGTGTTTGCACAAATCTTTATTGCCAGTGCTGAGACCCGAATGCTCTGCTTTAAATCAGAGATGATATCACAGGTTAGAAGAGTAATACATGCCTTGCTTCAATTCAAGTCAAAGAAAAGGACACATTATTAATAAATAAGTAAACAAACCATTGGAGACATCACCATTTATGCATTAGGCTTATAGTCAGTAGACTTAGTCTCAGTACTTAGGACTATTAAAAACAAGATGGTCACACTTGATATCCTCTAGAGAGACAAGAAAGGCAGACAGGGAAAGAGAGAGAGATCTCGTTATTTCCTTAACTCTGCCCTGTGTCCTGCCACTGTGCAGTATCCCCTTCTCCAATTCAGTTTACATTTTTCCATCACCAGCGATTCTTGACAGAAGTTAGAAAACTTTTCCAAACCCATAGGCTTATGCTAAATTAAACATTTGCTTATTAATAAGGGGATTGGACTGGGGAAATGGCTCAGCAACTTTGAACACTGCTCTTCTGGATGATTAAAGTTTGAATTCCTGTCACCAATAAGGTACCAACTTCCTGTAACTCTGGTTCCGGAGACTCGACACCCTCTTCTGGCCTCCATGAGTACCAGGCACACACTCCACAGACATACCCAGACAAACAGCCATACATATAACATAGATAAATTAAGGTTTTAAAAATAGAGGGTTTAATGTTTTCTAAATCACCACATATTTTTGAGTGGCTAATATATACATATTGGACTGAATGAAAAAGACAAGTCAAAGAAAGTGAAATAAATTAAACAACAAACTAAAAAGCAAACAAAAATCCTCAAAATGATATGGCTCTGGGTCCAGTGCAGGCTTCATGCTGCCTCTGCACGTCTCCAGTCCCTTACTGCGTGACCTGGGATGAACTAATCTCTCTGTGCTTCAGAGTCTTCTTAGGAATGGTAACTTCACACTGAATTCATTTCAGTTCCTTGCTCAGAACTTGCTCACAGGTACAGAGTAAGTATTGGCTTTAAAAAGACCCATGGGGAGGACAAATGTCATTTTTTTTAACCTGAAATAAAACTTAGCAGTTAGTGTATTTTTTTCTGTCCATTCAAGTAAGCTGCTACTAACTATAGCTGTTCTAATCCGTGAGCATGTCTGATGAGCTGAATCATCTGCTATTTTACTGCCTCTCCTCCACAAGTGTGTCCTTCAAAGGCATCAAGACAAGTGTCCATGCTGGCTGCCTCTGGGTGTGTTGCATGACAGCAGCTGTTACAGATTCAGTTTCAATATCTCTCTGTAAAATCAGGTTTATATTGGTTTAAAACTCTAGTAAATGCCACCACATTTTAGGGGTAAAAGTCATTGTATCAAGAAAAGTACATTTTGTGTAACCACAAAATCAATATATAAAATATTTCTATCATTTCAAAATGGATATCTCCCCATGTCTAATTATATTCAATTTTCAGTGCCTACCTCCATTCTCTGGCATCCTATACTTTTTCTCTTTTAAAAATTGTTATTGATACAGAACTGTATGTTTTGTGTCTAGCTTCTCTTATCACTGATGGTTTTGAATTCCACACATTTACTTTCCTACTGCTGTTTGGAGGATGTTCCAGATTCTATGCATTCTTTTTAGATCCACAGTAAGTGTGTGCATTGCTCCATATGAGATGCTCAAGCTGGTTTCAGAGTGTCTGCAGTGTACCCCAGCAGCAATGCCTGAGACCTTCAGTCGTTCTTACCAGATTCTGAATTTATTTATGTATTTAAATTCAAGCCATTCCAATGCACCAAGATTCCCTTTGAATTCTTCATAGTGATATTTTGGGTATATGTGAGAATCTGTGAATTTGGCCAAATGTTTTTAAGGAGTCAGACTTCTGCTTCTGTGAAATCAGGTTCTCTGTCATTGCTGTGGAAGTCAGGTGGTTTGTCAGCAGGCTCAGTGGGAAAGAATATCACATTAAAGACTTCCCAGGATTAGTAAAATTAAGTCTCTTGTACTGGCAGAGAAATTGTGCCTGCTACCCTATCCAAGAGTTCCTTGTGAGGAACTTCTGAGGTTGGTGAGCTTTGGTACAAATACATCAACAGCAGAGAAAAACCCTGGGCTGCAAATTCTCCCCTTGTTATCCACTTTGGCCCTCTGGGACTTGAGGAGTGGAGTCAGGCTATAGAACTTTCCAGTGAAGTTTCACTCTCACTTGCAACCAGCCTTTGCTTCAACGTGTTGTACAAAGAAATGGTGCCTTATTTGTGTGTGTTAGTGCATGTGTGTGTGTGTACATATGTGCGTTTGTAATTGTCTCATCATTGACTTCATTTGATTGTACCAGTTTATCCACTGTTACATTTGGTATCCCTTCACTGAAAAACACAGCTAAGGACAGGTCATGCAATTTAACAGTGATATGCCAACATTTTGTTTCTTGCCCCTAGTCCTGTAGCTTTGAAATAATAAGAGAGTTTAAGGCTTTCTCTTTTGTCTGTCTTGTGTTTTACAGGTGGCTTGTCTAATATCTTGCATTCTCGTCCTTATCGTCATCTATGCAATAGGACCTTTGCTGTACTGGCTGCCCATGGTATAGTCGTGCTTTTTATGATATACTTCTTGACTTTTAATCAAAATTATTGCACATAAAATACCCTGGGACAATAAATTCAATAACCCTAAATCTAAAAATCATTTTAGGTTTGTGTATATTGAGTATAGGGAATGATGGGGAAGAAAGGGAAGGAAATGGTGACAGTCTTCTGGCTCATCAGGGGGAACTAGAAATACTCGCATGAAAAGTATGTTTGGGGGACTAGGATGTAACTCCATGGTAAAGTGTCAGCTAAGCATGACTGGATTCTTTGTTTTGATCCCCAGCAAAGAAAAAAGAGGCTCTCAAAGAATTTTGCAGAAAGTGTGGGTTGGAGAAAGGGAATAGAGCACAAAATCCATTGTCACAGCATGTACAAGTGACTTATGGAGTGGGACTTAGCACTAAATGCCTGTGCTTCCCCTGCCCCTTTATAACCAGGGCTTCCCACGACCCCAGCTACCATCCTGGTCTTACCCTCTGGTTCTCTGATTCCTAACTTTCCAAGGGAGAGTCATTCTTTTCAAAAGATGATTGCCTAGTACTCCAGTTAATTTCTCAAGGGTATAGGTATCTATGAAATGAGGTACCTAATATCAGGAAAGCTATTGAAATATATAAGTTGAATGCATAATTTCTGTAACAAACACATTTCAAATAAAATACAGTGATCCTAATGAAAAGGATGTTCGGTCTTCAGTGTTCAGCCTCACAATTTACTTTCTTTCTCTTTCTTTTCTGTTCTTTCAGACTTGAATCAGTGTTGCCCTGTGATTTGCTAAAATTGATTGTGTTTCCCTAAAGTGCAAAATAAATTAATTTTAAACAAATATTACTTTAATTCATGACAGCTTTTTTCAACAAAATACTTTAAAAAACAACCAACAATACCTTGGTGCTTTTAAATTCAGATGAAAATGTTTATCTTGCTCTTTTCATAACTTATTCTTCCTTTACAGTGCGTTCTTGCAAGTATTATTGTTGTGGGACTGAAGGGGATGTTAATACAGTTCCGGGATTTAAAAAAATACTGGAATGTGGATAAAATCGATTGGGTACGTAGCAGTCTGACCAGATATTTTCTTCTTTGGCTTAAGCACATGCTACCAAATATACTCTAATACTTTCATTGGCAGGAAATACGCTTAACCAGTTGAGACTTGTGTACAGCCAGTTGTATCTTCACAGTTTGAATGAAGGCATAAACACAGAATTTTGTCTTATGTTGATGAATATGTAGTTTAAAGGATTTCAATTTGAGTGGATTGAGGATGCCCAGTTTAAATTATGGATTGATTTTGAAGGCAGAGCTCATCGAGAGATATGATGGTGTTTTATATGCATGAAAATCCAGCATTAAATGTTTGATACATAGACACACAGTGGGCTCTCAGTGGTGTCCACATTAGTGCCAAAACCTCTCACAACTTGTCTTTTAAATAGATTAGACCATTGGGAGAATTACATTAAAAAGATATCTCTGGGAACAGGAGAGATTAAGTAACAATAAACAATGAGAAAGTGTGTTTTGTCTAGCAGAGATTTTTAGTGCACTTACATTCTAGTCTGTGTAAAGCATTCCCAAATCTTCGGTATCTCCAGGGTGAATGAAGAATCTCACGAGTGGCCTCTGTTCTGCTCTAGACTGCACTTTTCCTATTGAAACACCATGTCCTAAGTTTCCTCTTTTGAACCTTTGTGCTAAGGAAGCGCTTGGGCAGATGCTGGTGCTTCCTTTCCTTATGTTGTTTCTGTGACTTTTACCACAGCACAAGGCTGAGTGGATGAGGGATGCAAAGAGCAGTTGATAATGACTTGACCTTCTTGACACCATTTATTCAGGGAAAGGCACAGAGACAACTGTATTGTTCACCAGGGGCCTTTTTCAAAAGATGCACATGCTTGCTCCTGAGTCACTCACCTCTGAAAAACCTGGAGCTGAGTAAAGGATAACTTGGGGTGTGTCTGTCATGCCCTTTTAAGAGAGGATGAACTAAGATGTAAAGCCCTGCACTGGATGTGGAATGGGTCCCCATGGCTAGAGAAAAAGCCATTATTAGTCATTTTGGCTCAATTTTCCTGCCACCATGACGTGAAGTGATTTGCTTTGCCATGCCCTTAGCACCACCATGGCTTGAAGCCCTTGAAGCCATGATAACAAAGTTTTTTTCTGGTTTGGGTTGTTTTCCTCTAGTATTTCATCACAACCACCACAAAGTGCTCAACACACTTGTAGGCTTTCTGTAGTTGGGGAAAAGTTGGAGTGGCACAAACAGCCATGCAGTTACCATGAAGTCTGAACATCAAGTGTGCTTCTACTGGACTCCTTGCTGCTTCTCTGGTGACCCAGCCTCAGCCAGCAAACTTAAAAGCTCTTTTCCCTACACATTCTTATCAACAGTTATTTTAATGTCTTTCAAGATTCTGATACCCTTGGCAGACTACAATTGATTGAAAACTGAGACTACGTCATGGGATTCCAGTGTCTTCCCTGATTACTATCCAGATTCCTGAGTAGTTGGCAGATCTATATCTTACTTAGAGTTAGGGTTTTAAAGTCACATTTATTTATTTTTTCAGATGCTTTTCTCTTTCATAGATTCATTTTATATTACACTTATGCTTTATTTTAAGATGGTAACATAGAGTACGAATGCATGTCATGTATGATCTAAACTCAATATGCAAATCTATACTTAGAGAGGGACTGAAAGAAGTTTACAATGCTAATTATGAAAGCAGGCCCCTAAGCAGGAGGCTGTTAGATAAAATAGAAAGGGAAAATAAAGTGTGAGCTAGAGTGTTCTCAGTGGACTGAGGGAGGATGTGGTTTTCAGTGTTCTTTATTAACGATTGCGGGGTATTCGGAAGAGATTGGACAGGGAGCTGAAAGAGCAAACAGTGAGCTACCGTTACAAGATCTCTGACTGGAGCATGTTTGTGAACCTTAGTTTTACAACTGAGGAAACACAGGGGAGAAGGAAGGGACCTGGAGACAGGTCTGATAGGTATGTATTCGGGCATGTTAAATTCGAAAGAGTTTTTCTAAACAATTTTAAAAATGCCTTAAGAGCTTGAAATTTTGGGCTAGCAGGGTGGCTCAGAAGGTAGTCACCTGCTGTGCCAAGCCTGATGACTTGACTTCAATCCCCAGAACCCACATGGTGGGAAGAAAGAACTGCCTTTCACTAGTTGTCCTCTAACGTCCACACGTGCACTGTGCCCTCCCCCATACCTAATAAAGAAAATGTATAAAAAATGAAATAGGAAATCACTTGTGAAGTGATTGGGATTGATCTTGAAAATCTGGACTTAGGAGTCATTACATGAAGACACAGAGTAGGCTACAAAAGGAGGCATGGGTGTAGCAGACATACTCAGTCAGTGGGCATCGTGTTACTAATCATGTACTATGGCTGGAGTGAATTGATATATATCTTTTTAAATGTTATTTTTAAAGTTTATTTTATGTTATGGGTGTTTTGAGTGCATGCATGTCTGTGTACCACCTGTGTGCTTATTGCCAACTGAGCTCAGAAGAAGGTTTCAGATTAGAAACAGTTATAAGCTGCTATGTGGGTGCTGAGAATTGAACCTGGGTCCTCTAGAAAAGGAGCCAGTGTTGTTAATCACTGAGCCATCTAATTAGCCCCATATATATATATATATGTATATATATATATATATATGTGTGTGTGTGTGTGTGTGTGTGTGTATATACACATTTCTTAGCTGTTTCACCATCTTTTTGCGCTCTCTCTCTCTCTCTCTCTCTCTCTCTCTCTCTGTGTGTGTGTTTGTGTGTGTGTATAATAAATTAAAACATTAGTTCTCAACCTGTGGGTTACAATTCCTTTGGCAAACCTTTATTTCCAAAATATTTATAATACAATTCACAAGTTTAGCAAAATAATTTTATGGTTGGGAGTCACCATAACCTGAGGTGACTAAAGAAAGGGTCACAACATTAAGAAGGTTTAAAACCACTGACTTTAAGGTATAAAGTTCAAAAATTTTATTAGAAGTCATCACTTTAAAAAAACAGAAGTTTCTTATTCTTTTTTTTTTTCTTAACAGTTTTAGAGTTGTGTTTCATAAAAAGGTAAAGAGAGAAGGAATATGTTTGGTGGAAGTGTAGTCAGGTGTGGGGGAAGGGGATGCCTCTGAGGGCCCATGCTGAGGCATCCCTTCCTTATTCCCCCTGAGGGACCAGCCACATCACATGACAGTATAGTATAGAATAGAGTTTATTCAGGGCATAGTGGGGGAATTGAGAGGATAGTAGAGACAGAGGAAGGCAGAGAAAGAGGGAGAAAGAGAGAGAGAGAGAGAGAGAGAGAGAGAGAGAGAGAGAGAGAGAGACACAAAGAGTAGAGTAGTAGAGGCTGACCATGAGCACATGGAGGGGGTGCGGCAAGAGGACGGGAACAAGAAGGCAAGAGCAAGAGAGACCAGAGGGGGTCAACAGCCTCTTTTATAGTGAGTAGTATAACAGCACATTTAGCTGTTGCCAGTTAACTGTGGGGCAGAGCTTAGACAAAATGCTAACAAGAGTTGCATATGAAAATTTCCAGTAAAGAATTTAGAAAATAGGATTCTAAATAAGAATTTTACTCACAGGTTTAGAGCCGAGTTCAGAAGCTGATCAGTGCTATGTAATTTTAATGGTACAGATCTATCATCCCACCAGATAGCAAAATACAGGTCAAGGGCAGGTGAAGTAATTCAGTAGCTGCTGAAGTGTTTTCCCTTGACTCATTGCCTTTAAGGAACAAAGAACAAATGCCTCCTGTATTTCAGGCAGCTAGGAGATTAACCTGTGCTTTGGGGTTGTGAATACCAAACAATTCATTCAGAAAGAGTGGGAAGGATAAGAGCTTATAATTCCTGATATCTGTGATATGTAATGATATTTGGGCCTTTATAGCAGGAATTGTTACAGAACACTGCTGGGACTTATTCAAACTAATGGGGTTGTTCACTAATTTATTATTACATCACATTTGATGATTCTAGCTATAAAGTCACCACAGGAAATACTAATCACTTGCAGAGCATGACCTTATACAGGATGATGCTACACGTGTAGAGCTATTGTTTTGTTTTGCTTTGTTTTTTGTTTTTTTATTTTTTTTTTAGATATGACTATATAACCTGGAGTAACCATAGAACTTCCCAGAAAGTAAAACAAGACCATGTTGGGGTGCTCTAGACAGAGAAAGCAGGACATAAGTGCTATAAAGAGCAACATGAGAAAGACCAGTGGGGATATGATTGGGAAGAGGGGAGGGGATGTAGAGAGAAAAGAGGGAAGGAGCTTAGAATTGTGGGCTAGCTCAGAAGATAAAGGTAGGTAGATGAAGTAGTAAATTAACATGAAGGATGCTGGATAATGCTTTCCTCAAGGGCCATAGACTACCAAACAAAAACCCTATGCCAGGCATGGGAAACCTCTCTTTGACTTGTTGGTCAGGAGGCTCCAAAAGACTCCGAAAATAATGTAGTTTCTTGCTATTGTACTTGGTTGTCTCCCAGAACTTGCAAATAAGGCTCTATTGGTAAATATTCCACACACTTCAGATATAGCTCTTGGAGGAAGTGGGGTGAAACTAAATTGGAAGCCTTCTCTGTAGGACTTACTCATAGTATCCAAAGGTACTATACAAGTTGCTGGGGAGAAAAGCAATCAATAGAATCACCAGGTCTAAAACCTATGAACCGCAGGAATGACCATCATGGCAAGATGTCCTTAAAGGTACAATAATGGCACTTATAACAGAGGTAACCATTAGCCATCTAATTGGACTTAAGACCCACTCATCAGAAGGTCATATATGGTAGTGTAAACCCAACCAACTGCCTGTGGATAGTGAGGTCGTGGATCCTAGAAGAGAACCTACTACTACCATTTTCCTAAATAAATAAAATTGTATCCTAAATACCTACACACACAGATAAGTAAAATTGTCACACCCCCCGGCCCCCATCAAAATAGCTTTTACTGGGGGCTGGAGAGATGGTTCAGTGGTTAACAGCACTGGCTACTCTTTGAGTTCAATTCCTAGCAACCACATGGTAGTTCACAACCATCTGTAATAGGATCTAGATGCCTTCTTCTGGTGTGTCTGAATGCACCTACAGTGTACTCATATACATACAAATAAATCTTTTATAAAAAAGCTTTTACTGTAGCAGACGAAGACCCTTCTAGAAACCCACAACTGGTCAAAATATGGGAAACAATGATAGGGAAAGGCGCCTAACATCAGTTAATATATTTACAAGACAACTTGCACACCTAAGGCTCAGGAAAAAGTGTTGAAGAGAGGATGGAAATATTGTAGGAGTCAGAGGACCAGAATGCATGCTGGTAGATAGTGTTCTCATTATGATAGGAAGCTTCATATATGAAATCTCAAAAATATGGTTGCATAAACAAGATGTGCCCATGCCAGCACCAGTCAATATACCAACATAGGGGATTCTCATAAGGCCATGTACCTAGATGAATATCAATGGATAATTAATGGCTGTCAAGAGAGAGAGAACTGGTCTCCAGGGATATACAACTTCATTGGTTATCCAACCCTCAGCCACCAGCCTTAAACCTGTATACATATGAACACTAAGTGGACTTGGGAGGCTCTAGTTATATGCACATACAAAACCACAATAATTAAAGAGGAAGTAGAGGTCATGAATTTGAAAGGGAGTAGGAAGACATAGGCAGATGGAAGGGGAAGAGGACAGAACTGATGTATATATAGTGCTCATGTCTGAAATTGTCACAAAACTTAAATTAAATAATATAGAGCCAGATGGTACTGCAATTGTTTGGCCGGTCTAATGAATTCTGGCCTCTAGGCTATGTGCTTTCTTTTTTTTTTTAAGTGACAAGATCCTAAAATCCCTGAGTCCTTCGGTAATTATGGAGATTTGTTGCGAGGAGCAGGACTCAATACTCTGATGAGGTACTGTTCTGCCGCACTCAGGCAGGCTCAGCACCAGAGGATAGGTAGAGCTCAGAATCATTATGGAAGTTTAAGTTAGAATAAAAAACTTGCAACTCTATTTTGTATATGATTAAACATAATGTTATAGATTAGTGAGGAAAGATACAGTGTATAGAAATAAAGGCTAAAATGACAGCCAGTTCATCTGAATTAAAGAGAACAACTGTGTCCCAACCTATGGGGTGGCAGGCTAGGATGGCCTCCTGATAAAATCATATAAAGCAGAGATTTTCCAGATAACAACCCCTCCATTTGCTTCCAAGGGCTTAGCTTTTCAAAACAGCTTGTGTTAAACCAGTTTTGTGTGGATGAGACCCAAGAAAATCGTTTCAAGTCTAAAACAAATCCACTCTAGAGGTACTTTCTTCAGACTTGTTTAAGGAAGGAACGAGTTTCTGTATATCCATTTTCTCAAGATTTCCCTTTTCCTTTCTAAGCAAATATTTTGCGTTTCTTTTTACCAAGAATTCCATACAATGTATTTTGATTGTTTCACACCCTGCCTCCAACTCCTCCTGGATCCACCCCTCCCTCACTCTCTACTCACTGGGCCCGGCTTCATGCTGTTTTTTTTTTTTTTTTTTTTTTTAGCTTATGTAGTTCAATTTGTGAGGCTTCTTAAATGTTGTATGAGTCAAACAATCTCCTAAAGTGTGGTTAACCTACCAGAGGTTATACCCTTGAAGAAAACTGATTCTCCCACTCCTACGAGCTAAGAATTGCCCCAAATTCCTCAGTTAGAGGTGGCGTGTTGTTGCATGGCTGTTTGTCTAGTTTAAGCTTGCACACGTCTCGTATAGACTGATGCAAATGATCTAGTTTGTAAATGCAGTTGCCTTGTTCTACCCAGAAAACAATTTTGTTGTAGTCATCTGATGCCTCTGGGTTTTACAATCCTTCCACCCCCTCTGAGGTAATCTCTCAGCCTTAGGAGGAAGGTGTGTGATACAGCTGTCACCAAAGTTTTATGCTATTTTTAAGTTACAGAGTGGGGTTTCAATCTCACTTGTAGATAACATGAAATTATGGTTTTTTGAAAGTATTTTAAAACATTGAAACAGAAAGAAAACAAGCTAGCATTGCAGGCATAGGCAAATGGTATAGGTTATTTGGGAAAAATAATTTGAAAATAACTCTTAGTCTAGTATTTTATAAATGTAAGGTTTTGTGTTTAGACATATAACCTTTCTTGGTTTCATAAATATTTTTCGCTGTTGAAGCTATGTTCATCACTAAACTTAGAAATACCAGCTTTATATTATGAAATCTTGTTGAGATTATAATTTCAAATGATGGGCATACTTAAAAAGGTAAAATTACAATTAAAAGAGAACTTTCTTTCTAAAAGTCTTTGAAGTCCTTCTACGAACTAAGTTAGCCTTGATGTTTTAGCTTGTATAGGAAGTGGACTTTTATGAATAATGACCTTTCTAGGAGTTGATGTAAATCAGTGTTGTTTTACTCTATTAGTTTAATATTGAGCTTTGAGAATAGTAACAAACTGTATCGGTTATTTGCACAGTAATCATAGCAAATAGAAACCTGTTGAGAGTGACAAGAACCTGCAAATAGTTGCTTGTCATATCATTATGTTCAATAAGAAATAATTGGAAATTCTGACATATTTTTGAGCACATAAGTAGCAGCCAACTATTTGCCTATCTGAAGTCTAGTACTTGGGGCTTGAATAATGGTTGACAATACTTACAGGTAAAGGAATGAACCTTCCCACTTGTATTGTTGAAGGCTGATGGAACCCTGGTTTGCTTCTGGGTTTCTGGGTTTCTCTTCACGTTACAGAATGTATTCTTGGGCTGGTGAGATGCCTTAATGGGTAAACACACTTTCTGTCAAACCTGATGACATGAATTTGATTTCTGAAACCCACATGGAGAAAGAAGAGAACCAGCTCTAATACGCTTCCATTTATGAGGTACTCAGCTCATTGTGATGGGAAACAAACAGAGAGACAGTGGAAAGAGAAAATAAATATGCAAGTAAAATTTCAGAGATTTGTTCACTGGAGTGGTGTTGAATACAATTGTGAGGGTTTTACAGTTGTGAAAAAAATGAGAAAGAAGCAGCCACATTTCTTTTCCTGTGTCTCTAGGGCGTATGGATCAGTACTTACATTTTTACAATATGCTTCGCTGCCAATGTGGGACTGTTGTTTGGTGTTGTCTGCACCATAGCTATCGTGTTGGGACGCTTCCCAAGGTAAGGCTTTATTTTAATACCCTGTATTTAGTCCACAGCAAAACACATAGTATTATAATTATTTTTTATTTTCAGACAATTTATATAGTTCTATAATTTCATGTTTTACTTGTAGTGAGGAAACAGAAAAGCAAATGACAAAATACTTTATCTACATGTGATATAGACTAATATTGGCCATAATAAAGAGAACTATCAAAATCATAACAAATCACTGGGATAAATCAACTTAAAGGAACAATTTTATTTTGCCTGTGATTTGGAGGTTGCTTTGGGCCTGTAGTGGCCCAGTGCATCTATGACAGAAATATACAGTGGAATAAATATGCTTGTTTCTATGTGCCTGGAAAGCAGAGAGACAGGTTGTGGTGCCAATGTCACCTTCAAGGATACACTTTCAGTGATCTAATTGCCTTCTATTATAACCGTTCTACTGCCTTCCATTAGCAGTATACGTTGGCAACCAAGCTTTCAATATGTGGGCATTCAAGGGCCATTGAAAATCAATCTATAACAAATTTCATAACATCTGATAAAATAAGTAAATCTCTTGGTCATATGCTTTATTATAGCATTTAAAAACAAGTTAAAGGGTATAGTATTCAATAAGGTGTAAACTTGCACCAGTAATTGTGGTTTAGGAAATTAAACGACCGTCTTCACGTTCTAGAAGCTGAGGAGCGCTTTATTGCTATGTCTTTTGGCTGAGCATCAGTAACTCGCTCATCTATTTTCAATCCTTTGCTGCATTCCCAGAGTTCATCTACTACTTGTCATACTCCATTCTCAAGAGTCTCCTGCAATGATTTATGAAATAATCTGAGCCTATACCTTTAAAAAGTAAATAGAAAATATACTTCCACCTGTATAGGACCTTCAAATACAGATGACTGTCTTCTTGTTGTTGTTGTGCTCCTGCTCCTGCTCCTGCTCCTCCTCCTGCTCCTGCTCCTCCTCCTCCTCCTCCTGCTCCTCCTCCTCTTCCTCCTTCACCATTGAGTTCCTTCCTTCCACTCTTCTCATAACATTTTATAAGACCTCATATCATCTTTAGCCCTTTCTCACTTTATAATTTTTATCAATCAGTGTAACTCTTACAGCTTGGAGCTTTTGGATTCTGGGGACTTAAATAAGATACATTCTATTTATTCATTTCTAGTTAGATACCTGTGTTGTTATTCTCCATTTCAGAATATCCTCAGAAAATACAGATTTACCAATATCTTATAGACAAATCTCCATAGAGGATAAACCACATTATTTTTAAATTTTTAATGTAAGACAACCCGCTGCTTTTGATTCTTCTCTCTTAATATAGTGATCAGAAAATGACTTGTAACTTTAATCTGCCTTACATGTAGGGCAAAGACTTTAAGCATAACGGACATGAAAGAGATGGAATTGAAGGTGAAGACAGAAATGCATGACGTAAGTCTAACTTCCTTTTCTCTTTGTGCAAGTATTAACATTTGTGGACCAGACAGTTTTGAAGGGTCATAAAATTCAATAAATCATGCTATTTGACATTATTCTAGTGGTATAAGTGTGCATGTCACACTTGGCGGTGTGCAGTGGACATGTAATACATTAGTAAAGAAAAAGAAAACCTCCCTGAATTCAGGTTTCTAATTAAATCATACCATGGTTCATAGAATTTCAGCCCACGGTTGACTTACAGCAGAGATTACTTCAGGCATTTGAGAACTTCTTTTCCATCAATAAATTGCATAAAATTAGCCAAATTGGTATCTTTTTTATTCCTTAAATGATACCAAAAATTAGTGAATAAAGAAAAAAATAAAACAAAAGTCATTCATGCACTGCCATTTTCATGACCTAATCAGTGTTGGGGTGGTGAATAAGATCATATGTATGCACGTATGAAATTTTCAAAGAATTTTCAAAATGTTACTTGAAAACACAGTGAGACTGAATTATTAGCTGAAAGTCATTAAGTCCAAGGTTCTATCTAGAATGCCAATAATCATGGAATTATTGAAAACAGAGAACTTTCATTAAAAGGCAATTTACATAAACTGCCTTGCCTTGCTCCTGTATAAGGGTGCTGTTTAAGCCCTATTATTTTTTAAAATTTAAAGGTGTTCTTTGACAATTTCATACAGAATTGCTTTTACCCCACCCTCTTGTACCTCCCTCTTAACTCTAGGAAATCACCCCTTGCTTCACTCTACTCCTTGTCCCCATTTTGTTTTTTTCTTCTTTTTTCTTCCTTCCTTCTTTCCTTCTTTGTTTTAAAAAAAAATATTTTAATTTTTAGAGACAAGGTTTCTCTGTGTAACAGCTCTGGCTGTCCTGGAACTCAATTTGTAGGCCAGGCTGGCCTTGAGCTTACAGAGATTCGCCTGCCTCAACCTGCGCAGTATTGGGATTAAAGGGCTATGCCTGGCTCCTTTCCCATATTGTTGTCTTTTTCTTTTATTTTCTGGCCCATTGAGTTTAGCCAAGGATTTTTGCCTTTAGCTGTGTACCAGCTTTAGCTGTAGAGCCCACTAGGGAGGAATGGGCACTTTTAGTTTCTTGTTCTAAAAAAACCCATAAAACGTTTAAAGTGGGAAAAGAAAACTAATAGCTGAAGTGTTCACTTGAATCATTTTATCCCGTTTGTAAAGGTTGCCCTCACTCTGAACCTGCTTGATAAATGTTTGGTTAACATTTTCTCCTTTACTCTCGTATTCACTTCCTTCATTACCTTATGATTCCCCTCAGAACACAGAGAACTGGCCTCCTTCCAAAAGGACCAATGTCAAGGTCTTTCCAGGTAGCCTGAAAACAGGAAGTAACGTCAGGAGTCTTTCTGTGACACCCAGGAGAATGGTTTGTTCTTTTAATAAGAGATTTGCTTCACAGAGGGCTGTTTGGTTCAAAGCCTTGGAAGCTGTCCCAGGCTCAAGTTTTCAACCAAGCCAGCCTTTCCCTTCCTTTCATAGTTTTCCCATGGAATTTAACTTATATCCCCGTTATCCCCCACTGACATCTTCATCTTTGAGACAGAATATAATCTTAGATTGATGAATTTTACTTCTAAAGATCACTGGTGAGCAAACTGCATAATCCTTGCCTTCTTGGGACGAATATAGTTTAGAGTGAATGAAGAATTTGTAGGACAGATACAAATGCTAAAAAATTCTCTTTCTCTGTCCCTTCAAAAGTAATAACTTTTGCTCATAAAAATCCCAGTTTTTTAAAAAAGTTGCATCTTAGTAGTTTCCTAATATTTTCCATAAGAATAAGAGATGTGAATAAGATTAAATGTCATTTGCATATACAATGTTGAATGAAAATTTTATCTAACTTAAAATGGTGCTATCCCCATTTCCCCTTCCTCTTTGTGCAAAATGGCCATTCTAACTCAGAATGTGTGTTTTGCAACAAACTTAATTCTGCTGAGAATTATTTAGTTGCAGCAACATGAATCTTTATTCTTTAATAAAGATTTAGTTTTTCATCTTACAACTACTGGAACAATCAAACCTGATGACTATATATGACAGAACTAAACATTTCAGTTTCTGTGTGGTTTCCTTTAGATTAAAAGTGATTTTGACATCTCAATCTTTTTGCTACCTTGTATTTTTTTTGTTGTTGCAATACCCTCGCTTTCTAGAGTTGTAGTATCTTCATAATTTTAGAGACTCTGAAATATATTTTAAACATTTATTTAAAAAACTGAGCAAACAGTAAGGTCTCTGAATTATCCATATTTATGCACCTAATTCTTTATTTCTTCTGCCTGCATGCATGGCTATTCTCTGCATCTCTTCTTTCATGGGAATATAAAAGCCTGAAGGAGTAATACCTTGCTTGGTTGGTAAGGAGTTACCATTCCACAGGATTGACCATCTTCTTAATCAGATACCCATCCCAGAGTCACAGAAAAGAGGGTTTTGGTTGAATAATATTAAGTGTTGTCAATAATATCTGAACAGATGGGTAAAATCGATAGATTTCGTGTCAAAACCGTTTCTTCTCCCTTTCCCCATCCTACAATTGAGCAATGCAGTGTAATCCAGGGCTTCCCAGGTAAACCTGTGTTTCAATCTTGTCTCGTATGGCTTACTTTCAATTAGGACTGCCAGTTATTTGGAAAGTTATACTTTACCTAGAGGTGAGCTTGCATCAGTGTTGTATAAAGAGATGATAGTTGACACTTGGAGACACATGTTCAGTTTTATTGAACTGATGAATATTTAAGGATGTATTCAGTAGCAGAGCACTTGCCTAGCGTATGAGAGGCTCTGGGTTTGATCCACACCATTGCCAAATAACAATTAAGTTCATTTCAATTGATAGGCTGAATTAAAAGATGCACTTTGTGGAGAATAGATAGTGTAGGCTAGTAACTCCCTTGGACCATTGAATAGAAATAAGAGACACTTCCTCAAAAGCTGTGGATTTGTTTTAATACTAATATTTCTCAATATTAACCATGTATTCCTTGATATGTGAGGTATTCCATTAAGACTTACAAATAAATTACAATAACAAATATGTTAGTTAAGAGATAGCAATCCACAATTGAGTGGTATGTTTGTTGACTCATAGAATTTAGTTTGATCAGGTATAGTTTCTTTTTCTAGTTTGCTTTTTTTTTCTAGTTTGTTTGATTGTTTGTTTGTCTTATTTTTTCTGACTTCAGAGTTCTAAATCTTTTCCTTTTTTCCCCCTTTAAAAGGAAACCTCACAACAGATAAAAATCATCTCAATAAACAACCCACTTGTTTTCCTGAATGCAAAGAAATTTAGTGCTGATCTGATGAAAATCATCCTAAAGGAAAATGACAGCAGCCAACCACTTGATGATGTCAAGGTAGGACTACCAGCTTCATAATGAGTGTAATACTGAAAATATCACTAAAAATATCCACAGGTAAACAACCACAAGATGTAGATGTTTTTATAGACCTGTTCTTCAGAAAAACTTTAATATTGTATGTTTGCCTATTCATTTACAATATAATCTGTGAATAGGACAATATTTAATATTGTTTAAGAAATTTGTTCATCATGGGCCTCAAATAAATATGTGATTCTCTTGTTCTTCAGAATATGGAATATGATAAACAACTTCATAGAAGCATAAACAGTTGCTAATAACATTATTATTATAACATTTTTATACAATTAACATTGCCCCTCCCTTCCTCTTTCTCTTCCTTTTATTCCTTTCCTAACTTATCCTTAGTTTTTATTTGAGACAAGGTCTCCCTCTGCAGTCTATGACCTTTTTGCCCCACTCTTCCAGCCCCATTCTCCCAAGTGTTTGGATTGTAGATGTGCACCACGACCCCACTCACATTCAGCTTTCTTTATTTCTGTAAGAAATCTCAGTGATCAGAGGCACTGAGTCAAATGTGCACCAGAATGAGCCAGTGTGAATGTATAATTTGCCCTTGAGCCCTCAAGTCCCGAGCCATTCACCAGCTGTGGGAATTTAGTTGAGCCTGCATTTTCAGGGTGTTCATTTGTAACAATGAGGATTCAAAGAGTTAAAATCTGCAAAACACTTAGAATAGTGTTGACACTGCCTTTGTTCTGTGCAGTCTTAGCTAATGAGGTTTGTTAGGTTCACTGACTTTCTCATGAGACTTTCCTTGACTCTCCGGATAGTTTCTCATATATCCTTGAACATGTATCTCTTAGTTACTCATGTATGGGAGACCTTAGGCCTCTTGTTTCTGGTCTCAGGAAATGATTCTGTCCAGAGTTCTCATCCTGATCTGTCTATGACCTTTGCCCCTTATCCCCACATAGGAGCAAATACATAATTTTCATGGTCATAGTTGAAAATGAAGGTGTGAAGTTCCCCTTCCTGTAATTATTTGTAAGATGATGCCATCAGACTATAAAGGAGTGTAAGTTCTTTACAGATGATAACCTTTGGGACCCTGCAGGTTGTGAGTGTGTGCTGCCTCTGTGCCTTTAGGTTTTCACTTTCCAATGGAATGTTGAGGAGCACAGCCAGTGTTTTCAGATTGGAAATTCACTTCTATATTTAGTTGTTCAAGTCGATACTGTGCCTATTTATTTCCCAGAGCCTTATATTCTATATAGCAAGGCACAGTTGTCGTAGTTTTTGTAGACTGGTGTTAGCTCACAATCACCATGCAAAGCAGTATTATGAAAAATGATGTCACTTTAAATAATCTCATGAACCCATAAGAAATTTGTCTAATTTAATAGCTTCCACCTAAAACTGTGCAGTGCAGTGTAATCCAAGACTGCCTAAAATGAACCTGTGTTCCTGATACTGACTCCTGTCTCTTTCTTCAAATCAGACTTTTGTAAAGTCATGTTTTCAGCTGGAGGGGTCTTACACTCTCCAGTGTGACACAATGGGACTATAGTTGGGACTTTCTTAGGACAAAATATATTTTAAAAAATAACTTCAGTTTTTTTTACAGTTTTGATTTATGAAAAAACTAAGAAGATAGGGTAGGTTCTGTATACCTCATAGCCCTTCAAGATGTTAATGCATTGTGTGCCAGCTACAGCTAACAAATTCATCTATGTTTTATTCTGTCTTCATAATTTTGACTAGGAGCTTATTTATTTATTTATTTATTTAGTGAGGGGCAAAAGTTCCAAGATTCTAGCTCGTGTGTCACATTGTATTTAACTGTCATGCTTCTTTATGATCTTCTTGTCTATGACAGTTTCCCAAATTCTTTTTTGTTTTAAAGGTTTTGGAGATTTTGATCAAGACTGTCCAGGTACTTTATAGAATGCTTTTGCATTAGAATTTATTTAGTGTTTTGTATAGTAAGACTAGGGTTATGATCATGAGAAAGGAAAACTCTAGGGGCAAAGTCCTATATCCCACCCAAGGTATATAATACAAACAAGACTGATTACCACTGATGGTAATATTGATTCCCTAAGTTCATCTAATTTTTAAAATCCTTTCTATGCTATACTGTGGAAGAAAGTCACTTTGTTCAGGCCAAATATTAGAGATCGCAGAAGCTATAATTCACCTCCTAAAACTAGAGAATCTAGATAAATTATTTAAAATTCTTCTGCACAGGAGATTTCAGAGAAAGTAAGAGGGGAAAGGAAAAATCCATCTGCTGAGGCCCAGTCCCTGTGATACAGCCACACAGTGAAGTGTCATTATCTGAACACCGAATAAAAGAAAGATTGAATTTTGGAAATGCAAGAAATAATCTGTTAGAAATCTGTGATCTGTACCACAGGGCAACACATAGGGGAAATGATTCCCTTCCCCGCCTTAAAGAGGAACACTCAAGAGAAGCTGTCCAAGCAGTGATTGAGAGTGGAAACCTGAAAAGGCATTGGCTGATTCCAGACTGAGATGTCCACAGCTTTGTGGCTTTGGCCTGATTTTCTACCTTTCTAATCTTTGCCTCCCTCATAATGGAACCCAAGATTAGTAACCTCACAGAATGCTTCTGAAGATTCAATTGTTAATATCTTCAAGACTTGGATATGGGATAAACCCTGAAAAATATGCATTGTCCTTATCATTAACCAAGAAAAGATTAAAAAAAAACAGAGAACATTTATTGATAAACAGATAGCATGGTGTCTCTGAGGCATCGCTGTTAGAGAAGCAGAACTATGATACAGAACCACTTTGTTTTCACTCTCTGACATCTAGCATGTGATAAATGTTTCTTGAGTGTTTTCATGGGGCTAATGTGTATGAAATAATTTTTGACCTCGGTTCAAAACAAGTTGAGTCTTTCAGAAAGTGTTCTAACATCTGACTCAGTTAGTAAAGTATCTACAAATAAATGTATACTCTCTTCCAGCCCACCTTGGGTCTTCATTTCCTACTACACTGCATACAGCATCTGAAACACTCCTGGATTGAAACTTTTGGCGGCGCTAATTGTTATTCTTCACGGAGAAAGGAATGTGCGACTTTTTCATTGGTGGCTATATTGTTCCACAGCATTTTCATTCTTTACATTTATTTTTATTTCAGTGTGAACAGAACACCTTGCTCAGTTCCCTGTCCAATGGCAACTGCAATGGTGAGTTTTCTTTTACACCAGAGGATAAACACCCCTTCTCCCTTCTTCTCCCTGTTGACCCCTCTCTCTTTAGCGTTTTCTGTGGAGAATCCCTTTCTCCATCTCCCACCTCTTCCAATCCCCGTTTACTCTCCCTTCTCCTTATTTTTACCTCTCTCTCTCTCTCTCTCTGCTCCCTTCTTTCTTCTTACTCGTCCACTTGGTCCTTCTCCCTTCTATTGTTACTCTCCCTTATCTTCTTCCACCTTTTCTTTTGCCTCCCACTCCTCCTGTTCTTCCTTCTGTTTATCTTCTTTTCCTCCTCCTTAAATCAAATGTCTGAACTCTAATCTTCACATAAATCAATCTTCCCCCCAAATATTATCTCATGGATATTTTAGATTTTTACTTAACCCAACTAAACTAATAACAGGCTCATGCTTTTCTAGGATAAATGCCAGGTAACAGCAACAATGTTTTAATGATACATCCTTGAAATAATGTCCAAGTGTTTATTCTCTGAAAGTTTATCCTCCTGTAAAAGCATGAGTTAGATTGGCTTTCTTTCAATATACAGAAACAGGGAGACACAGTGACGGTTAACTGCAGTAGGGTGGAATACCAGTGCACAACTGCGCAGCAGGAGTACAGCAGCACTAATCCACAACTGTGCAGCAGGAGTGCAGCAGCACTGATGCATAACTGTGCAGCAGAAGTGGAACAGCACTGATGCATTACTGTGCAACAGGATTGTAGCAGCACCAATGCATAACTGTACAGTAGGAGTGGGACAGCACTGATGCACAAATGTGCAGTAGGAGTGGAACAGCGCTGATGCACAAATGTGCAGTAGGAGTGGAACAGCACTGATGCATAAGTGTGCAGCAGGAGTGCAGCATCGCTAATACACAACTGTGCAGCAGGAGTGACACTGTACAGCAGTGTAACAGTGTGATGATAAAGGGCAGAATTAATGAAATCCAAAGCATATCTATCCAGAGGACTAAATTCCTAAGTGGTTGATATATAATTGTACATTATATGATTTAAATATCATTAGTTGGTGAGAGAGAAAAAGAACAAGGGAGGAAATTTTAAAACTCTGCTGTAGTGGATGTGGGCAAGATTCACAAACATGACTTGAGGTCTGACTCAGGCTGTGTCTCTAGTGAACACACACTGGGACTTGCATGCAGATTTACTTGCCAATATGAAATTAATATGTAAGTAATTGGTAAAAATTTATTCATCTTATTTTTTAGTTTTATGCATGTGTGTGGGGAGGTTGGGCGTGGGGGCATGTACACATGAATACTGATACCTACAAAGGCCAGAAGAGACTATTGGCTCCCTTGCTATACCTGGACTGATAGACAGTTGTGAGCCACCCTTTAATGGGTGCTGGGAATTAGACTCAGGCCCTGTGTAAGAACAGGACAGGCTCTTCATCACTAAGACATCTCTTCAGCCCCTAAACTGTAAGCTTTTGATAGAAGAAAGTTTAGGGCATGAATATAATCCTAGAGTCTCATTGTCTTTGGAAACTAGTAAATACTCCTTGTAATTATATTGTATCATAAGAAGAAATCATAGTAGAAAATAGAGAAAAGGGTAGATTATTAGGGAAATGCGCATAAAATATATGGGTACTGATAAAATCTTATCTATTTCACGCACTACCTTCCTTGTCTCACTTCTTCAGATACTCCAATTTATCCTTAATCATCATCAGATTATTTTCCCTCCTCTTCTCCTGCCCAACCTTATTTAGTCACGCTATTATGCTCCTAGTTTTCTCAGCCTTCTCTGGTCTTCATCCCAGTTTCATCACTAAAACCTCTTCCTGGTTTCACAACCATTGTATCACTTCTTGTGACCCTCTGTCCTTAGTCACATTCAAAATGAGTCAATATGACTTTAAGACTGTTTTATTGATGTTGTTATGAGTTCAAATAATGATGCTATAGCTTAAAACTTTCAAACAGGAGACAACAGGATCCAGGGGTGTCTTTATAAAGGAATTTGTATTTGATTATGAGGATAGGAAGTTCAATGTGATATGTAGCCACCTAGGAGACATTCAGCAGATGTAAGGGATACAGAGTAGAACCCAAGTGACCCAACCAAGGTGAGACATCAATCAAGAAAAGCAGTAGGAAAGGAGACAAAAGTCAAAAAATCTCCTTTCTTCAACAGCCTTTTCAGATGCCTAGTTAGCACACAACAGAATAAACAACCCCATAAGATTCCTTACATACATTAGAATATGAATGCCAGACAGTAGCTGTACATGCCCTAAATCCCACTACTCAGTAGGGAGAGGTGGATGGATCTCTGAGTTTAAAGCCAGCCTGGTCTACAGAGTGACTTCTAGCATAGCCAAGGCTACACTGGAAACAAACAAACAAACAAACAAACACCAAAAAAAAATCAGAAGATGGAAGCCACAGCATTTTTTAAAATTAGAACCATAATTGTTTAACTTGTGAAGATATCTTCTAGAAGTATGTTTAATATTTTAGGTCATCTGATGATAATGCTAACAGAGCCCTGTAGAGAGCTGTTTGCCATGGTGAACCTGCTATGCGGTCTTCTAGCACCTGTCTGTCCCCCTTAAGACAGCATCCATGTTCCCTCTGTGTCTCAGCTCACATAACTCTTCCTTCTTTTCATTCATGCCCTTTTCATGTCATTATTCACCTTGCAAATATTACACATACTCTTTTAAGATCTACTTTATCCTCAGGATAGTAAGAGGTAACATACATCATTATTTATGGAAGTAGAACTGGCTTCTGATGTTATGAACTCCAAAGTTTCAGCAGGCTTCCATCCTTCTGAAATCCTTTCCCTACTCTTAGCCCCCAAGTTAAAAAAAAAAAAAAGCTTCAAGTGTATAAACTTGTATCACTGCTGTTGTAATTATCTTAAGCTCAGTGGCTTAAAGCAGCACACACTTGTTAGATTACACGGCAGCGACAGAAGTTTGGAGTGAGTCTCATGAGCACTGGAGTTATGGTTAGAATATGTTCCTTTTCGAGGCTTTACAAGAAAATCCCCACCCCTTTCCAACTTGGTCCGTCTGTGTCCCCTGGCTCATGCTCACTTTAATAGTCAAGCCAGAAGAGGCATTTTCAGGTCTCTCACTGGTCTCTTCTTCATCACATCTTCTCTGACTCTGAATCCACAGATACTTGGATAGTCTGGGATAATCTTCCCATACTAACATCCTGAATTTAATCAAATATGCAACGTTCTTGTTGCCCTGTAAAGTAACATATTCACAAGTACTGAGGATGCGGAGGCAGACTTTGGAAGTGTTTGCCTGTGTGTGTAGAAGGGCATTGTTCTGTTTCTGACTCTTCCTTAGCTCTGTCTGTATACCTTCTCCAGCTTTATAATCTCTCAAGTTACTAGCTATGCTAACCATTCTCCATTTGATTGAAAGTCTGTTGAAGGCAGGCACCGTGGTCACTATTCACCCCTGCACTTGTTTTCGCTAACAGGGTTCTTAAATATACAGCACATCTGGACTAACTGACTGTTGGAATTAGTAAAAGACCAGACTGGTGAATGAAATATTCAATAAGAACATGCTTTTCCAAAGAGAATACTGTGTTTTGTTCGAAGTGTTTCTTCTCCCTTTATTCCTTTAAATTCGAGAGATAATTCTGTTTCTCAATAGTTAATTGATACCAATAGAAAATACTTTTTAAAATTACAAGTGACTCACAGACTGTCAGGAGTCGTTTGAAGTAAATGGAAAGTACTCCTAAATTATGCAACTATGAATATTTTTTAATTAAGAGAGTTAATGAATATTCCACAGGAAAGATCTGTCTTCCACAGTCTGGGTTTAATTGCCCACCCACACCTGATGGTTAATGTCTTTCTGAAACGTTGTATTTTGTAGATAAAGCCCATCATTTACCACATACCCTGTGGGGATAGATTAGTCGTCTCCTTTGCACATGCTCCAGGCTTACCTCATTTGCTTAAGGCAGGCTATTAGCTATGCATTCTCTTATCTAGGATGACGTGATTTGTAGTGTGCTAGTTGATTTACTTAGAAGCTTGGAACACAAGGTTTTATCCATGAATGAGTGCAATGACAGGGCAGAGAAGATATGGGTAAAAGAAAATTATTTTTATATTTGGAAGATTTCAGAAGTGCCCATTGTATTTAAATTTTCATTTGAGTGGATCAGAAACTTCACCATTAGGATTTTATTTTTGGTTAAACAAGGTGGTATGAACTAATTTATTTGAAATAGCTTACATTAATAATTATCCACAAATATAAGGATGGGTGTTTTGTTTTGAACGGCCTGAAAATATGCACATTTGATGAGAAGAAAGGCAAAAAGAAAAATTATGTATAAAAATAAAAGATGAAATAGACAAGGGCACAGATTGACTCTGTAACAATATATAATTCAATCTATAGATTGAATCTATAACAACATGTATTATGTATTACAAGACAATAGCAAGGATGTAGAAAACGGTGTAACAGTGAAACAGATATGACAGGGTTGAAGAAAGAAAATAAACTTTCTTAAAATTATCTCAATAATACTTTTAGTCATTTAGACAGAATTTTCAGCAATCTCTCTATTAATCAACACATAGATTGTTTTCATTGTAGTACTTTTAAGTTCAGAATTTCAATAAAATTATAGTAGTGTCTAACTAGAACACTGGCTTCATAAACCATTCTAAGGTTTAATTTGACATCAGGAAACAAATGTATCATGATTGTGTAAACCCCTTACTCTGGCTATGTATTGAAAGCCCTAAAATGATGCCTGTGGCTTGTAGATAAAAAATAGATTTTTGAGGAAAATTGACATATTGACATGTTTTCTAAGTCAGTTTACTTTAGATTATAGTTTATTGTTATAAACTCTTATTTATAAATATCACTATTGTACTTTTTTGCAAAGAATGAAGACATATACATACAAGTAACTTTATATAGACTGAGTAGGTTATATTTAGGATTATATATGATAACAATTAAGGAAAAAAGAAGCCATGAATTTGAAAGAGAACGAGAAGGGGTATGTATGCAGGCTTGTAAGAAGTAACAGAAGGGGGAAATGATGCAATTATATCATAACCCAAAGAGTAAAGAAAAAAATGTAAAGAAGGCATTGAGATACCAAAGAACTTTATCATTCATTAGTTATCTATTTTTAGAGTTAAACGTTTAATTTTTCTGAAGACAATTTTTTAGCAAAAGTTGTATGTTGTTACTCAATTTTAAATACTTGTTTAATGTCATTTTTCTCAGAACAGTACTAAACACATGAATACAAGTGAAACAATTTTCACACCAATTCTGTCGTCACTGTCATCTTAAGTTCTAAACACCAACTATTTCCATGCTTTAGTAATTCACGTAAATCAAGGCTATTGGATAATAAAAGTACCCACCTTTAGGCAGTGAATGTCCTGGTAACTCTTTACCAATTTTTGGAACAGGGTATATGGAGTTGTAAAACTTGCCTATGTCTAAGGTGTAAATATTTCTACCATGTCCAATCACTAAGAGTGGAGTTGGGAAGATGCATACCCCTATGAGTTGTTTCTAACTTACAATTACTTTAAAGAAAATAGTTACAATTTTATTTTCTAAAACCAATATGTTTAAAGGATTTTCATAGGAAACATATACAACAGGTTAGTGTTGCTCAGTTGGCTGTGATTGTTTTTTGTAGGACTAGTGATGATCCTGGGGCTTTATGCATGCAGATTTACTATGACATAACTGAAAATTAATGTTAACACCGATTGCCTCCAATGCTGTGGGCTATTCCCAAACATGGGACTTTTGCTGCCATGTATAAACTGAAGTACATGAGCTTCAGACATCCCAAAACAGGTCTCTGGACCTACTAGCAAAAGAAGCAGTTGATGTGGATAGCACAGCAACCAGAATATCTATACTGTGCTTAGAGTTACCTTGGTAGATATCCTTTCAGACTCTTTTAAATTTCTCCAGCTAGTCTAATAATAATAATAATAATAATAATAATAAATAATAAATAATAATAAATTGGTAACTAACTACATTTTAAAACTGAAAATGTGCAGAATTACCATTAGACTCGAGGATACTGTTTCTTTGCTACTGTTCAGCCAAGTCAGCCTCAGAAATCTGCTCATTCTAACTAGAGTTTCTGTGTCTCCTGCAGAAGAAGCTTCCCAGCCCTGCCCCAGTGAGAAGTGTTCTTTGGTCCTGAATTGCAGTGGTTTGACCTTTTTCGACTACACAGGAGTCTCTACGCTTGTTGAGGTATCTGTTCGGCCTGGGTCAGGCCTGATGCCTTACCACTCTTCAGTTGGGAGAAGTATTTCTCAGCTGCCTCAGCTACAGAGTCTTAAAGCCCTTTCCAACAAAAGACATAGAATTCTATGCTTTGCTACAGTGGGTTTGTTTCAAAACACTCTATCAGGATTCTAGGCATGGAGAATAGGGGGTCAAAGTTGGAGAAGTGGCAAGATTGAGATGTGAGCATTATTGGGCATACTATCTGCCAGGAAGTGAATGTTCAGTGCTTCTAGAATGGAGAAAAGCCTCTTGGGGTGCTAGCTGTATCACCCAGCTAATTTTCCCTGAAGTCCACCTCTGCCTACCTCACCCACCGAGGCTGCTGCATTCACCCCACCTCATGCTATGGCTGGGAATACTTTGTAATGGACACTCAGCTCATAAGAGGAGTTCCTTCTTTTTCTTTCATTCTACCTGATTTATTTTTTTTTTTTTTATAAAGAGTTTTCCTAACTCCGGGGCTCTGGTTAAGTAGCAGAGCACTGACTAGCAATCAAAACCTTGGTTTCAATCCCCCAAGTAAATATATAAATAATCAGAAAAAAATGGGTTGATTGAATTTAGATTGACTGAGATCCCATATATTTTCTATCTCTTCATTTGTATCGTAAATTTACTTTGAAAGTTTCCACCTTTCACATTCCAGAACTGTAAGGACATACTGAGTAGCTCTGTCCAGGAGGATGGGAATGGTAGGGCATGGAGGGAAAGTGCTCCTAAGGAAGTCTGGGAATTATGCTGGATCTGTCCCAGGCCTGCAGCATGCTGGGGAATCAGCCCACTTGTTTTCATCTTGGTAGTTCCTTTATGGTAATGATTTTAAGAATAGAAGGTATTTAGAAAATAAATGGATGGTGCAAATCAAAGTTTGTAAGTATAAAGATGCTGTTGTTGAATTACTTTTAAATTTTTAGCTGAAACTATTAGTTGCCCTCTCTATATGTTTGAAAACACACCTTAGAATTGGTGAAGAGGAAGATACGGGAGCTGCTGCCCTTTAGTTTAGGATTGAAGGCTGATAGTTATGGGGAATAAAGCAATCCAGGCACGGAGGCATGCCAACAAACGGAGGTGGTTGTTTTTGTTTTCTACCTGAATCATAATAAAGGATTAAAAGTTCTACATGCTAGATTAAGACAATCGATGTCTTTTTAAATTGGCAGGAAAACTATACTTGCACTTGGTATATTATTTTTTCTGTACATACAAAGCTGGTAATGTTGTACCTGTTTTCATTTTTTTCTCTTTATTACTACATCGTTTATTGCCTCATGGCTACACTAGAATTTGTGTTAAGCATGTAGGCTTTAAGGATAGAAAACTTTTGTATTCACACATCAACCAAATACTAGTTCCGTGCCTGGAGCTAAAGTCTGTCTTTCCTTTCCTTTCCTTTCCTTTCCTTTCCTTTCCTTTCCTTTCCT
>NW_021604576.1:2101653-2109561 GCF_004785775.1 Grammomys surdaster | reverse complement strand
TTCCTTTCCTTTCCTTTCCTTTCCTTTCCTTTCCTTTCCTTTCCTTTTCTTTCCTTTTTTCCATGCTCCCCCCCTCTGTGTGTGAAGATCATTTGCATGAGTGTGTGTACATGAATAACATGGTACATGTGTGCATGTCAAAGGAGAAACACAGGCCTCAGTCTTTGCTTCCAACCCTGTTTGAGACAGTATATGTTCATCATATACCAAGTAGCTTATATGTGAGTTAGAGGGACTTTTCCTGTCTCTGCTCCACCCCTATCTTTCCACAGGAGCAGTGGGGGCTGTACTACTTTCTGTACCTAGCTTTTAGGTGTGTTCTGAGGATTCAAAATCAGGCCTTCATGTGTATGTCAAGAGCTTTACCTACTGAGCCATCTCCCCGGCCCTCATCTGTTTGCTTTCCTATAAACTAGAAATAGAGCTGTCTACTTCTTCACATTGTGAGCTCACAGGAAATACCTAGTACTGAAGTACTGAAGTAGTCCACTCAGTGAGTAAGCACTCAGCAATGCTAACATCTATTAGTGCTTTTCTCAATTCAAAAGTCATTACTTGAGCTAGTGAGATGGCTCTGTAGATAAAGGTTTTACCAGGCAAGACTGATAACCTGAGTTGATCCCCAGAACCTGCATAAACATGAACTATTCCACAGCAGAGTCTTGTTTTCTTGGTTGTTCTTTTAATCTGTTATATGCTGTTGCATGCTCATGTGTGAACATAAACATACACATAATAGCAACACATGCACATATATATCACCTGATTTATATATACACATATGCACAGACATATGTATGTAAGTATACATATATACACATATATGTTTAGTGAGTTTTAAAACCATTTCTTAAAGTACAAATATATTTTCAAGCACGATTATTTCTTAGTTCCAGCTACCCCGGGAAAAAGTTTGGAGCCACAAGCAGTGGGGCCTCCCTGGCCATACCAGTTTCCCTGCTCTTTAGGAACCCTTCAGCACAAAGAGCATTGAGCCCGGGAGTTGTGGATGGAAGGGAACAGGGTGACTTGTCTTTATTCTTTTGCCAGGGTTGGGGGTATCAGGGCATGTCGGTGAACTAGAGATTGTGTTTATCAACATCAACAGGCCATCTGTAGCAGCAATGTGTTTGAGCTCCATTGGGCTTAAGAAACACTGAGAGGTCACCTTGAATTCATCACATTAACTTACAGAAGCAGGGGCCACTTATTCAATATCAAAGTCAGAGCCATAGTTTATTTTGTTGTTGTTTTTCATTTATACTCAACTCTGATTAATCTGCAGTTCACATTTTTAGAAAAGGACTTACAGATGGAGAAAGATGAGAGAAATTATGTATCATGGAACATACCATGTGTCATGGTTACAGTACATTCTAGATTGTATTGTAAATGCAGTTGTATATGTCTTGTATATAGGATACATCACGATCACATAACCAATTCTACCCAACTGTAAATGAACCTTTACATACACTTTTATCGAAACTTGATGATCTTAATTTGCTTTTTGTGAATTAAAATCACTCATTCATAAGTTATTTCTGGTTAAGTTGTCTAGAAGGTAAGAGTCAAGGCCCTAGTGCACCTGTACATGAATTAGAATCTCCCACTTGGTAGACCTTTAAAGCTGGGAATTGGTTCAGGTTATAATGAGATTTAATAGCTGGGATTTATAGAGCAAATGAAGTATTCCTAGATTGTTGCAAAGTAGGAAAGTTAGCAGGCCAGTATCCTTCATCACTTCCACAGGCTGGTCCTACACTTTCCATAAAAGATACTGACAGCAGTTCTCTCAGTTTTATCAGGAAGCAAAGATTATGTTTTCATTTTTCTAAAGAAATGGTAATATGAGCAGCTAAATTTAGTCTCTGTGGAGTAAATGTTTCAGATTGAATCCTTTTTAGAGTGTTGGGCACGTCCTTAACTATGTAACAATGCCTCCCTCTGGTGGCTTGACTTAGGAAACATTTTCTCATTTGTTTTCCCAGAAGTTCTCCTTTTTCCAAAGCCTGACTCCTCCCTCCAGTCTGCTACCCAGCACTAACATTGTGTCTGCTCTTTTCCTTCTTCCAGCTCTACCTTGATTGTAAGGGCAGGAGTGTGGATGTGTTCTTAGCCAACTGTACAGGTAAGACTATGTCGTCAGCTACCACCAGGTGAGTCCCCTCAGCTGTTCCATGTGCCTTTACATATCCTGTGTCTTCTTCTTTGCAGCATCCTTGATAAAAGCAATGACATACTATGGAGACCTAGACACAGAAAAACCAATTTTTTTTGACTCAGTACCCGCTGCAATAAGTATCATCCAATCAAATAAGGTGAGTTGGTTAAGTTATCGAGCAGGAATTTTGTAAGAAAAACTAGAATGCATAATCGTTGGAAGTTTTATAAAGTTCCCTCTTCATTGGTCTCTAAAAAAAGATCTACAAATAGCCCTTCCCTCTGCATATGACACATTTACTTTAAAGGAATGATTCTACTCCACTTTGTGGGCAAGTTATGAATAATTGTTAAATAATTTGGATCTTCTAATGTTGTCATGGCTTAGAGAATTTGATGATCACCTATGAAGTGCAAATTCTTAGCTTTAATCTAAGATCCACTGTCCTGGAATTTGACCTCAGAGCTCTCCAATGTAGAAATACTAAATATCAATTTTAAATATATTTTATGCTCAGATACTCCTATCACTATTCTTATTTATACTGTCATCTTTTGGAACATCATTTATGGCATCTGGTGGTCACACATTACTGTGCAATATTGGGTAATGATATTTTAACGATTCCCAGAGCCTGTGGTTTCCTACCATGTCTCTCAAACTCTGAATCAGTTTGCCTTTCTCCCTCCCAGGGCAGCATCAGTGCTTCCCACAGAGACTGCTCTAATCTTCAGTAGAACAATAACACTACATGTATTGAGTACCTACTGCATTCTAGAATATTCTAAAGGCCTTAGTCATGTTAATTAAACTTGCCACTGCACACGAGTAGATACTCTCACTTAGCCAATTTTTAGAACTAGGAAAACCAAGGCCAAGAAAGTTACAGCATTTGGCTAGTTTCAAAGTCAGCTATTGGATCGAGCATTGTTACTGATGGGTGTGGCTTATATTATTGCCAGTCTTCAATGGAGTACAGATTATAAGGTAGGTAAATGATATGTGTTGATTTCTTCTTCTCTTTTAGAATTTGAGCAAGGCCAGTGACCACAGTGAAGTCTGAGGCCCATGTGTTGAAGTGCATGTCTCATCTTTTGCAGCTGCCTCGAAGAGGCCAGATACTGGCCTTTTGCACACATTTTGATGTATACGGTATATCACTTAGTAAGGATGATGTGACTTGGCACCTGCATAGCCACTGGCCAAGACTTGCTGACCTCTTATTTTTTTTCTAATTTTTCTTAATGAACAGATTCATTTAGTTATTTCATATAGGCATCAATACGTATGTAGCTTTAGTTTACCGAACAGTAAATATGCTTTTATTTCCTATTATAAGAGTATTTTTTATAGTCTTATTTCTGTTTTGTTGTAAGCTAACAAATGGAGAAACACTTTTATCAGAAATGGTTTTGATTATTTATAGGCCATTTGTAAAAAAAAATATTAAGATCATCTAGTACATGAAAAAGTGTTAGCGAATGTGCCATTTCTCCATAGTTTTTATCCCAGTGTTATTTAAACATTAATAAGATAAAGTATCACTTTCTACAGTGAAAAATGAAATCCATAGATATAAAGAAATTGAGGAAAAAGACAAAGTAGAAGTTATTAATGTCAATACCCATCAATGCAGTTACTCCGACAATATTTATGTATTAACTATGAGTTCATATGTGGAAGAAAACTGATGTTTTAGCAAAACCAAAATGTTTTCAGCATTAATCTGCTGGATTGTGGATACTGGAAACCATTGATGTGTTCAATCAGATAACTCTTGACTTCTGCATTGCCTTATATTACATATAAGATAATCTGCTTTCAGACTTATTTTATTGAAATCAGAGAATATGAGAATTTGACATGCAAATTTTTTCACAAATATCTTTTTGATGACAAAATATCATAAGTAGAATGCTTTTGTGCTTTTGGATACAAGATTAGCCCTTAGAAATTTTGAATTTTCTACTTGAGATATAAAGAGTCAGTAAAATGTAATATGTTAACAATCTATACCAAGATAGATAGATGGCAGATAGAACGACAGACAGACAGAGAGACAGAAGACAGGTAGACAACAGACAGACAGATGACAGATCTCCATGGTATGTTTTCCATTTTCTTTTGTTAGAGGTGAGCTTGAATGTGAATATCTGTAAATTTGCTAAAACAATAGAATAATTTTCAACACTAATGGCCAGATATAAGTGTAAACATTATTTTTTCATGCTTGTATATTTTATTTTTAACTATATACAAGTATATAATTTCACAATTTTCTAACAAATTGTCTTATAAAGGAAGCCACAGATTAAATTATGCTTTATTCTTAATGGCATCTAAACTATTCTACAGACATAACACTGTCAGAATAAAACAGGTATTGCAAAGGGAGTTTGAAAAGCAAGTTAAAAATAGAAATTAAAAATTGGCCTTCTAGTATGGTTCTTATGGGCATCTGTAAGAGCAAATTCTAACTCCTATCCAAGTGAGAGATTGGAATTTTCCTTACCCTAGGCAAGGTAAACATTGACACAACCCTCCGTTTTAACACCTCAGTCTTTGGTAGGATGAAATAATACATGAAAATGCCAAAAACAGTGTTCCAAATTTTCATTTTTACTGAAACAAATTCAAAAGAACAGTCTTGGCCACCAAAATTGCTTCAATCTCTTCGTCACTTTTTGGGGTAGTATTATGTAAGGCAACCAGTATCATCCATCAAATACTTTTCTAAGGGAAGGTTGGAGAGAATTAGGAATAGTTTCCTTATAAAGAGGAGTTTTATTCTGCATCTCCACTTTCATAATTCTAATGGAGCCTGGTGGTAATATTCTTCATCACCAATCCACTGGACTTTATCAGATAATCATGAGTCATGCAAAGCCAAGAAAAATATATTATGGTACATAGGAAGTGATATTTTGCTACACAAGTTTGGCCTTGATTAAACTCATGCATTGTAGGCATTTTAATTTTTTATAGACTATGGACCCTGGCTGATACTAAAGTCATTATTGTTGGATGGTTTGTTCTGTTTTGTTGTTAATACTCAGACAGTATGTCTGAGAAATTGCATCTGAGTGCATTTAAGTATTTAGAATATAAGTTTAATGCATAAAAAGTTAACCCCATTAATTTCAGTATCAAACATTGTTACAGTCAAAGACAAGGAAGACCAAACCACACATTGTATAAAGTCCACTGCTCTGTAGTTTATGCCAAGACCACACTGACTGTTTACTCAAAGAAAGTCTCTTGAATTAAGTTCTGAGACCCCAAGAACTGCACGTGTTTTAGACATACAAGTGCTTATTTCAAAGCAGAAGCAGAGAACACAGAAGCTACAACATGACTCTAGTGTTGCAATGTTTTCTATCAGCACACGGACCTATTCTTACGGGGCCATGTTACTTTTATATGATAATCTCCTTCCATAGTACTTATTATAGTAAAATAACATAAAAAACTGACCTATACACATGTTAAGAGCCTAATATGACAGATATGAAATATGTAACTAGGAAAAACTGTTAACATTAAACATCACATCTATGCAAATTACATGCCCTTAAAATTTTGCCATTTATCTTTCATTTAAAGGTTATTTGCCCTCAATTATATAATTTCAGTGTTATAAAGTTTAGCTTAAACTACTTTGCAATAATTTATTTGACAGATTTCCATTCTATAACCATGCAATGTAATGAGGACAGAGATTTTTCCTTTTTAATGAAAACATTAACGTGTTAATATCCTGTGTGAATAATGCTTGGCATTCAACGATTGTCGAAACATGTTGGTATGTTGCTGAGCACACATACACCTCTGAAATGCCAGTTCTGCATTCTGTGGTTAGATGATCTGACTCAATATCACATACGCTTTCTGGCAGTGAGTTTGTTGCCAGATTTTAAACAGGGAGTTAATGGTGCTTGTGGCGCTTTCAGAATCCAAAGATTTGTAGTTTGGAATCATGTAGTCTAATATGCTGCACTTATTTTTTATATTTTCAATGCACTTAATTATTGTTTTTTTATAATTATTTGTACTAACTCAGCATGTAACAACGAATTTACATGGAATAAATTGAAATATGATAACTACAGTTCTTAAGTGTGGTTGTGTCCATTATTTTCAAGTATTTACTCCCCTGCAAAGAAAATAATACATACTGCTTTCTTGTTCTGGCCACTGAACAGTATGTGTTGATTATTCCTGGCAAATTGTTCTTACAAAATTTCAACCTAGGCCCATAAATTCCGTACCTTGATTTATGCGCTACTGAAAGAGCTGTGCTTTTCTGTTGTTGTTTTTTTCCTTTTTTGTTTGTTTGTTTGTTTTGTTTTTTGCTAGTACTTTCATTGCACAACACTCTTTTGTCAGACTTACATTCTCTTTGTTCTAATTTTTACTTATTTCTGTATTTTTATTTTTTGCTTGTGTTCTTTGCTATGTGCTTTTAGTTGTCTTTTCCTGGGTCCTGAGGCTGAGTTCAACTTTAATGGCAACTGTTCAAAACCAAGAAAATAAGCCATTTTTTTCCTTATGCCTTGGAGGCACAGCATAGAATAAAACAGAAAAACAACCCCACCTCGCTCTCCCAGGCTTGCCTTCTGACTGGGAACTTAAGAGAATAAACAGTATTTTTTTTTGACTTTAATTACACCCTCATAGACATTATTCCCACATAGGATTCAATCCATAAGTTTCCCCCAACTCCCCGTGGCATCTTCTGGATTCATGCCCCCCTTAGATTTCAAAATACATTCCAAGTTACATCTAAATATTATCCTAATCACACATGGCTGAGAATTAGAGATGTGATTTATTCCTAGACAAAATTTCTCTCCAGCCACAAACCTGTGCAAAAAGCCAGCTATATACTCCCCAAAATACAGTAAAAGGACAAGCAGAACAATGATGCTCTCACCCAAAGAACATGAAGGAAAGACTGCAGTGTGCCAGGTTCATTGGATTCAGATTCGTTACATTGTTGTCAGGTATTCATTCATTTATTTATGTGTGTGCATATGTATTCGTTCAAGAGTGTGTGTATGTGTGTGCAGGGAAGACAGTGAGAAGGGGAAGGGAGAGAGCGAGGTAAGGAGAGAGAAGAGAGAAGGAGGGAAGGAGGGAGGGGGAGGGAGAGGGAGAGGGAGAGGGGGAGAGAGAGAGAGAAGGGGGTGGGGCGGGAGGGAGAGAGAGAGACCTTGCGACTTGGGGGTTGGTTCTCTCCTGCGAATTCCTTGTGGACTCCAGACTGAATTTAGGTTTCAGGGTTGGCAGCAAGGACCTTTATCCCACACAACCATTTACCCAGATCCATTTAATCTTAAATCTTGAAAATTATCCTCTTTAGTCTGTCGATTCTCCATCTATGGACTCTCTAGAGAGGAAGGCTTCCCTCTAAATCTCCACAGAATTATTCCCAAAGCCTTTAGCTCTGCAAGCTGTCAAAATCTGAGAAGTCTCCCATCGCTCCCACAGAGCCATCTCTAGTTCTTTTGGCTCACCCTGGCAGTGTGATTGTTGGTGTGACTCCATTTCTATTCCTGCTGAGGTGACTGAGTAAATCCATAACGGGACAGTCAGTGACGACCATTTTATGTCTCTCTCAGGTTCTTGTCATGTTTCCTGAAAGAGTGGACTGGGCAGACAGTGAAGAATACAAACGGGGTTTCTTTATCGTCATTTTAGAATCAACTTTAGCTTCTTCTTCTTCTTCTTCTTCTTCTTCTTCT
>NW_021604576.1:2093724-2101253 GCF_004785775.1 Grammomys surdaster | reverse complement strand
TTTTTTTTTTTCGAGACAGGGTTTCTCTGTGTAGCCCTGGCTGTCCTGGAACTCACTCGGTAGACCAGGCTGGCCTCGAACTCAGAAATCCACCTGCCTCTGCCTCCCAAGGGCTGAGCCTAAAGGCATGCGCCACCACTGCCCCGCTAGAATCAACTTTAAAGCAGAATAAAACACCCTAAAACCGTTTGATCTTAAGCGAAATGGGTTTGACTCTTATGGGAGTCCGGATAGCTCTGAGTTACAGCTCAAAAGCACTTAGAGGGCTTAGCAGGACTCAGACTAAAAGTGCTCCCTTGCACAGTGCGTCATTAGCAAGGAAACTGGAGCATAAGGTCTCAGAAGTAGTGGGTCTTAGTTATGGGGACAAATGCCCTTCTGCAGCATGGCTTCACTTCTTCAACGACGATTTTTGTGAGTCAGAGGCAGGAAGGAGTCCTCTTCCTGCCAGAGTCCTGAGGTATGCATGGGCCAAGCTCCCAGCCCAGGGTAGAAGCTGCAAGTGATTGGGACACCCTTATTGGCTGAATATGGGTATGTAAATGAGGTGAAAGATAGTGGGAACTAGAGACATGTTGTAAAAGATGGGTGTAAGAGGGAGCAGGAAAACAGAGCCACCAAAAATGCCAGAAGTTAACAGTCAGGTCCAAAGGTCTCATCTCTGCCAGGGTAGGGAATCTCCAGGGAAAGTTTTCGTCTTTGTTTATTAAGTCAAATTTGCAAGCTACTCACTACCTCCAGATGGAAATTTCCTCTCAACAAGCTTTTGTTTGTTTTGTTTTCTGTTTCCTTTTGCAGCTTCTGGGACAGCACTAATATCAATGGTACTTCTATACTGCCTTATCTGCTTTCCTGGAAACTGCAGGGCTAGTTGTACCTGGGCTGTGTTTGGAAGAATCTACCCCTAACAATAGATCACAACTACAAATACCTCCTTGCTAAATGTTCTCCCTCATCTTTGCTACAATTTTTCAAAAAAGGGTTTCTTATTTTATACTAATGGACAAGCTGAGGATTCTTCCAATTTTCAAATACACACACATACACACACACACACACACACACACACAGAGAGAGAGAGAGAGGGAGAGGGAGGGGAGGGGGAGGGGAGGGGGAGGGGAGAGGGAGAGAGGGAAGAGAGGGAGAGGGAGGAGAGGGAGAGGGAGAGAGAGAGAGAGTTTCAATTTTTGCCTTTCATAGTTTACTATATAAGCACCCAGAAAGAACAAGCCACTCCTTCGAGGTTTTGCTTACAAAAAGCCTCAGCTAGGGTGTGAAATTGGAGAATTCTCAGTCTGTATATATAAATGTGGAGTGGGCATGGTAACCAGCCTGTAATTCCAGCCCAGGGAGGCAGAGGCAGGGATCTCAGAAGCACAATGACTAATGACAATAGCCTTGTCTGTTAGTGCTGGGTTTAACTGAGATACCCTGCCTCAGATACTAATGTAGCAGACTGATCAGGGAAGATTGCCCACACTGTCTTTGGGCATGCACTCCCCCTCCTTCCCCATAGTCCACACATATATGTGTATATGCAGACCACACACATACGTATAATAAAGAAAAGAAAAGCATATACCACCAATATCTAAATATTAAAAATTTTCCCCTTTCCATTTTTACCTTACAGAAAACGGTAGAGCCAAATTCAGCCAAATTCTCTGACAGTGTGTAGTAAGGGTCGCCTCTTCTGGTTTCCAATAATATGTCTTCTTTTGTGTATTTTTTTTTTCTCAGCCTAGTTTTTCATGGCTACATTACTACCAGTGCTCTGTTAAGGATTACTTATTTATTCTTCAGTATGGAGGCTTTGTCTATAAATACTCTTTTGCTTTGTAGCCATGACTGTAATTGCTTTTAAAGTTGCAGCTTCTACCAGCAGAAATCTGGGCTCCTTCTAACATCTGTCTCGAAACTCTGGCCTCTACCAATTTTTCAGTTCCCAAAGCTCCTTCCATATCTTTTAGGTATTTGTTACAGCAGAATTTCTCAGTTTAGTACCAGAATCCATCAGTCTGTTGGGTTGCTGTAACCAAATACTAAATGCTTATGGCTGAAACAGAAGCACATCTCTATTTTAGAGGTTAGAAATTCAGTTAAGGTGCAGACCAATTTGGTTTGTAGTTGGATGCTTTCTCTCTATGTGTCTTTATGGTAAAAGAAGCTATTTTTATATATACTAGTGTTTTAAGTTCACTAATATTCTGAGATACTGGACTCAAACTCATGATCTGATAGTCTTGTCAGTCCCCTTGTTACATAGAATGGCTGGATTACCAAAGGACAAAAGATCCAAGCTCATTTCCGGGTTTGAAACCTACCAATCCTGCCCCTGAGCTTGAAAATCGACCAATCCCTGAGCTTGAAAATCCATCAATCCCTGAGCTTGAAAACCATTAATTCCTGTGTTAGGCTAGAACTCCTGTTTGCCCATGCACAATCTGGGAAAGCCTGTCTGCTCTTTTTCCCTCAACCCCACCCCAATGAAAAAAACACCAGGCCAACATGTCTCTGCATTTCTGACAGCCCTGTCCAGAGGTTCAGTTTTTGGCCATAGTTGTTGAATTGTTTTCAGCTCTTAGCTGACACTGCTGGTCATCACTCCTCATATAAAATCTATAAACACCCTAGGGACTCAACTTCATTGACCTCCACCCATGAGATCACTGAACCAAGAGCTGTTTCCCAATAAACCTGCTCTTATCTTCTTGATTCAGATTGAGTTGATTCATTAGGTTGTTGGAGAAACCTATTACCTTGGGCTCACTCCAAACTAAGTACTTGAAATCTCACCAATCCCTATCCTGAAAAACAGCTCCCAAGAAACCATATGTAAAGACTGCCTCATCAATTCCTTGCTGCATGTTGAACAAGCAAAAGCATCTTCTTGTGTCTCTCTCAACAAATCACTACTGTAACATTTGCTGTGCAGTGTGACTTTGTGATATTTCTTGTCTTCTGACTGCCAGGATACCTTCCCCTCAGAGCTGCAACACATCCACTGGTGAAACCTTTCCCCTCAGAGCTGTAACACTTACAATTTCTATTTATGAATTTTATATGAATTTTGGAGAAACAAAATTAGTTCATAGTAAAGAATTACAAATCTTCTACAGATTAATAACTTTCCTTTCTTGTGCCTGAAAAATTCAGAGCTATTAGCCACACTGGTAAGTTATTCACACTCCTATAAATAACCTCCTATCCCTTCTCCTGTAAGCAACCTTAATGGAACTCATTGGCTCATCACAACAAAGAAAAAATTTAAAAAGAAATGAAAGTAGACATATGACTAGTAGGAAAAGAGAAGGGGCTCAGCAGAAGTGAGAGGTCTGGAGAATGTGATAGAAGATGGATATATTCAAAATATGTCACAATGTATGCAAATCTCACAAGGAAACACTCTATTGTGTATAATTAACATATGCTAATTAACATTAAAAGGTTTTATTTGCATATATATGTATAACTTTACATAAAAATAGGATAGTTAATCCTGAGTGGTCTACTTAAAACATTCTGGTAGGAGAAGTGCAAGGTCAAAGCCTGCCTGAGTTCACGGTCATCTGTGGCACCTTCTTGAATTCTTGCTCAAAATAAGTAAACAGTGATAGATGTTTAGTAGCAGAAGGTTCAATGCCCTGTGCTGTAAAACTAACCAACCAATGAATCAACCAACCAACAACCAACCAACCAACCAACCAATCAACCAACCAACCAACCTTCCTTCTGCCACTCAACAGAGCAGCATAAATACCTGGTGAATCTGATATGTCAGGACTGGGTTTATAATATACCAACTGCTTGGAAGTAAGATGCTACATTCTGGTGGTGGTTTTAACAAGGAGTTATCTATGTAAAGAAGATAGACTTTAATTGGCTAGCTTTTCCTCAGCTATTATAGACAGTTTCACCAATTCCAGAGGCAGCTATATGACTGAATCTTGCCAATAATTTCCCATTGTGGGCTTTTGTTTGCTTGTTTGTTTATGTTTTGTGTTGTGCACTTTCAAGAAAGAAGGCTTGGTTACCACTAAGTGGTTAAGCACTGTAAATCTATTTCAAAATATCCAGTATTTGAAAATACTAACTTGATTTCTATTGATTTACCAGCAAAAAAGTGGCCATTCTATGTAAGGATAGGAAGTTTTTCATGGTGTTTTTTTCTACTTGGAGCCTCTTGCCTTTCCAGGTTTAGAAACCTCACACTTTGTTCCTATTTTGAAAAATCATACCCGAGAAGAGCAGCTGCTCAATTTTTAGAACCATTCAATAATGAGTGAAACAGACAGAAAACTAGAATTCCAGCATTGTTTTAAAAATCTAGTTTTAATACAATTTCTAGTATTGTGAATGCAAGAGAAGGGAATATAAAGCCATGCCCTTACATTGACACATGGCTTCCAGTTCAGCTCCCACATCTCCATGCTCCTTCAAACTGTCTTGCACATTGATGAATATACTATCGACTCCCAAGTTTCTACACTGCCCATTTCCTTACGAAGTTTGAAGGAAACTACTCTTTTAGTAAGAGTCCGTTTGTTTAAGCTAACCAAGTCAAGACTGTTGGAAAGATAAGAAGACCCAGGACACAGGCAGAATGAATGGAAGACTCTAAGGAGGAAATTGATTGGATGACTGGTACATCATAGTAGGAGTTTAAGAGTATCTAAATACTCCACTGAGTCAGATTATCTACTTCTCTGGCCTAAAATTCTCATCATTAGCCAATTATTTGGGATGGAGTAAGTAAAGAATTAAATGCACACACAATCTATTCTGATATATTGGTCTCTGGAATAATTTATCCAAGTAGCTTGAAAGACATTATCACCAAGACCTGAGAGATCAAAGTTCAGAATAAATGCCGTCGAGGAAAGATGGTTAAAGACATACCTGGGTGCTGCTAAGAGCAGAGCAAAGGAGGAAAGGTGGTCTTGGGAACAGGGGGTGGTGGTAAGGGACGGAGAGGGAGGCAACACAAGCCATGTCCTCTGGCATTCATGGGAAACCCAGATGAACAGGTTGTATTTTCACCCCATTTTAGTGACAGTTCATACAGTTGTGTTTTTTGTTTGTTTGTTTTTATTTTTTGGTTTGTTTGGTTTTTATTTTGTTTTATTTGTTTGTTTGGCTGTGGAATTAAAATTTGAGAAAAGCAGTGTGACTGCCCAAGTAGAATCGGCAGAGGATTCCTGTCTCATCTGTCCTCTCCCTTCCCTCCTCATTTTTTCTTTTCACATCATGAATATATTGAAATATCAACCACTTACTTAATAGAATTAAAAACTATAAATTGAAGCTTGCCCCTTCCCCTTTAAAATCTATTGGAAATGTAAGTGTTGGAATGTGCCTACAGTGGAATTCCCATAGGTATTTGCCAAGCATGCAGATTCAGAGAGAGTACACATGACCTCACCAATAGGTTTTCTATCAGTAGGTGTGTGAATGGGGGCTGTAAAGCGGACATGCCCTTTAGCTCGTTATCTTACAGCTTAGCATCAGAATCACAAGGCCTTTCTTTAGTGATCTTTGAAATGAGATCTTGTCTTAGCTACCTCATATTCACTACTTGCTCTCTGTCAACTCTTCTATCAGTCACGATGAAAAGCGGCAGCATGTCTAGAATACTGCTCACAGGTAACAGCATCTGACTGTGTCATATGGGGCTCATAGTGATCATAGATCTTACAAGACATGAATCTTTCAGGACCAGAAAATGCATAAACCATTGTGTTTGTTTGTTTAAACCTTTTGGGTAAATTCTATGATTTTTCTGACACTCCAGCTTGTACTTTGTATCTTTTATTATGGAAACTTTAAATCTGCTTGTTTTACAAATTTGTACAGTCCTCAACAGATACTGCTATAGTCACTGAAGATAAGGATCCCATCCTCTGGTCTTCTTTTCACATATATCCATTGGAAACTCAATGCACAATGGGGGAGGGTTCTCTTGTAGACTAAGGCTACATGAATAACTATTTTCCTTCAAAATCTTCACTGTAATTCCATGTGTAATGCTATCAAAATGAATAAAGCCGAACCCTTTATTCCACACATATGGAGGAGCACTGTTACTCAGCTCCTTTCTGTTTGGGGGTTGAGGCTGATGTAAACTATCACAACTAGAGAGAAAATGATATTCACATATTAATCACTTCCAGATGTGGGAATATGTGCCTTCAAGTTTCATTTTATGGATTTTGCTTGTTCCAGTATATTCTTTATTTGTCTTCTAAATGAATTCTTTGGGTAATGGAATAATGAATTTAAATGCATTAAATGTCCAGCAGATTCAAAATTTAATAAAATATGCATATGAGCTCCATGTCAGAATTCAAAAACAAATTCAGAGATTGTTCCACAATGAATGCAGTTCATGTTTCAGAGACATTTCCAGGATGGAAGTATGTTGTATTGTACATCTTTACGTGTTGTCTATCATCACCCACAAGAATGACTTTATGGAAAATACACAGGAGAAAGAACATTGAATGTAACAATGGTTACAAAAAGTACTTGCAGCATGAATCAAAGTGAAGTGACATGAGACACCTGTGGTCCTTAGGTCGTGGATTACAAGTCGAGTGTTATATACTGACTAGATAAACTAACATTCCTAGGTCCTGGCTGGGAGACTAGCACATTCATGCAGCTTGAGTGCAGTGAAAATTCCTGGCCTCCAGCCTGAGGTGGACATTCAGTGTTGACTGCAAAGGCTTTAACTTCTGTGTATTCTATGAATCACTGGTTTTATATATACAAACATTTTTCATATTTTACTTTAGTTGTGTATATCTGTGTAATACATATGTATGTGAGTGTTATCATAGGTCAGAAGAGGACATTGAATCCTGATACACACACACCTCTCCCCAGCTGTAGTTACAGACAGTAGTTATGAACCACCAACTGTGAGTACTGGGAACCAAACTATGGTCTTCTGGAAGAGCAATGAGTGCTCTTAATCCCTGAGCATCATTCCAGTCGCTGATTCATCATTTCTACTTGTTATATTCTAACCAAGAAAATAATACTTGATCTTTTCTCTTTTTCTGTCTTTGTTTCTCTATGTCTCTATCTCTCTGTCTCTCTGTCTCTCTGTCTATGTCTCTGTCTTTATCTCTCTCTCTCTCTCTCTCTCTCTCTCTGAGTGTGTATAAAACTTTCTTCTGTTGGTTCTCCACAAATCACATTGCTTAATCTTAATCTTTTAATCTTTAGAAACATTATGTGTTTTAATTCCTCAATTTTTTTCTATTCATACACACACACACATACACACACACACACACACACACACACAAGACAGAGAGACAGAGAGAGACAGAGGCAGAGAGAGAGACAGAGACAGAGTGAGATTCATATTGTTTGAGCATCACTGGTTGAATTGTCCTTTCTCTTCATAAGATCAAATCAGTTTCTTTCAACCTTGTACATTAGGTAACTAGTTTCTCCTCCTCCTCCTCCTCCTCTTCCTCCTCCTCCTGTTTTTCTTCCTCCTCCTCCTCCTGTTTTTCTTC
>NW_021604576.1:2085486-2093714 GCF_004785775.1 Grammomys surdaster | reverse complement strand
TCCTCCTCCTCCTGTTTTTCTTCCTCCTCCTCCTCCTGTTTTTCTTCCTCCTCCTCCTCCTGTTTTCCTTCCTCCTCCTCCTCCTCCTCCTCCTCCTTCTGCTGAATATCAAATCCACGACATGTGCTGGGTAACTTCCATGCTGCATTCCATTGCTAAACTGGTCTTTTTCCTTCTTTTCCAGTGTGCCTACTCTCTTTTGCAAGAATGGATGTAGTGATAGTTTACTGAAGTAGATTATCTTATACTTTGTCTTGAAACATCTTCATTTGGCCATGCTTTCTTCCTGGCTTCTTATTTCCATGCATCTCCAGTTAAACCTTGCTTGATTTCAATTCTACTAGTTGAGAGTGTGGCAGGTTCCCATGTCTTCTTGTTTTCCTCATATTTTATAACTCTGATCTGATATTTTTATATATAAGACTTCTGAACAGTTCTTGATAAATGTTCACTTACAAATTCTCCAATCTAGAGGACACGCACTCTTCTCTGTTTCTGTATTTTAACATCGTTCTCTTGTGTCAAATCATACTCCCTTGACTTTTGAAAACTATTCATATGTCAAAAAATATCTAGACATTTATTTCATTTTTCAGATAGCAGACTTTATTGGAGTATAGACACTAATGTTCTTATAGATTTTCAAAATTTTGCAAAGAAATCCATAGATAAAAGAGAATCAGAATCCTTTGTATGTACTCATTTGTAGATGCCATCCAAGAAATTACAGATATATGTATGTAGATACCCTCTGTCACTCTCCTTGGTATTATAGTTTAGAGCTAGGATAGATGGCTTCATCCTAAATGTACTTGTAATACCCTACATCAAAGTGGAAAGACCCGGCCTTTTCTATCACTTTTATCGTGTCTGAGGTAGAGAGGAGGGTAGTGCTCAAAAGTAAAAACCTGGGGTCATATTCTTTCTTATAATTCACTTGATTTTAGGTTAGCTGCACACTGAGGTTCCAATATTCTCATTCTTTCCTCTAATTCTAGACTCATCGTGTTTTTATTTTCCCATAATTTTCTTTATTTTAATTTTCTTTTTTTAATTTATTTTTTAATTTATATTTTCTCAAATCATAATTCATTCACACAGGGGTTATAAACACAGAAAGGCAGGATGTGGGGAAGGGGATGACAATGGAGTGTGGGTGTTCAGGGCGAATACAGATATCTTCAGAACCAGGTATCGGCTGGGTGAAGGTTCAGGGGACAAGTCACTATGACTCTGCCTATGACTCACTTGTCCTTATCTAAGTTGGTATTGTCTGCCAAGGCTACCTATTTACAAGGTCTATGACTACTCAGGCTTGTAAATTTCCACAAAAGCTGCCTGTTTGCATTAGCTTATAGCCATCTGTTTCAATGTTTTTCCACTGAGACCCAAGACTTGGTGTTAGTATCCATGTATGACAGCCCTATTGCTGATTTTAGGCCTATGGCTGATTTTAGGCCTTCAGTGTGTAAGCAGGGCTTCCCCTGACATCTCCTCCCTTCTCTAAGTATAGAAGGGCTGTAGCAATTCTATTCTTGCGAAGGTGGGGATAGAGGCCTGACCTCCAGTATTTGAAGGGGACCTTGTAATGGCTCCAGTCCCCCTGCCGTTGTCCAGTGAGGCATGAGGGCCATACCCATCCCGATGTCTTTTTCCTGGAGAGGGGATACTTTTGACATCAACCCCTATGCAGTCAGGCTTGTCCCTCAGGGAACCCAGAGAGATATTTTTATCTTTTATTTATATTCCCTTGCAGTGCTTAGCCTCGCAGCCTAAGCAAGAATTCAGATCGCCTGTCAGAGGGGGTTCTGGGTGGCCCCTCTCTGCTTGGTCTAGGGGCAGAAGTCCCCCCTTTTAGGTTGGGTGGAGATGGGTTTTGGAAACACCCTGTATAAAGTAACAACCTCATCTTGAGTCTTGTGGTCCTCCATAGCTAACTTATGATAATGTATCTGAGTAGGTTTTGCTACCAAATTATTTATCTGTTGTATCACAGAGTTAGTCCACCTATTTGAGGGCCAGGGACCAGCAGAAAAAAACAAAAAGAACCCAAATAATGGTCCCAAGATGGGAAGAAATAGGGTTAACAACCTTGGAGAGGCAGAAAACCAATTCTTGTACCAGCATTCATCTGTCTATTTCTTTCTCTGATTTTTCTTAGGGCCTTCACTGACCTATTTCACGCTCTCTTTAACCCTCCTTGTCTTGTCTATGTAAAGGAAATATTCTTCTTTAAGGGCTGTACACAGTCAAGAGCTGTACACAGCCTTTTCTTTTGTAATAGAATAAATCAAGTCCAATAAGGATCTTTGCGATTTTAGGAGGTCTCTTCAGACAGTGAAACGAGGGATTTCTTCAGATTAGTGATGTCAGTCTCTAGCTGTTTGATGTTCTTGTCAGTGGCCCTTCAAACGTCTAAGTAGTATAAGTTTGGAGGCCAGCATCTGGATTAGAACTTCTAACAGCAGACATCGCAGGTGATTCATTTTTACTTGGGATGCTGCCTGAGTTAAAGCTCCTGGGAGTCCCTCTTTCTCTAGGTTTTCTGGGGTTGGGTACAGAGCTGCCGCCTGTGACCTGCTCTATGCTCTGGCGTTACCTTAATTTTCTTATTCATAATGTTTTCATTCAGATGGAGTAAACAACCGTTTCTAAGATGTCATCTGAGGAGCTTGACAAACTTTGATTCTGTAAATAACTGGCTAGCTTATGTCAAATTAGCTCTCAAATTTTCTACCAGTAAAACCTCTTTCTACTAAAAGTATGTTTTCAATAAAATACTGAACTATGGAGAAAACACACACACACACACACACAGAATAATGAAATAAATATTTTAAAAAAATGTATCTCAAACTTTTAAGGTCATCAAATGAAACAACAACACAACAACAACAAAAGACTAGCATACTATCACAGACCAGACCAGGGGAGATTTAAAAGACATGGTGCTTAATGGCCTCCTTTATTGTCTCCTACAGGGTGTCCTGGAACAGGAAAAAGTGGGAGATGGGACTATGGTAAACTGAGTCAACTGTAGAGCCTTTTATCACAAGGTACTGGGCTAGCTCCTTAGTTGTGACAAATGCTTTATGATTATGTAAAATTGTGTTAAGGGACATGTAATTGGTAATATATGAGAATTCCACCTCTGTGGCTTTTCAGTAAACATAAAACTAATAAAATAAAATTTGACTTAAAAAATACGAATGGGAAGGACATAGCAATCCTGATTATGGAGCAATAGTTAAAAACAAAAGGACATGTGTCCCAAGTCCAACCCCATTTTCCTTGAAGGCAAGGGATGTTCCTTGAACAGGGTCCAGTTCTACAACTGTGAATGATTCTTGAGCCCATTTTCTTCAGACTTCAGCTCCACCCATGGTCCTCTCAGTTTTCTCTAAGATGGCTTCACATTTTGATCAGAAGTAGCTGTTGTTGCTGATGAATCTCAGCTGCTTCTTCTTCTTAGGAAGTGGAAGGCCCCAAGGCTTTTCTTTTCTCTTTGTTTGTGCTCTTTTTTTTTGGTCCAAAATGGACAAGGCTTGTGTCTGCACCATTTTTTAAAAATTTGTTGTGAAATGTACTGGGTTGGTGGGATGCTTTGACATCCATAATGTTTGTGTGGACTGGCATCTGTCTACTTTGAGCACAGAAAGTACTTCAGGACAAACACACAAAGTCGAGTTTAGAATCGCCTTTCTAGTCCAATAGCCAGCCTCCACTTATCTTTCTTAGATCCTAAAGGGTGTGAAGGACAGATGCATCTTTATGCCCCTATCTGATGATGATTTCTTTCACAGAGAAATTTCTACAAGATGAAAATGGAAATACGTTTTATTTTTTAGCACAGTGATTGCTCTTGTACATTTCACCTGAACTTTACCTTCAAACTAGTTTAGTATGTTAACTCATCTCTGACTTCTCCTTATTTATCAACTACAACAAAATAACAAACAAACAAAAATAGCCAGTAACATTCTTAGTATTGCTTGACAGTCTCTATCTTACCTCTTAACTTATCTCTTAATCACATCTCTAAACTCTTTGTTATATTTCAAGGTAACTGTCCACACCACAGCCAGTCTCTGTATTACTTAGCCATTTCTGGGCAACAAGCCAACACATACTTCACAGCTTAAGTATTATATAAGGAGAAAAACACATGTGTGTTTGGGGGCCAAGGCTGGAGAACTCACAGGAGTCCAGTCTCTGCCATATTTTACTAGCTGAATCAAATGACATTTCAAATGATATACTAAATATAACAAAGTTGAAAGTTAATGTGACATATGGTTTAACCCAATAATGTATTGGGGTGTTGTTTCTGGTATTATCTAGTATAGAATTGTGAATTGAACGAAACATTCTTTTAGTGAGGGATAGGCTTAGCTATAAGTAAGCATTCTCCTCTCTTCTGCCACAGAAGAAAGTGTGGTTTAAATTAGGTGAATTTTATTTCTCCTTCATAAAAATACCTACTTCAGAGCTGAAGGGAAACTCTTTCCTGGAGGTTCGTAAAGCTTGATGTCCCTCCCCAGTCAGGTTTCTTCTTGTCACTTGGCCAAAGGAGGCATCAAGCACAACACTATTCTAAAATCATACCAGAGATCTCTCTGACTGTTTTCTTGATCTTTAGGTAGCTCAATTACACTGTGCAGTGTTACTAGTTACATAATTTATGATGTTCATTCATGATTTATCTGCACGCATCACTTATTTACAATGGTCACTTGTCTCTTGTGTTAAAAAGTTCCACCCAGGCAGAACTGCTTTGCTCAAGGCTTTAGTGCCAATTCCTAGAACAGTGGTTTATGGAACACAGCAGGTGGTTATTCATGTCTGTTGCAAGAGTGATGATTTAGATGGTAGATACAGAATACATAGAGTCCTGACATCCAGATGTGTGTTAAAAATTCAGACTTAACCTCATTCAGCCAACTTCAGCCACTAAGATGAGGCAGAGTAGAACAGAACTGAGCCACCACAAAACAAGAAGGGAAGGGCTGTGCGGGTAGTGCTGGTGCCTATACCCTACACTAACCTACCCATTAATTAACCCCTTTCTTTCTCCTCTTCCCAATCTGTGACATTAACAGTTAACTGTGTTGGCCTTAGCTTACAAATATATTAGCACGCAGACATGTACACAGACACAGACACAGACACACACACACACACACACTGTCTGACTCTATAACCTGGGAGACATGAACAAATTTTTACTTATTCCAGACAAGGAATCAAAGTCACATCAAATTAAGAAAACCACCAAAGTCCAATTTGGTGAGCCAGTGATTATAGGAATACTGATGAGGAGTTATTTATAGTAGCAGATATGACTCAAAGTCAGCTGCATCACTAAAAGCATCACTCCCGGGTGATACCTCATGAAATTTGGGAACCTAAAGTACAGTGCAAAACTTGCAGGCAACTCAATAGTTAGGGGCGCCCTTTCCAGGTAACTCAGTTTGTCTAAGCCTTTTCCAGGCAATTTCACTTATTGAGAATGTCTCTTAGCAGTCATTACTGCTTATGTATGCATGAAAGGAGGTACCTAGTGAATCTGGTCAGTTTCATTGACTTCCTGAAGCTATTGAGTTGTTTACTTCTGGAGATTAGGAAGCTCCCCTTTGATCATCCTATAATCTTAAGGTGCTTCACTCCAAGATGAAAGGTTTTAATCTTGGAGAAACTGCTACATAGCACAACCATACAGATTCACATGCATGCACATACACAGAGCACATATACATGTATGTATGCATGCATTAGCCATTGTTAAAGTGGTAAGAAACTTGACCTGAGATTATTGTTTCTTTTAACTGAAAAACTCCAGTAGGAGGTAAGTAAATACTGAATCTGAGGCTCATTGAGGTTACAATGAAATAGTCATAATTCTAGGTTCTTGTGTACACTGACTGATGTAGCATATATCAACTATTTCAAAAACAAAATAGGATGAGTTATCATTTTGATTAATACTATGTGCCTGCATTCTTGAATACAAGTTTTTGAATTAAATGCTTAAAAGACCTGGTAAAATAACTAGATCAGCGTTCTTCTTACAGATGAGATTAAGATTTCCAAAATATAGAATATACTCTTTTGTACATTTTAGGAGAAAACATATTTTCTCCCAGCTTTTCTCCCTCTCTATGTCTTGTTATTCCCTTAGCAAAGTGCTGAGTTTGTAGATGAGGTCACTAAAACAAATCTATCCTTTTCTTTCCATATGATGAGATGACAGCAGAGGCTAAAGACACTCACTGATCTTGAAAGCTAGACATCACAAACTGTCAAAGCGTAATGACAAAATCAGAGATGAAAGTCTTGGGCTGTTAGAAGAGATAGGGTTAAAAAAAATTCTGTTTGCTTTCTTTGCAACAGTGAGCACTATGAGAAATTGGGCGTGGTGTGTGGAGAAAATGATGTGTAAAAATGTGGTATATCAAAATATCTAAAAATATTCTAATTTCTTCCTGTCTGAAATATGCTTACTGCATGTCTATCTAAAAGGAAACATCTAGAAGTCAATATATAGTGGCTTTCTCCATTCCTTTAAATTTTTTTTCCAATACCTCATGCTGATGACTATAAGGAAACTGGTGCCAAGATCATAAACCAGAGTGACATAGCAGTGACATAGTGCTGCAGGGGCAATAGCTAAGAATGATATTTGGTAGGGTATTACTTGGGGTAAGGATATCTTTTGGATTTATTTCTCTTTTTAAAAAACAACATACTCCTATACCTGAAAGTAGAAGCCCCAGTAAAATAAAATGATAGTTACCTTTAAGTCCTAACCATCACCTTACTTGTTTTGCCCAGGGCTGTAATACATCCTGAGGTACTAGCATGGGATGCTATTTTATTTCCTACACTTGGATATAGCAGAGCTAGGATACTAGAGGAAGGGCTTTGGACTTACCCTTTCTTGATCTGCTTCTCTGTAAGTGCTTAAGAGCTACTAAGTGAACAGACCTGATGGGTTTCAGGTTGTAGCACTAAAGCAACAGACTAAAGCTAGCCATGACTGTGAGAGTCTTTGAAAAAATGTTTATGTTTTATTTGTGCCTTTCTGTTTGTGTGTGCATGTGAGAGCCCACAGAGGTCAGAAGAAGGCATTAGATGTTCTAGTTTGTATCTTAGATATCAACCTTAGATATTGACTAGCTATGTGTCCAAAGAAGACCCCTGCTGATTTATGGAAAACTGTTCATTAAGAGATGTAAATCACTTATCAATTATTTTCATTCAATAATAATTTAATGAGCACCAACTATGTACCAGGTACTTTGTTATATTTTTGATGTACATTAGCAAATGAAAAAAAATAGATTTTAATTTGTGATATTTTACTAAAGAAGACACACGTGACTATTCCATATATACATGTGTGTTTATGTATGTGTACTTTGTGTGTATACTCAGAGAGAAAGACTTTGAGCACCATTATAGTAGAAAATATACAAGAGGCAAAGGAATTCTTGGGTGAAAGAGTAGTGATTCTCCTTTAGGTAAACATCTTAGTTACTTTTCTGTTGCCATAGAGAAACACCATGAACAATGCAACTTATAAAAGAAAATACTTATAGGACTCATGGTTCCATAACATTAGCATCCATAACCATCATGACAGGAAATATGGTGGCAAGCAGTCATGCATGGCACAGGGTCAGTAGCTAAGACCTTATCCCAAAGTAGGAGGCAAAGAAGGCTAACTGGGAATGGTGGGAGGTTCTGAAATCTCAACATCTATCCACAGTGATACACCTACTCTGACAAAGCCACACCTCCTTATTCTTTGCAAACAGTTCCACCAACTGGGGACCAAATATTCAAATAGATGAACCAATGGGGGCCATTTTCATTCAGACCATTGAAGTAAGGTGCTCAGGAAAGCTTCTTAAAGAACATGTTAAAGTGTGGTATGTCAAACAACAAGAAAATACTCAATAAAAAAGCAAGAGGGAGGGCCAAGGAGATGGTTTTGTCAGTAATATGCTTCCTGCACAGCATGAGGACCCAAATGCAAATCTCTAGCACTCAGGTATAACAAGGTGCACTATGCACCTATATAGCCAACATTACAGAGGTGAATAAAGAAAAATGCCTGGAACTCAGGGCTAGCCAGCCTAGAAGAATCCACGAGTTCCAGATTCAATGAGAGAGAGAGAGAGAGAGAGAGAGAGAGAGAGAGAGAGAGAGAGAGAGAGAGAGAGAGA
>NW_021604576.1:2075182-2085476 GCF_004785775.1 Grammomys surdaster | reverse complement strand
AGAGAGAGAGAGAGAGAGAGAGAGAGAGAGAGAGAGAGAGAGAGAGACCGTGTCTAAAAAATAAGCTAGTGATTAAAGAAGACATCCAGTGTTGACCTCCAACCTCTGCCATACCACCCCTCAAACCCCCATACTCACACAAAACAAGACTGATGTGGGGGAAAAGCAAGGCAAGACTGAAGGGGAGGAAATTTTATGCACAGTTTAAAAGCTTGAAATAGCTCAGGCATTTAAATGTTGAAAGATGATTGCATGGTTTGGGGGCAGTAGATATAGAGCTAAGAATAGAGTTTGTCATTGTAGAGGCATTATAAGTGCTGCCAGTCTCTGCTTACAGGACAAGGAAGAGGAAACTATTCTAATTTGGAAGAGAGAAGAAAATGTATAATTAAAGTGGCCCAGTGATTGAAACACAATGAGTGCTCAGCTAATAGAAACTATCCTGGTCTTTGTTGTCAATGTAACAAATCTAATGCCATTGCTATGTTTTGAGAAGCAGATGGTGCTTCATTGTCTCCTTCTGATAAACTGTTGCTCTGTGTATGCTTCTGTCCCTGTCCCTGTCTCTACCAGTGTCCCTGTTGTTTGTATGCTTGCTTCATGAATGTCAGAACAAAGATGGCTATTCTGTAGGCATTACATGCTTGATATCTCATGTAGGTTTCTTGATTACATTTGCATCATTTATTCCAAACAAGGAATATTGTTTGCTTTATTTAGTAAAACAAAATGACTTTTTAAATTTAAAAGCCAAAATAGACAAATGAAATATGATTTTAAAATGGCTTTTGTTCAATAAGACACCCTATATTTGGTATTGAGAACAATAACCTTTACTGTGGTTATCTGGGAAATCATAGAATCTCCATCCTAATGAATGGAACTCAGAGTCCTCCACAAGAAACTGCCCCCTCCAGTCAATGGGCAGCCTGTTGATCTTTCAAACGATGAGTTATTAATTTGAGATTCTGAACTCTTCTGAGCTTCTTCAAATGAACAAAAGACATTCATGCTCTGAGCCTTGGTGGCATTTATTCAGCCATTTAATGCAATTCTAATGGTTTGTGTGTGAGAGAGAATTAACGGTAAATTCATTATGAAAACCCATTTACTACAGGGTTGACACCAGCAAAAGCCTGAGGCAGCTCCGGGAATTCTGGGACAGAACATCTGTTGCGGTGAACATAACTCAAGCGTTCCTTGTGATTGCTCATTGGTGCCTAATAGCTTCTTTCGTGGTTCCTTTTTACCTCAGGACATACACATTCAGTCACAGAAAACCATAAAGGCCAAATGTCTTCTTTAATCCTTCCAGGCCTAGTTAGCTGAAAGGCAACTGTGAAGAGCCACAGAATCTGCCCATGCAAAAGAAAACAGAAGTAATAGTGGTTCTGGTAAAGGAACGGAAAGGAAACAATAAGTTAATTTCCAGATTTAATTCATAAGGGCTTTCTTTAACTATGACTGTGTCAGATTTTCATGTATGCTTCACATTATATGTGTCATCTGAGCACACCTACTTGCTTATGATTTACTGTTAATAACTTTGCTGAAGTGTAAATGGCCTCCCATATTAATTGGGTGTGTTTCCTGTGACATATGCAAACTGATTTAGAAGCTAACATATGCTGTTATTACTCTTGGTAGAGCAGTTTTGTCTGAAATATTTGTGCCCCAAATTACCATTTGGCACGTCTTCAAATTCAAATCCACCTTCTGCCCTGAGATGAAATTCAAGGATTTGTTTTCGGTTTTATATATTTTGGAGAGGCTGCTTTCACTGCTGTAATAAGGAGCATTCAGTGTTTACATTAGGATGACTATTTATGGGGGTTTAATATCTTGCTTGTTGTAAATCGCATCCGACGGAAACTTGGCAAAGCCATACAGAGATGTGGGACCACATTCAGCTATATTTAATGTTGTATCAGGCAGCTGATCTTTTGAAAATCTATGGTGTTAAATAGTGTTTAGCATAATCTTACACACTCTTTTTATCTTTTCCAGTTTAGAAGTTTCAAATAGAGCAGATTATTACAATCAGTTTTCGGGAAAATAAATGTAAATGTGCTTTTTGGTTGTTAACAACTTTTTGAGGCAAGAGGTTGTGAGAGAACCAGAGACCAGTGCACTGGTTTCTGAGTTACTAATTCCTTGCAGATCCTAACTGGTTTTGTACTGGGTATGAGCTGTCAGTTTGTCCTCCTGTGGCTGTGCAGGAGACCAGAAGAGATAACAAAAGTTGTCCTCATGTAAATATGCACATAATAGTCCAAATGAAATGTTGGGAGTACAAAAGTATACTACATCATTTAATTCCATTTTGAAACATCACAGTACTCTGTGAAGACTAATTAAGTGACCTTGGGTGAGTAGAAAGGTAAGAAATAGTTTCAGAATGAGAACCAGAGTATGTGAATAATGGAAGTGCAGGCTTTGCTTAGCTTCATGGGAAGACGTCTGTTTATTGAAAATAACAGTCAAGGGAATAATCTTCTGTACAGCATCATGACCATAGGTGATGACTATGTGATAGGTCTTACTAGTGCTAGTGAAGCTGTTTGTTTGCTGTTTATCCAATAGCTAGGCATAAGGCTCCGTGTTCTGCTTTGAAGTACTGTCCACTATGTATGCCATATCCCACTAGGACCCAGCACCCCTGTGTTGATGCTATAGAGATTGCTGTATTAAGAACAACAAGTTGTCTAGTGTGCAGGCAGCATCTACAAATGGTAGTGGTTTATTTCTTATTTTCTCCAATAATGTTGGAGCTGATCTGTAGCAAATACATTGTGAAGGATCTATAAGTTTATTTTGACCCAATCAGTTAAATATCGTATCTTGGCGAAGTGCAATAAACAATAGAATGTATTTTACATAGTGACAGTTTAGATATTACGTTTATTCTAAAATTCATTATCTAAATTTTACTAGAACAAGTACCAAATATCTTCCACTTATTAATTACACTTTTTCCTTATTAGCTCAATGATATGAGTGAATGAGTTATGAATGAGTGAACATTACTGTTTGCACATATGGGGAAACTAAAGCTACCTGGTTTAACAACTTGATCAGGTCAGATGGCTTCAGAACACAGATATGTCTAGCTCCAAGTCCAGTGTTTAGATTGACCTGCTTATGACCAATGACGGCTTTAAATACTTTACGGTTAGTATTACCAGACCCCTTACTGAAATAGATAAATGAATATTACCTAAGCTTCGTGAAGGATTTGGTTGCCTGGGGTGAGTGAGAGGAGAATAGTCCTGTTTGGTTTACATCTCGGGTTCAGGGAGTGTGTTCTAAATCCAATCCCACTACTGGGATCTGCTACAATAACTTAATTACAGTAAGTAAAGCAAAAGCAGCTGGCACTACTATCCCTCAGATTAAATTAATAAAGCTTTATTTGCTTTCAAGTATTTTACATGTATGAAAACCATACAGTTAACCATTTATTATGACCCTGTAGTATTTAAGCTAAAATTTGGCACAAATCAGACAGAGTGAAATGTGCTTCAGAAAACAGCAGGGGCAGAACCATCTGAACCAACAAGGTTTTGACCTGGCGCCACTTGGAGAATCTCTAACTTCTGTCCTGAAAACTGAAAGTTTGAATAATTCCAAGTCCCAAGCTAGAGCCTAACACAAGAGTTTCTAGTTACCTAAAATAAAGGCTTGGTGCATAATAGATCCCTGAATGAATATTAGGATGAAGAAAAAAATTACATTTAAAAGGGTAGAAAATACCACAAATACTCCCAGATTCAGAAAAATAAGCAGCATTGTTTCACATTCATTAATTTAACTTCCAGATTCACTTCATGGTGTTTTTTCAGTCATTTTTTGCTTACTTACTCTAGTTGTTTGTCAACAACTCTATGACATCTTAAGGGGGAGTGTTATGAAAATTAATTACTTCCTTTAGCAAGGTCTTACATAATATGAATTTTTATATCGGTAATTTTAAAGTCTGTTAAATTTACAGTTTGGTGCATGTGATGTCATGTGACAATGTAGGGTGTCGTTAAGGTTAAAAATAGACCCTCAAACTTTCTGCACAGATTGTCTGAGGCATTTCAAAGTCTTTTACATTTTCTTGTGCAACAATGGCGCTTGGAAGCTATCATGTGACACATGGCATTGATTAACTTTTTGTTGACATCCTTGCTGCAATCTACTATTCTGTAATCTTTAATCCGTATCATGATTCACACTGGTTGGATTAAAAGTTAATTTAAAAAAAAGAAGTGTTACTATGTCTCTTTATTAATTGTATTTTTTTCAAAGAAACCAAGTGTATATTCACTATTTCTGTTTCAGTAGCAGGGATTATTAGGAGGAATGATCTCTCATGACCAGAAAGTCTTGAAGGCTAGAGCTGAGTGTCTTTTAAGTATATATGAGAGTCTGGGAGTCTCGGGCCTGTTTTCTCAGAAGGACAGTTGTTGGAAGCTGCGAGCAGCTTCAGGGAAGAATTCTTTTCCATAGCCCAGCCGAATGCAAGGCATCTTGGAGGCTGATATAGGTATGAGAGTGGTACCTCTCCCAGTAACCACAGGAGCCCAGGAGGCAGGATGTAGCAAGCTCCCTACCTGCGCCAGAACCTTCAGTTACAGTCAACCTGTCCAGGGTGAGAGTGCAGTATTCAAGTGTCTCATTCTCTCAGAGAGCAGGAGCCCTTGGAGGCTGATTCTTCTCAACCTTTTCTTTTTCTTCTTTCTCCTTTGGCTCCCATAGCACCTTTAGCAATACAGCCTAGCACACCAGAATTTATGGAACGGGCAACTGGGCCCTGATTGGCTGACTTTGGGAAGTTAAAAAATATAGAGCCAGTCAGAAGAACTGTTGTGCCATGTGGGGAGGGATGGAGAAGCCTCCCTCCCCTGCCCCCACACCCGTCAGCACACCCAAATTGCCCCAGTCAGGGGCATATATCTCCATTTTTGCCAAAAGTAGAGAAAAAGAAAAAAAGTATGTCTTTTCAGTTGCTACAGGCACCCTTGTAGGCTGCTCAGTGCTTCAGTTTCATTCAGCCAGGGTTTTGGCTCTGCTAGGATTTTTTGTTTGTTTGTTTGTTTGTTTCTTCCTTCCTTCCTTCCTTCCTTCCTTCCTTCCTTCCTTCCTTTCTTTCTTTCTTTCTTTCTTTCTTTCTTTCTTTCTTTCTTTCTTTCTTTCTTTCTTTCTTTCTTTTTTTCAGCAGCTGTGGCTCAAATGTGCTTCCTCTGTCCTTGGACCTGAGCCCACAAACTGACAGAGAGCTGTCTGAAAGCTGCCTATCTGGAGCTTCTTTTACCCCCAGTAGTAAGAGAACTCGTTTCTAAAAAGAAAGCAGAAGCCATTCTTATCGACACGTGTTGGTTAGGGAGATACCAAGGAAGTACACTTTTGGCAGAGCTAAGCTAACCGACTGGGTCTGAAGGAGCTTAAGCCTTCCTGGATAAATGTATTCCAGAAACCTTTGGGCTAAGTTATATTCATGGACCTGCTAATCCATATGTTTCATTAAGAGGGTACAGTCACTGGCTAAGATTACTAGCAATGGAGGATATGGAGCCTGAACCAGCCAGCTCCTGTAATTAGGCAAGACTTCCCATGGAGGCATTGGGGCACCAACCCAACCACAAAATCTGAGACCCACAATTTGTCCCACCTACAAAATGTGCAAGGATAAAAGATGGAACAGAATTTGAGGGAAAAGCCAACCATTCACTTGCAGGGAATGATTAGCTTGAGCTTGGGAGCAGGTTCCTGAATATTGTGGGTGGAGCTGTGGTTCCCTCGTGTCTGCCACGGATCAGAGAGGCAAAGGTGCAGGGGATTTGACTGAGTTTACTCCATGCCATGCTGGGCGGGCACTGTGGGTCCCCGCCCAGGTGTGGAAAGGGGAGCAGGGAGATCTCATCTCAGTCTGAGGTCCAGCGGGGACAGAGCTCTTGGGTGGGGACCCCTGGACAAGAAGGCTTGCAGGGATCAACTGGTCTCAGACTCCTGGGTTCCCAGGAGACTGGGGGCGTGTGGGTTGGACTAGCCCGAAGCTGAGAGGGGCAAGAGTGAGAGCTCCGGAGGTGCCCCTCGGGATAGTAACTTGGCTCATCAAAGGCTTTCTCCATTGTCTCCCGGTGGGCCCCAAAAGACACGAGGAAGTTCATGGATTTTACAGGCTTTATTTTCATGATGGATGGTAGCTGAATCTGGATGCACCCCTATGAAACTTAGAGCATACCTGAATTAAATAGGGAGGGAGGAGGGTCTGGAGAAGAATGCTTAATTGGCTACGGCTTCTGGCCTTCAGGTATCTCATTAGTATGTAAATCTCTTGAGGCTCAGGCCCATAGTCATGCCCTCTACCTGTGCTGGGTGACGAAAACCTCTCTTATGGAGGGGCTGTATTGCCCTATGTGAATGAAAATCATGGGTCAATGGTGTGTCAGGAGCCTAGAGTCTGGGGGCGTGGCCAAACACCTGCGGTTGTCCCACTAGGGTCCCGGGTTCCATGCCTGTGCCCAGCCAGGAACCAAGCTATCCTTTCATGGCCCCATATTCACTGGCCCATCTGGAGACCCATGCCATGAGAGGGAGTCCACCCTGACACTATTAATGCTATTCTGCTATACTCGCCGACAGGACCTTAGTATAACTGTCACCAGAGAGGCTTTACCCAGTAACTGATGGAAACTGATGCTGAGACCCACAGTCAAACATTAAGTGGAGCTTGGAGACTCCTGTAGAGGAGGGGGGATTGAAGGAGCCAGAGAGGTCAAGGACACCACAAGAAAACCTATATAATAAATTAACCTGGGACAATAAGGGCTCATAGAGATTAAACTGCAAACCAGATAGCATGCCTGGGACGGACCTGGGCCCTGTGTACATATACAACAGATGTGCATCTAGGTCTTCATGTGGGACCTCTAACAGCAAAAGCAGGACAATAACCAAGACATCAGAAAATTGGATAGAAGCAGATTTAGAAATTAAAAAGGAATCACATTGTATCTTAGAAGCAAGGCACTGTTTCTTGGCGTCCACACTCAGTTGTTTACCCAGTGAAACAGTTTGTCTAACGCTGTGGCAGAAATGTAAAGGCGAGGCACGTGTTCACTTTAAATTCTTTCTGCTGACACTGCAATAATGAACACTACCTGGTGTTCAGGAGCCCTAAGACAGCAAAGTGGCTTATGGCATGGGAGGCTGGAGTGGCCAAAGTTTAAAGGACAAAACCTTACTTGTGGTCTTACAAAGTCATTACACAGCTAAACTCTAAGAATGAAGGCGAGTTTTGTTCTATGCAGCAGATTCTTCTGCCATCTCTTATGAGAGAGTCTAAAGAAGCAACACAATTCTTCCCTTAAAGGAAAAAAAAAACACAATCCGTCTAAATTAATTTAAGCTATCTGCTCATGGTTAACCACCTTTGGCACATCATGTAACAAAGCTCAGGCTAAAAATTCTCCCATGGAGCATTAGTGCAATCCACAAAATCCTCTTGGAGGAAAAAAAAAGTAAAGAAACATCCCAAGGCATAACATGCACAACCACTTTTCACTAATCAAAGAATCATTGCAAACTTGGATGACGATCCCATAATAAATGACCTTCATTGTTGCACAGAAACTATACGCCCTGTGAGTTCAGTACATTCCACATGATCTAATACTCAGAACTGAGGACTGGGGCTGTTTACAGTCCCAGGAGGGATGAAAGATGACTTTTCACTTAATTCCCATGCCCTGGAACATGCCCCCAGTGAAATTTCTGACCTTTCTCTGTTTACATTAATAGTGGAGAAACCCTAACCTGATTAATAAGGATGCAAAAAGAATTAGCTAAAGCTTGTGATTAGTTCAGCTGTGCCATCTTGCTCTGAGTACCCTAACTAAACCAGAGAAATTTAGATAGCCTGGCCTATATATTTTCTTTAATCCAAGTAGATCAAGATTTCTAAAATATGTGTGTACTTAACTTTTTTTTTAAAAAAAAGAGTTTGAAAATCCATTTATAATCTTAGTTAATACTGGTTTTGTATCGAACATGGGTAACATGACCTAAATTACATTGCACAAAACCACTTTTTCCCATTGTTCCTTTTAAAGGTTAACTAATTCTTTTGTCTGTGCTTCTGTAACTTCAGGGAGATAATTCATTAAGTGGGTCGTCATTCTTTCTGCCCCAAGTAAGTTCTTCTTTCTGACTATTACAAGCATTCAGAATAAGTATTTTGACAACAAACGTAAGAGAAAAACTAGTGAACAGTATTTTTTTTTGTAGAAGATAAAAAGTTATAAAAGTAAACGTCTTGCATTTAACCAAGCCTCTGACAGGCTAGGTGAGAGAAATGTCTACACTGAGGGGTTCTTAGCCTGTAAGCTCACAAATCTCTGTAATGACTCAAATACCCCAGATTGTGGAGATGGTACTATGACAACCTGTAATAGGCCTCCAAAAATCTGTTTTAGTGTAATGCTTTGATAAGAGCAGATCAAGTAGTAACTTTGATTCCCATTTTAAATATTTATTTATTTATTTATTTATTTATTTATTTATTTATTTATTTCCTATGTGTTGAGTGTTTTGCCTATGCACATTCATATGCATCTAGTACATGCCTGATAGTAGCAGAAGCAAGATAAGAAAATCAGATCTCCTGGAATTGGAGTTCCCAACATTTAGGAGTTACCATGTGGTACTGGAAACTGAACTTCAGTCCTTTGCATAAGCATCAAGTGTTCTTAACTATTGAGGAGCCTTTCCATTTCCTTAATCTCTAATTTTTGTGAGATTTCTCCTTATAAAATAATAACGAATTTGCAAAGGTATTTCTAAAATAACATTTAGATTAATATTATATGGATATATTTTCTTTGATTACATATATTTAGTTTCAAATCATTCTTGCCTTGAAGTTTAAAATCTTTGTAATGTAATCCATGCCGTTAAGTTATATAACAGGACATCATTTAAAGATGTTGGTTGGCCATTTGTGCATTCAGTCATTCATTTAACAAATATTGAGCTGTAACTAGCTCAGTTAAAGGAGAAAAGATCATCTCAAGGGGCTCATTGGATGGTATTGAACAGCCTCTCAGAGTAACAAATCCATTGTGTAATTGTCTGATATCACCATTTGTATTCGACTTGAGAAAAAATTCTTTAGGTCAATATATTAACACAAATCCTAGTGTATACTAGAATTTACAATGAGAAACTAAAAATAATAATTCTAAATCTCCATCTTTCAGTTAGCATGTTCTCCGTTACAGCAGTACAACCTGTCTGTGATGGCAAATTATGTATAAAATGGTCCAGGGAAGCAATTAGTCTTAAGAATAAAGGCTACATCATTAAAGAATGTTTTATCCTTAGCTTTGTATCTCTTCGGTTTTTTCAGAATCTCACAAAACAACTCTCAGTCTCTCAGACAGGGTTAGGAGACCACTGCCTAAGTTCTTGCTCTGTCCTTGCCATTTCTCTAGAAGAAATCAGTGTCCTATAAAATTACAGGAGTCACAGCCATGTGACACTGGCAGAAAATCAGATACTCGGACCAATAAAACAAAAAAATCCATAAATAAAAAGTCCATATATAAAAAAATCCATAAATAGACCTTCACATGTATGCCCAAATTAAAATCAATGGCATTCTGAAAGCAAGAAAATGAAAACATCATCTTTCCTAAATATAGTGTTGGATTATATATCAAGTGAACCTATGACCCTCTAGAGGAAAACATAAGGAGACATGATATGATGCTGGCTTGGCCACGATATTCATATGATTCCAATATAATGGACAATAGAATAAAATAAAATGGATTGCATCATACTTTAAAACTTCCATAGAGCAATGAAAACTTCAAAAATGTTAAGCAAAAGCTTCCAAGATGATTTTCAAACCATGTACATGACAAGAGATTAGTGTTTACACTGTCTCAAAGACTTATGTGACTCAACAGCATGTGAGGCATCTATTTTAAAAAATGGGCATTGGAATAGATAACAGTTCTTTAAATAGACATAAATGGCAGACAGATAGAAAAGGTTCAAATTTTATCATTAAGTAAATGCTGAGCAAAGACAAAATGTAATATCACCTAGAATCAATTAGAATATCACACACATGTATATGTATGAGTATGTGTATATGATGTATATGATGTATATTTATATGCATACTATGTATGTATATGAATGTGTACATGTATATGATGCATCTGCATATGTACATGTATATCATATATATATATGTAATATATATATAACATATATGTGAGATATATATATATATATA
>NW_021604576.1:2072838-2075082 GCF_004785775.1 Grammomys surdaster | reverse complement strand
ATACATATATATATATATATATATATATATATATATATATATATATACAAACACTGGTGTGGATATGGTTGATGACAATATAAAATGAGTAATTGCTCATTAAAAAGCAGTATGGCCATTCCTCAAAAAGTTAAAACTAGAATTACTATTTGACCTAACAGTCTTATTTTTAGTTACATATTCTAAAGAACTAAAACTAAGATCTTATCAGAGGTATTTTTGTACTTTTGTGTTCATTGCAACATTTATCCCAAACAGCCCCAAGAGGTAGAAGTGGTTTAAATGTCCATCAGCAGAAAAATAAACAAAGAAAATAAAATATATGCATAGCATAGAATTTAATTCAGCTTTTGAAAAGAAGGAAATAAGGAGTTGAGAACATTATGGCAAGTGAAAAAAGTCAGTCACAAAAGGACAAAGACTAGATATGTGATTCTACTTATATGACATTTCTACAGTAATCAAAACCCGAGTAAATCAGAGTCATAGTTACCATAGAGCTCAGAGGGACAGGGAAAATAGCGTAATAGGTTTTTAGTGGTATAGAATTTCCTCTTTTTAAGACAAACCTTCTAGAGATCTTTTATATTCTGTGAATATAATACTACTCTATGCTACCCTAAATATTATTCAGAGGCTAATTTTGCATGCTATGTTTTTTTTACCACAATAAAAATGAATAAGTCAGTAAAAACACAAAAGAACCCTAAGACAACCCTGAAACTACTAAATCTAACCTCTTCAAAAAAGTTGTAAAATTAGTGTAAATTTTCTCACTGTTTCTAATGTGTCATTTAAACTACATTTAATAGTTTCCCTTTCCAGTTACTTCTCTGATAGAATTTAAGTAGAGATCAGTCACTATCGTAATTGCTAAGCACAACCAGAAGTCTTTAGGTTGTACCTAGTGAATTTCTTTACCGCATTTGGCAAGTTCTCCATTCTTCTCTTGAGAGATATCTGTGTCAGGTGCAATCCCTTGCTTTCTCCGTTGTTAAATGACAATCTTTCCAAGTCTCTTTGGAGCTGATTTTCATTGCCCCTCACAATTGCCCCTGTGATTTTAACCTTGTCAGGTACTGGGGATCTTGTTCAGTGATAAGGTTTGTTTAATGTGCAAAATGCTCTGCTTCAGTTCCTGTTGTGGTGGGTAGTGTAGGAGAGGCTGATTATAACAGCTTGAGGGAAGGATAGCTTTGGGTTTTAATTTATTTTTTTCTTTCACTTTTGTTTTTTTAATCCTTTTTTGATATGTGTGAAATGCTGTATGACAAATGTCATATATAGTCTTCAATTTCTGTCATTATTTCATTGGGTTTATCTGGCTTATATGTACACATTGTAGTCCATCAATGAAGGAAGTGAAGGCAGGAACTCAAGCAGCGCAGGAACCTGGAGGCAGGAAATCATTCAGAGGCCATTGGAGGGTGCTCCTTACTGGCTTGCTCACTGTGTTTTGCTTATCCTGCTTTCTTATAGATCCACCACCCCCTGCCATCAATGACTAAGTAAGAAAATGTCCAACAGCCAAATCTTATGGAGACATTTTCTCTATTGAGTTTCCTTCCTTTCAGTTATCTTGACGTTGTGTCAAGTTGATATAAAATTAGTTATAAGAGTACACAAGGAAGAAACAGAGTCTATGATAATATGATATAAAGGGTGATCAGGGAACACCGAGCAGAGAAAGAAAACCTTAAAATATTATGATTGTAAGTGTTGATGCAAAATGTGCTTATGCTGCATGATAGGAAATCCAGATTTGAGTTTGTGAGAAGTAAAGTGTAAGTTTTGTTTTTACTTACTGCCACTTCTAAATTATTGCTTGCTGCAGAAATGCATTATAAGAATACTTATGAACTATGCATGATGGCACAAACTTTTATCCCAACACTTGGGAGGCAGAGGTAGAACCAGATTTATTTCTATGATAGAGGCCAGACTGATATGCAAAGCGAGCTCTAGGACAGACAAAGCTAACCAGGGAAATACTGTTTCAAAAAAGAAAAGAAAGAATAATTTATGAGATTTGCACATTGTTAGTATTCAACAGTTGTTGATATTTCTTTGAAGAAGGGAATTATATCCATTTTATATGGAAATCACTTTTATTTGAATCTTAATCACTCAACAAAATAAATGAAATATAAATGTAATCATTATTTTTTTATTGGATATTTTATTTACATTTCATATGTTATCCCCTTACCCCATCCCCCACCCACCCGGGAACCCCCATCCCCT
>NW_021604576.1:2060506-2072438 GCF_004785775.1 Grammomys surdaster | reverse complement strand
CACATCAGCATCTACCTTTGGTGACTGCACATGGGATGGATACTCAGGTGGAAAGGTCTTCAAATGGACCCTCCTTCAGTTTCTGTCCCTCACTTTGTCTCCATATTTGCTCCCTTGAGTATTTTGTTGCTCCTTCTAAGAAGAATTGAATCACCCCCACTTGATCTTCCTTTTTTATGAGCTTCATGTGGCCTGTGAGTTGCGTCTTAGGCATTTCAAGGTTCTGGGCTAATATCCAATAATCAGTGAGTGAATACCATGTGTGTTCTTTTGTGATTGGCTTACTTCACTCAGGATGATAATTTCTAGTTCCATCCATTTACCTAGGAACCTAAATGTAATCATTATTTTATTATGATTATTATCATCTCTTGAATACTTTGATTTACCTGCCAATGTAATGTAAGTATATTATGAGGTATCTGTGGTAAGAGGAATTTTCTAACATGAAAAACTAGATGTATTAGCTATAAACTATCAAGCATCTGTTTTCCTAAGTCAGAATTTTGATAAAAGAATGAAGCCTATTTTAGGTAAAATCTGTTCACCTTGTTCATTAAGTAAGTAAGATAAATCCACAAAGAGAATTTACCTTCAGAAGAAAGCGTTGTTTTCAGATTGCTTTGGGAGTAAGAAGTCAGTTTGGACGTGTAACATGTCGCATATAATGCTACTTCCCATCAGTAAATTTATTTTTGTTTTATTTATTTTTGACATTGTGTGTGTGTGTGTGCATGTAAATGCATGCCCACATCCACTTCTCTCTCTCTCTCTCTCTCTCTCTCTCTCTCTCTCTCTCTCTCTCTCTCTCTCTCTCTCTCTGTGTGTGTGTGTGTGTGTGTGTCTGTGTGTCTGTGTGTCTGTGTGTCTGTGTAGGTCAGAGGATGTCTCGCAGAAGTCAGTTTGTAGTAAGCACCTTTATCCTTTGTACTATTTCATTGGCCACATTTGACTTCGTTATATAAACAACTTAGAATTTCTTATTTTTAGGATATTACGAGAACAAATAAAGTGTATTCTAACTTAAAGTTCTTTAAGTATTGAAAAAAGTAACTGGACAGATCATAAGAAAGGATCAAGAGTATGCTAATGTCTGTGGGTCTCAGGTCAAGATGGATCAGAAAAGATACAAGGTGATCAGCAAAACAAAACAATACAAACAATATACTTCTTGAAAACTGTAGCGTATGAAGCCAGAGATTGTGTACCTTGCTTTCTACAGTCTATAGGTCTAAAGAAGCTTTCTCTGGCTCAATCAAATGTTCTTAAACTTATTAAGGAAACATATAAGCAGATTCGAAAGTGGACCATAGCTAACGTTACTACATCTCAAGATGAAATCATTATGCCAGCCAAGACATTTATTGAAATGAAGTATTTTGCTTCAAAGTGGTCCACATTGATGTTCTGTTATAACAACTTTATTTCTACTGTATCGAGTGATGGATGAAGATGCAATTATCTCGTCTGATGGATGAGGTACTGTGCAAAGGTGCAATACTCTCTGCTTTCTTATTGAATAATTGAGCTTGTGCTTTCCCCCAGAGAACCACTATATGCCTCATCTTCAACTAATTTACTATATTTAAAATTTCTATTCACTTGGCAGTACAATCCTGGTTACTTCATTATCTAAAGAGAATTTTGTAGTATTGATTGCATACAAACTTTTAGAATTTGGTCAGCAGTTGTCTCATATGATGGTGCTGTGGAGTGGTTTGCAAAAGTATAAGCAGTTCTATTATGGACTGAGTTCCTATGTTGAAACCATAACCCTTAATGTGACTGTATTTAGACATAAGGCTTTCAAGGGACTAATTAATGTTAGTCTTTAGTCTTAAGGCCAAGCCTCTAATCAAATAGGACAGGAATCATTACAAGAAAGAGACTAGGAGCCCGCACACACAAAAGGAAGGGCACTTAAGCAGAAAGAAGGAAGCTCTCTTTAAGCAAAGAAGAAAGATGTCACTAGACCAACTCTCCTCACATCTTAATCTTGGCCTTCTGATGTCCAGAAAGTGGGACTGTCTTTTGTCTGCCTTGTCAGACTAGTACAAGATCTTACAGTATAAATGTCAGTGCACAGCCTATAGTTTCAAGTCTTCTGTTTCCTGTCTGGTAATGGGTGTACCAGGATACTCAATGCATGTCTTGAGCACTATGATAGTACCATTTTTGAAACAGTTTCCATGCATGCTAGCCACTTTAAATCCCATTCCTTTCCAGAGGTAAAGTATGCATTAGATAAAGTTTAGTGTTAAGCACCCCTAAGTGTCAGGTTGTATGATGCTTAAGTCTATTCACACTGCTCTACAACTATTACCACCACACATCTCCAGAAGTTATGTCTCTCTTAACTGAAACAGGATTCCCATTTAGTAACAATATTCCACTCTGGATTCTAAGCCTAGGGAAATAGCATTCTACTTTCTGCTCTATGGATTTTGCTAGTCTTGGTCTCTCAGACCAATGGAAATTTAGGCAATATTTATCAAGTAAATATTGTAAGTAGGCCAACCCGCATATTTTACTTACTGTCTGTTTTCCAGCTTCTTCCATGCAATTGTATAAATAAGAATTTTCTTCCTTTCTAGGGCTAAAAAGATATACCATATTGTGCTTACCCATTTATCCTTCAGGGGACACTTGAGTGTCTCTGGCAGGGGTGAGGCCTCATCAGCCTTTCCTTCATCCACGATGAAATATGGTTATTTTTAGTTGTATGCATGTGTTTATATGTATGTGGATTTATGTAGATACAGATGTATGTGCAAGTGCATATTAACATATATGTGTGGCGGTGGAGTAGAGGACAACATCAAATGCCACCCTTGGAAGCACTGTCCAGCCCCCATTTAGGTTAGACTGGCTGACCAACAACCAAGAAATCCTGCTGTGTCTACCACCCCAGCATGGCAGCTACACACCACAGCATTGGTATTCTACATAGGTTTTCAGGGTCAAATTCAGGTCTTCTTGAATAGGAGGCAAGCACATTACCCACTGAGCTCTTTTACCAGTGTGGTTTTATCTATTTGCTGGTTAGATTTGTTTTGTGACGGTCTTAAAACTAGTAATTGTCAAATAGGAAAGGAATTATCTTAATTATTGTTACTTAAAATTTAAACTATATCAAATTTTCTTTTAATTTGATCCTCAGGAAGAATGGAAAAGGGTACAATGAAGAGGACCTGAGTTTACATGTTTGCCTACTCAGTGAAAACATTAGCACCCAAACAACTGTAGTACCTTTCTCAGAACACTTCCCATGAAGCAGCAAACTGAACACAATGTTCTTACTTCTCTGGCTGGAGGCTTTCAGAATGAGATAGAGGAGTTTGTACCAAAGTAGTTTGAAAACATTTTTTCTTTTTCTATGTTATGATGTGTCCCAGATTTTCATTCCTTAATTACGAGTTATACTCTGAATACTTAATCACCCTCATTTGGGTAGCACATCTGTCAGACTTACCATAGAGATCTTTGGTTGGAGGCTCATGGTAGGGTCTGGATCAATAAGACACAGAGCGATTGAAAGACTGGAGAGTATTTTACAGTGCCACAAGTAAATGGTTACAGAGGCATCAGTTAAACATCAATTCTCTTCTTGCATACCATGTTCAATTCAAACCCAATAATATATATATATATGTGTGTGTGTGTGTGTGTGTGTGTGTGTGTGTTTGGTTTAAATATACTAAAATAATAAAATATATGAAGTGTCTGAACATTATCATTTCATCAAATAAAAGAACATATTTAGTATAATTTTTGGATCTAGTGACTATGTTTTTGATAACGTGAGGGGATGGTCTCTTTTTGTAAAGATAATAAATGACATTTTAAAATTGCTTGAAATAAGTGTCAAATGTTAAGCTAGATTCCAAATTACTTGCCTATGAAAAGTGATTTGATCAGATGGATTTTCTTTTTGTGACAATTAACTATTTATTCTTAAAAGTTAATTGTGTCTAGAATATGTAACCAATTGCCTTAATTTTGCTCATGGCATGTCTTTAGCAATGTTTTCTTTCTAATGGTGTCTGTTGTGCACTTACAAATTTATATTATTCTAAGGTAACCATGGTAACATATTTTGTAATAGTTTTATAGAGATAATTCAGATGTCCTGAGGTTTGCCTTTTACAGTTTCTCATTTATGAAATGCATTTAGCATATTCTTCAAGTTATAGAAACATTATTACTGCTTAGTTTCAGGATATTATTACTCCAGGTCCTTTAAAAAACACCCCACAGTGACTAGAATCACTATGCTAACTATGCCCTTACTCCTTAATTTTTTCTACTTAGACATTTCCCATAGACAGAAACATTCAAAAGCATCCTTTGTGATTAAGACATTTTACTTATTTCAATATTATCAAGATTCCTTTATGTTGGCTCATATATCAATACTTCATTACCTTTATTACCAAAAAATAGACAGTTGTATGGCCATGCTATATTTCATCATCTTTTTAACAGTTAATAGTTCCTTGAGCTAGTTCATTCCATGAATGTTTGAACATTTGTGCGCAAGTATTATTGGTTATGTGTTTAGCTAGGTGAGGAATTGCTGGGTTCTGGAAGAAGAATACTCTGAAACTGTCCAATTTTTCACATGATAAAATAAATGTCAATTATGTTTAGTATAAAAGTACATATGTACCTTAATGCTTATATAATGTTATGTACATGTCCATGAGGGTGTACTTAGGAAATGTCCAGGGTTTATAGTGTCAAACTTTCACCATATGTTTAGATATTCTCTTTGCTGACAATATTATCCACAGAATACACTAGAGCCTTGGATTCTTAACATTGACTGTGTATTTATTCAACTTTGTGCTTCTGAATGCTTAGTTCCTGTGCCCATTTGCCACCATAGTTTCTGTTCTCAGCTCTCTCTATAAGACTGTTAATTATGACAGAGTTAACAAAATGAATACTGAATGAGAAGAGTTTATGGTGTGTCTGGGGACAGTTACACTTTGAATACGTGGTGCAGACTTTCAATCTCTAATGGATCCCCTTTCTTAGTTTCTTCCTCCGCTATGAAATTTTGTATAAATTAGGAAACCAGCAGTTGGTACTCAGCTTAAGAGAAGTAATCATCATGAGAATCCCACTGAATTAGCTCGTAGAGTACTTAATTCTAATTCACATGATGTCTGATGGGGAAGGAGGCAATAAAGGCAAAAAATAGTATTGTGCTTGTTATATGTTATTCCCATGCTAAATTGCTATCGACAGCAATCAGAACAGCTTCTGGTATAAATTTTACTTCTCATTGCTTTTGAATATATTGGAATGTCCTTCCTTGTTCATATAATAACCCCCAAATGAAGTTTTAATGTATTGTTTGAAGTTAAAACAACTTTTTACACTGCATTTAGAGCAACATTAAAAATGTCCATTCTAATTTAAAAATCTTGCAGCCTTATCTAAATCTTATCTGACTTTTAAATCATTCTCAAAATTCCCATAAAAATCTGGCTTTCTCTGTGTTGTTCCTGTTGTTGATTCTCCTTAGAAAAAAACATTATAAAACAAAGGCCTTTAAACATGTAATCACCTTCCCATTGACTGCTATGTATTCAGATATTAGTGTTTTGTGGTTAGTGTGTCTGATAGTCTACATTTATGTCTGTGTTACTTCTGAAGAGTCTTAGGCATATTTATAAATTTCCATTATTCACAGTTAACTTTCTTTTAGGGCTTGAATAGAGAGCCAACAAAGAATTAACACAAACATCAAAAACAGGACTGCTGATGCTGCTGTCCAGCTCCTGCAGTTGAGGGGACACCCTTCATGATTATGATGAAAAGATATACCTTAAAAGGTCAGTGTAGTAGAAAAGTAGATGCTGAGTTAAAATCCCAAGTTATTGGGGTAATCCCTCCCTGTGGAAGCCACTGTAACAGGAAACACACAATGAACATCAGTGTTTTGACCATGAAAAAAAAATGGTTAGAACAAAGAGCTGGAAATGTTAAATCTTGTTTTAAAGCTTAGAATTATGAGCAATTTAAGATAGATACTGAAGCACATCTTTCATTTCTGAAGTATAATTGTACAATTAATAATAGGATAATAGAAGGAGTACATTTGTCACGAGACATTCAGTGTCTGAATATAGTGAACTCAAGGATAAATGAAGTGAAAGCTCCAAATGGAAGAATTATCTAAGACAGTCCTACTATGTGTGTTTTATTTTGATTGCTAGTGTGAGATGATCTGAAATCCTAGGATTAAATCTAGAATCACTAAGGATGAATATATGACTTTAAGCTAACCAAATGCCTAGTTTGACTCTACCACTATAGTAAGTTGTATGCTAGTATTCTTCATGGGTCTTGACTTTCTTATTTACAACATAGAGGTGATAGCAACATTTTGCCAAAAGTTATATTATCAAGGTTGTTTGATTCCACCTATTATTAGACACACAACAGTAGTAAAATTCTTGTGACTGCTATGATATTGGGACGGAGAGGGCAGAACCTTTTCTCTTGGAGCAGTGTGGTTGAAAGATTATAAAAGTTCCATAAACTAATGAATAAAAAAATGTGAAACACACACACACACACACACACCCATGAATATACAAAAAAATAAAAATGTAAGAAGATAAGAAATTGGAAGTAGTACTATTTTGGGGAAAGGAGGGCTCAACAGGAAGAGGGGAGATGAAAGGACTGGGAGTGAGAAGTATGATCAAAGATTTGGTATTTGTGTAAAAAATTATTACAACAACACTCTGTGCTTTGTATAATTAATACATTCTAAAGGAGGTGGAGTTACAGGGGATCCTAGAACTTCGCTAAGGATAAACAAAGGGATCATACATCTTGATGTCAGAGTGACTTCAGACTCTGTGCGAAATCATGTACTGTTATGTAAGAAACAAATCTTATTTATCCTATTTTACAGTAGTTTATGGATTTCATTACGACTTAAGAAATAATATGTTTCTTGACTAATAAGACTTCATGTTCAACAAATGCCAACCTATAATTTTGATGTCTTTATGAACTTCTGCACTATACATCCAGTTTAGGTATCACCTGACCTCAGTTTGGTTGCTGACTCCCACCCAGATGCAACTCCTTGACATTACCATGCCACTCAGGGTGGCCAGCTGAGAGCACTGCCCTTACTGATGGCTGCAGAGTTAGCCTCGTTTCTTCTTCTGTTCAGCTGTGCTTCACATCAGCTGTACCACTGAGGCTAGTTCCATGCTCATGGCCTAACGATCAAGTTCTACACCAGCTTCTCTTTATGGCTTGCAACTTAACATTAATTCTCAGTATGACACTGGTGGTGAGAAATTCTTTTCATGGTTTCTAAAGTACTGTGAGTTTGCAAGATCTGCGTTCTCTAACAAGCAATGTTTTGCTCAGCCATGCTAGGCTTCCATTTCTTCCAAGGTTAACTATTTTAATTGGCTCCTGGTGGCATTCCAGATTGTTAAACTGGCTGCAGGTGGTTTTGAAAGCTGCCACCACCACCACTATTACTAGGACTTATCTACAGATCGTATTTCTCCCATCTTACAGTCTCATTCTTGGCTGCCTCCAAGATCGCATATGGCTTTCAAGTTCCTTTTAATGGCCTATAAAGTCCTCAGTGGCTCGACTCTTTTTACCTTTCTGACCTTTTAACTTTTCTACTGCAGCACAGACTCTATCCATTCTATGTGATGATGCCTTGTGGTACACCACCAGTGTAAGTGATCCAGTAATCCAGTTGCAACCTGGGCTGGTACCTTGCATCTGGAACCAAACACCAGAGACCAGAATGATTTTGGAAGAAGTCATAAATGAGCTTCTGTGGCTAGTAACTTAAGATGTACATGAGGGTTAAGCAGTTTAACTTATGCCTTACCTCCTTGTAGTGTCTTTCCTTGTGTCTAAGATGACTTTATTCTAGCCAAAGAAAATCAAAAGAATGCAAAGACTCTTGAATGCATGCTTACAGATAAGGGTTAGAAAAGTCCTTGAGTGTTAAGAAGAGAGAATGCTTTAGATCATGGCTTTAGCCACCTTGGGAAAGAAAGTAATACCATAAGCCCCAAATGGCAGCCCAAAGAAAGGCAGTTTGTATACAACATTATCAAACAGTAGTTGTTTGATTCAGTAGTTGGAACCATCAATATTTTTTAGTTAACAGGGGAATAAAAAGATGTAACCTCTCCTTTTTCCCACTGCAATCCCCTCAGCTGTCATGTAGGATTTGTGTTTTCCTGAACTGTTTATTCTTTTCTACTTCTTCACGATTTTACACACACACACACACACACACACACACACACACACACACTTAGCTCGCAACTAAATGGAAATGTATGTTTTACGTCCTGTGTTTTTTCTTGGTGGGGAAGTGGGAAGTATATAGAGTATATACATCTTTTTTTATGCATTTATGAAACAATGAGAAAGAAATGGAACCAAGAGCTGTGAGTTAAACATAAACTTCATTATAGATAAACTCAGTTAAAGGAGATAGCTTTACATCTGTACATACGTTAACCTCATGCTATTCTTAATGTCTATCACCTGGACATCAGACTGCCCCACACCACGAGGGTTGTTCTTCACAGTGATAGTCACACAGAATCAATGCCTCATTCTGGACCAGGATGAGCAAGTCAACCCTGTGTGATTTCAGTTTCTTAAGTTCTTTGAATAGAGTGTGGCTTGTTGGGGAATAAGATTACTTGGATTTCTGTCTCTTGCTAATGATATTTTTAAAAACATGGTAGAAGTGTTTGCATTTGTATGGGTGTTTATTGTTGTTTGTGTTTATGTGTGTGTTCATGTGAATATATATGTGTGTTTGTATGTGTATGTGTGCATGTGTGTTCATGTGTTCATGTGCATGTATGTGTGTATTTGTATGTATGCATGTGTGAGTATATGTGTGTTTGTGAGTGTGTGCATGTGTATGTTCATGTACATGTATGTATGGTTTTGTTCATGCTCGTATGTGTGTTTATGATAATATTCCACATATTTTGGAAAATTATTTTTGAAAATTCAAAACCTAAAAAAAAAAGTAGCACAACAAATACAGAGGATAGCAGAGCACTAATGCTGTTTATGTTGTGCTGACAATATGGGAGTGCCACTCCTGAACCTTTGAGACAAGAACAACAGCAGTGAAGTTACATACAAGGTTTTGCTACCTATCTCTCTTCAACCCCTTAAAAATTTACTCTTGGCTTTTTAAAGAATCTTTCCCATATTCCACCAAGATCTGAACAGGCCATTCTCTGAGGTTAAGGCATCCTCCAACTAAAGCTATCTTGGTCTTTGCCAAACATATGGACCAGTAAAGCAGAATAATAGAAAGGCTCAGAAATAGCTAGAGATTTGTGACAGAAGATAAATACTTACCTTTATATTTCCAAAGGTTTGAGGCTATTCTCAGCTATCAGATACTCTTGATAAGTTACAGTTTGCCCTTGGCCTTGAGAAATCCACAGACAACATTTGTACAACAGAAGCTCATCATGCTGTTGAAGATAAGTAGGCATAAAAGAACCAATGCAATAATGACACAAACAGATTAACAGTGGCCTGGCTATCTAAAGATTATAAAGCATCTGTGATTTCTGTGTAAAGGGGAATTAACATCTCTTTTCAAAGATGTTTAAGAAGAATGAAAATACTTGCATATAGAAACAATGAGATCAAAAATGGAATTAAGAAAAAGTATGCTTATGTAAATACAAACATTTGCCATATAGAACATTTATAATTTTTTAATGTTTCTTAATGTTATGAGTAAATATATCTGGAAAAGTGTAAAAAAAAAGTCAAGAAGAAAAGTGAGACGAAGCTAATGTTTTCAAAACCCTTTGAGGAGTTTTAATTTAATACTGTACACAGGATGCTTTAATTCTTAGTTTAACTATTGAAAAAATAGACCCAGACAGACCTAGAAGAGAAAATAGGAAAACTGCTAAATGTATTTACCATCACTAAAGAAATATCAGAAAAGACTAAGTATTTATGAAAACAGCAAATACACAATAGATTTAAACCCTTGATTGTCAGTATTTGCATAAACAAAATAGAGATATATCAAATTAGAAAAATAAACTTTTCTAAATGAATCTTTAAAAGTCCAATTTTATTATTAAAAGACTGTCTAAATCTTAAGGGTAGGGACTTGTTTAAATTGAAGAAATTAAAAATATATACTTGGAAAATATTAACCTACAGAAAACTTTTGTAGCTACATTAATAATAGCAGATATGATTTTAGACAAAACACATGTGGCTTCATAAGGACAAAAGACCAAATTCATCAGTAAAATAAACACCTTAAAAGACATATGTATTTAATAAAGAACCCAGCAATTGTGGTCAGAACATAATGTATGAGAGAAGAATAAAAGTTTTTTTAAAAATCCCCATTTGATGAGTCATAGCAGGTCAAGATTTTCAAATAATAACATCAATACTTTATGATAAAAAGGCACATAGAAGTAAAAAGCTAATACTTTTTGAAGGAGTTGGAAAATACCAAATGTTTAGGAATTAAGTCTCTTAATGGTTAAAAACAAACCAAAAATATTAACATGCTTTAGCCTGAAAAATAGAAGAATATTACACATAGAAAATGCACAAGGAAATACACTCTTCTTGTTCTTCAAGGGTGGCTTATAGCCTCAAAGCACTAAACACTGAAAGTTTCATGGAAGTGATGAGGCTGGACATGTAGCTCAATGGCAGAATTCTAGCAACACACACACACACACACACACACACACACACACACACACATCAGAAACAACCTTCCAAAGCCAAATAAAGGAGGCTGCAAATCTAAGTTATACAGAAAAATAGAGCAGGGGAAAAATCAACCAGGAATAGTTCTTTGAGAAAATTAGTATAATTAACAAACAGCAAGAATAATATCCATAATCACCCTCAAAATGAAAACCCATAGTACTACTTTGAAAACTTAATTGAAAGGTTATTAGCATTAAGTAGCAAAGAAGAACTTCAGCGAAGTAAAGGAATTCTAGATAGGAATTCTATATCCCATTAAGAAAATAGTGGGTATAGGGGCAGCCTAGAACTGAGTAGAAGCCATCATAAAGGAAACTGGGAGAAGCTTGTGCATAGCATAAGAAGGTTCAGTGCACCCAGAGAAGGTGTGGCTATGGCCCACTGCATTTCACAACAAAAGAAGCCACTTGTTGGTGCCCATGGAATTCACTAGAAGCTACCTCTAGATCTGATACTCAATGCAAGCCACCCAGAGAGGACATGCAAAAGTTACTGCAAGGTGAATGTTCCCAATGCTACTGGCATCTGTGATACAGGAATTGGAGAAGCATACTGTAGCTGAAAAGCAAAACTTCTTTCTTCCAGGTTCTTTCTCCAGCTCTCTTGATGGATCTTAACGTAGTGCAAGTTGGCTAAGGACAGATGTGTGAAAGGCCTAGAATCAGTTCTTGAAGCCAAGGCAAGGATGAGAAAGAGAAATGATGAATCCATGGATGCCACATGACAGGTTGGTGTTATATGATACTGAAGGTAAACAAACTCCTGCTCTCAGCATCATCCCTCAGTTCCAATGTCAACTCAGAGGAAAACGCTTACACTTTTATGTAAAGCTAAAAAGGTGGTGGTCAACTCATGCTTAATAGTAATATAACTGCCCAAAAGTCAATGTTCTATCTCAGAATTGGAAGGGGAATGGTTTGATCAATAGGAGATGTACAGTGTTGCTCACTGGGGTGTTGTGCCATTATGCAGCCTCATAAACAGCCTGCTTCCCAGAACATGCTATAGAGGTGCTGGATGGATTCTTGCTTCTGTTGTTTTCCTTCCTAGAAATTTGTTTTTCCTGTGTGTGTGTGTGTGTGTGTGTGTGTGTGTGTGTGTGTGTGTGAGAGAGAGAGAGAGAGAGAGA
>NW_021604576.1:2059439-2060106 GCF_004785775.1 Grammomys surdaster | reverse complement strand
AGAGAGAGAGAGAGAGAGAGAGAGAGAGAGAGAGAGAGAGAGAGAAGCAAGAGCCCAAGGAGGCCAGAAGAGAGCATTGAATCCCCTGGAACTATAGTTACAGACAGTTGTGCTGGGAACCAAACTGGGCTCTTCTGGACGACCTGGAAGAGTGGCATGTGCTCTAACTGCTGAGCCATCTTTCCAGGCACAAATTCATGTCCATATAGAGATTAAGGCAAACATGGGACTTTGTAGCAAGAGGTCTATTTTCTACTCATGTTATCTTCTCACCACAGTGACTAATGCGCTGCAGGGCATATCTTGGTGCTTCTTCATTTCATCTCTGTAGAAAGCAGGCATGATGCTCACATGACTACAACTTCACACAGCCCCCTTTCATTAACATGAGAATTGGCTTCAGTCCTTAGACTCATAAGTTCTGTACAATAGACATATTTTCAACCACTGCCTGGACCACTCTACTCAGTGTAATTATGACTTTGCTTAAGATTTTCTATCTCGCCAGGCGGTGGTGGCGCACACCTTTAATCCCAGCACTTGGGAGGCAGAGACAGGCGGATTTCTGAGTTCGAGGCCAGCCTGGTCTACAGAGTGAGTGTCAGGACAGCCAGGGCTACACAGAGAAACCCTGTCTGGAAAAACCAAAAAAAAAAAAAAAAAAAAG
>NW_021604576.1:2021703-2059339 GCF_004785775.1 Grammomys surdaster | reverse complement strand
TTAAAAGTGTCAAAAAGTTTATAACTAATTTAAACTGAAATAAATGTTTCTCATAAAACTATGACTTACTATAAATGTAGCTTCTTTGGAAACCAAAAATTGCAATTGATGTTCTTTGTAGACCAGGCTGCCCTTGAACTCAGAGACCTTCCTGTCTTTACCTCCCGAGCGTTGGTGTTAAAGGCATGTAGCATCACACCCAGCTATGTAATTGTTAGTCTCTATGTATTGCAGGCATATTCTCTGCATGGCAGACAGTGTGGCTTCCCATATTCTAGACATACATCCTCCAGGAATCCCCGGGAGTGCTTGTGAAGAGCCTTAGAAGCTTAGATCCTTATGGGCTAAGTTAGCACTGTGTCCACACAACAGGCCATAATTGGTCATATTCCTTTGCTCTGGGGGTCAGGGAAGAGATATGAATCTGAATGAAAATTTATGAGGATCAGAAAGAACACGAAAGGTTATTCTGTCAAAGGAAGCATGCCACAAAACAAAGAGGAGGGAGCTGGAAGCATGCCCTAGTGTTAGAAAGCTCAGCTTTCATGGCTATCTGTGGTCAGGCTGACTTCACCAAAAAGCATTTGTTTTAACATAGTATAGTCCATACATCATATATTACTTTATAATAAGAGAATGTTTAAAAATAATTGCCTGATTAAATAATGAAATATTATATAAATATTATACTTTCAGTGACAAGGAAAGAGCTCAGGTTAAAAAGCAGATTTAAACTCATTTTCCTATTTTGTGTGTAGGGTTATGTTTATGCAAGTTTACACAAGAGGTTATGTGTGATTCCACAGTCACGTTTATCCCAGTTCACTTTAATGATGCTATGGATGTATCAGTTGTAGGCTCAGAGTCATACCATGGTGGCCATATTCGTGCCTCCTACAAGACCCAGGGCAAAGTACATCAGCTAAGAGCATCTTGAAGACCTTTGAGCACCAAACTTGATGGATACTCAGTTCCCTTATTTAAATGCCTTAGCATTTGCTCATAGTATAACCACATCCTCTCAGACACTTCAAGTCATCTGAAGTTTATTTATAATGTTTAACAATGCAAATACCTTGTGAATATTTGTTGAATTGTTTGGGGAAAATGACATGAAAAATAGTAGGTCATGTATGTTCAGAAACCATTTTCTTTTCCATTTGCTCTTGGTTGAATTTATTGATGTGGAACACAGGCTTTGGAAGGCTGACTCCACTTAAGTGTGTTTGTAAGTCAGCAGGGTGAAAAACATTTGTTGATTATAGGAGTCAAAAAGACTAAGGAAAGAATTTTTCTGTTATTCCTAAACTATACAAAAGAACATAAACTTCCTGAGGGCAGAATTGGTGATTGCTGTGTCCCATGTGGTCTTGCTTCAGTGTTAGCTGATGAAACAACTCTTTGAAACTATGGTAGATAGCTATGAAGTATCTCCTTCCCTGCCACCTCTAACTACAAAATGTTTGTATCAGAACACACAAAGTAAGACTTGTCAGTAGCATTAGAAGAAAAGGGAGTCTTATACGACAGGTTCCAGCCACTCCAGGTGATCTTCACCATTTTTTGACAGGATATTCTATGAGATGACTGCCATACAATCCACTGGAGCAGACACTGAACAAAGATATCATCAAGTCAATGCAGTCTCTGTGTTTTTCTGACAAAAAATAATTTGCCTGGTGCACCTAACGGGTCCTATTGGTATTTTTCTGTTCTTACATTTGGGAGTAAATATTGGGAGGGGGGAAGATCAACAGCCTTAGAGATGGCTCAGTTGCAGTTGTTTGATTTATGGTATTCCAGATCACAAAAGAAACTCCTTACTTAATCCAAGTACATGCAAAGATGGTTGGCATCAATCGTGGACGAAATAGAGGTGATCTAAACCTGTTTTCCATCGACTTTTACCCATGTCTTTGCTTCTTCTTCAGAAAACAGACAAAAAAATGAATAAAGTCAGCAAGTAGAACCAGTGATGAGGACATAGCTCTGCACTTGTTTGGCAAAGGTTAGGTATGTCAAGAGAATAGCAAATGAAAAATAGTTAGGAATCAACAGATCAAAGACTTAAATACACGTACTTCACCATAGACTCAAATATATCCTGGTAGAACAATTGCTGTGCAAGATTGCATGTATTGGGATATTTAGTGCATGCATATAATCTAGGGAAAATGCTATCAAACCTTTTTTGGTCTACTGCATGATATACAATTTCTGTATTAATGAATTGTCAGTGGGCATGGAAGAGTAGAGATTTCTCAGCTATCATGTACCAGGGAAGCAGCATATAGAGGTTTGGAACAGAACTAAGGGCAGGATCATTTGATATCCACAGGGTCAAAGGAGAACAGAACAACATCATTTTCAGCAGGACAGTGTCACTGCCTGACCCATATTTAAACAGCAGCATTCTGTTGAAGTCAGTCCACAAAGGGATGCCTGTGGGAATCTTGAACAGGATGGAAACAGAAGCTAAGAAAGAGATAAATACACAGTGTCTACAGTCAACAAAACTCATGTTGTCTTAAGGCTTATGGTCATGGCGCATAGTGTGAAGCAGGGATCATCTCAAGTGTTAAGTCTTGGGTGCACAGACATGTATTGTGCCTTTACTGTAGGAATGTTGATTATCAAAGGGAATTCCTGAAGATATCTGCTATATTCTGGATTCTTTGGGTATTTGCCACACAGAGCATGGCAATCCAATGGCATCCAAGGGTGCAGAATGAGGAAGAGTCATCAGGAAGCACCATCCCTGTGTTTTTTGAGTTACCATTTCCTTGCTCTGAATCCCTCAATTGACCATGTCCTTTAAGAGATTCCCCTGTAGTTGTAGTTAATAAACTTAACTGAAACATAGCAAACCTGGAAGCTTTATATAACATAGACTTTATCATTCTAAGCCTGTGGTGAGCTTCTGTATTCATATTGCCTTCTATTTCAAGGATGCTACTGATGTTTCATTTTCTCAGCTACAGAATCCCGTCAGGGACTGCGGAGGGTTTGTGAGTAATGGTAACTCAGCTGTGATTTATTTTTTTATACATTTTTTGTTTGTTTACTTTTATCTCATCTTCAAACTATTAATTTTCTGAAAGGCTAATAGGAGAAAAGTAAATAGGCAATAACTATATTAATGTTTAATAATTCTTTGGGGTATGACAACTGACAGCTTCGCCTGTCATGTACTTTGTTCTTCAGTCTTACTTGTCTATAGGGAATATGGACTTTGATATTCTGCTCATCTCTCCTCTCTATTGTAACAGTCTCCCTTTCCTCCAAACTCAAATGGCAGATCTGGTTATAAAAGCCTTTGGTTGTTATGTCAAGCCCCCAACACTCCCCATAGCACAGCAGGCTGCTATGCCACTAGGGCAGCAAGGCAAATTCAAAGTGAATGACTGGCAAAGATTATACATTTCTCCGGAGACTCTGATGCCTTTTTTGCACAACCAGCTTAATTAAGAATCCTTGGCAATATATTAACCACAAGCTTATGGATCTCAATATGCCAATCAAACATAATGAGATAAATGCAAATGTCAAAGCACAGACTCTTTGCCTAGGAATATCAAAGGCTTAAATCTGTATCCTCAGTCAGTTGTCAGAAGGCAGTGGGAATAGCCAGGCCTGCTGAGAGCAGGGCTTGCCCAGTGCAATTTAAAAATCTATGATATGACCTCCAGGATGGCACTATTCCATATCCAGGTGGAATTATGGTTCACCACCTTGCATTAACATAGTAGTCGTAGTAGTAGTAGTAACAATATCACAACAGCAACAATAATAATCACAACAACAACAACCATCACCACCACCACCAACAACAACAATAACAAAGAACATTTGGTTCTAGAGAGCAGAGGTGAAGACTGAAGCTAAAATAGAAGTCTTTATTCTAGAACCATCAGTATATAAATCATTGTCCAATGATTTAGGAAAGTTAATAGTTACTTCATAATAATGCATATTGGAAAAGAAAGCAATAGGTTTAGATATATCATTTGATCTTCTTACCTATGTTGAAATGGATGGTTAGTGTTTAGCACTCTTATCTACTTAATGTATCAAAGATAAATTGGAAGTAGGACAGTGGGTACTTTTGACTTGGAGGTCACTGCCAGATGGTTGTGATCCTGAATGAATGTGCTTGGGTCTTGGTGTTGGTCACCATTTTTATTCAAGACCTGTATGAACGTACAGTTATTAAATTTGAATGATGTAATACACTTTGGAAAAGATTCCAATGTCTCCTGTGAATAACTTGAGAATCAAACATATTTTCCTTTATGTTTAATGGTTAAGTAACTTTAATAAGCTTCACTTTACAAGAGATAAATATAAAGTTCTTCATCCACAAAATTATTAAGCATATGCAAACTAACCTTCCTTTCACAGGGTAGACAACTTGAAAATCATATATGTGGGAAAAACTGTGATGCGCTGTATTGTTATGTGTTAGAAGTGTTAACTTCTAATAAAGTTACTGTGATCTGTATTCTTTTAAAGGATAATAATATACAGACCATGGTAGGATTGTGAATAAGCCAGCCTACACCCAAAGAATAATCCTAAATTCTGGAAAGTACTCTACTGAGAACAGTAATAAAGCAATCAAGGGAAGAAAGAGAACAACACATAATGTGTCATCAATTAAGCTGCAGTAATTCAGTCTCCACACAAGACAGCCTAGGGTAGAATGTAGTTCTCCTGTAACATGTTTGAAATATAGCACGGTAAAGAGAAACTGTTTGCTATGGTTTTGGACATAAACCCCTGGACTATAAGTTATGAAGGCTATGCCAGGGTTGCAAAGGAGAAAATTCTTTCTTTTTGAAAATAAGCATTTATCAATATATTGCAAATTCACACATCATTTATAGATACAAAAAATACTGCAAAGATAGAAATAATAACATTGAAGTTCCTTCCCTCTCACCTTAATCTCTGCTCCCAGAGGCAAACTCTGGAGAATATTTTCATTCATTCTTTTGACAGTTTCTTATATTTCTAAACATCATAATGTTCTACTTTAAAAGCGATTACATTATGTACTTCTAGAGAACAACAGAATTTGGACAAGTCCCACACTCTTTTTTCCCTTCTTATATTTAACAATTTTAGGTAGTTGCTTATGATTAAGTCAGTATCTAGGGTGCACTTTCTTTAAATAAATTATGAGTGAGCCAAAGAAAGTAATTCTGCTCATGTAATTGTACTTTGTTACTTATATTATTCATTGTCCTTTTGTTATTTTTTCCTAGTTAATATTCTGTGAATACATCCTTAAGACTTGGCATCAGAGCTGGAAGTGTTCAAGTGCTACAGAAAAAGACGTTGAGAAACCTGTCAACATAGTCTGTTTTTTTTTTTATCTCTCACCCACTGCCAGCCCATTCTCATGAAGCAAATCTTCAGTTCTTGTGATAACTTTAACATTAAGTCAAGGTCTTGCTCATCTTTCTAGATTGTTCTTGAACTCACACAGTTATCCTTCCTCTTCTTCCTGAGCATCATGAGTTACAGGCCTGAATGACCAGCAATATTTTCTCACAAGTACTCACTCAGATTGTTGGCTCCTATGTTGGTACAGTTGTTAACCTCTTTCTTGACTCTTAGAGAACCCTCCTTATTATTCCACAACTTTATTTTAATGGAATATTTTTGTATTAGTGGCTTCCTTTTGGAAGATATATAAGAGAAGATGGAATTGATTGTGCTGCTCAGTTTTCTATATTTGTGTCAAGATAGCCAAACACAATCAGGAAACCAAAGGCAACCTGATTTGTAGAGGTTCTAATCCAGGCAGCATAGTGTGGGAGAGGGCAACACTGGTTATCTCATGTCAGTTAGGAGAGGGAAAGCATGGGGAACAGAAAAGGAAGGAGGAAGGGAAGGAGAGAGGGAAAGAAGAGAGGGAGAAAGGAAGGGAGGGAGGGAGAAAGGAAGGGAAGGAGAGGGGAAGCTGGATCTCAATGACATCTTCAAGAACATCTCAATAGATGCCTAACTTCATCTTCCAACTCTTCAATGTTTCATAGCCCTCCCATAGTGCTCCAGGCTGCTGACCAAGCATGGGGGTCACTGGGGGGATATTCAAGATATGTCTCTTCTTTAAATTTGAGATTCTCTATAATTTTATTTGGAATTTTTTTTTTTTTGCTCTATGTTTTAGAGGTTGGCCACATTATTATTACCAGTTAATACTGAACATCATTCCTAAGATGGAAACTGAACTCTGCATAAATGAGGCATTTATTTATTTGTTTTCTTTCTATGATGTTGTCAGCGACTCCTCTTTTGTTTTCAATGTTTTACAATGTGTAGCTCCTCCTTATTCATTTTTCAGAGGCCTTGATAAACTTTTGGCATTTAGTTTTGACAAAATTTTTTATGCTCTTTGTTTTTAATTTTTATGTGTGTATGTATGTGTACCTGGTTATCTGTTTGTACACCACATGAGTGCAATGTCTGTGGAGGCCAGAAGAGGGCATCAGATCCCCTGCACTAAAGTTACAGACAGTTGTGAACAGCACAGTATGCCCTGAACTGAACCTGGGTTCTCTGCAAATGCAGCAGGTGTTTGTGATTGCTGAGCCATTTTTCTAGCCCTTTTTCTTTATTAAAAAGAAATTTGCCTCTTCACTTTTCCATTCTGTCTAGAACTCTTATTATGTTGTATCTCTTGAATTTCCTTCTGACTCCCTTTCTTTTCTTTTCTCTTCTTTTCTTTCATGATCTCCATTTTGTTTTATATTCTGGAGAGTGGTCTTCCAATAAGTCTACTAACATTTTTATTTCCATCACTGTATTGTGAATGCCCAGTCGTTCTTTATTATCAACTGAATGGAAAATATCTATACCATTGTGGTTTTATTTTGTGATTTTCCCCCTATTTTATATCTTTATATATCAAGTGTTCATATTCCCCTCATAATGTCATTTTAACTTTTTAATGACTGAGACTCAGTCTTTGGTGTAGACACTTTCTGTTTTGTATTCTAAGAAAATACATATTGGATAACTGATAATGAACAGAGATTTAATACCATTATGGAGGTGAAGTCCAAGATCAGAGCTGCACCAGGCAAGGGCTGTGCTGTTGTATTCTGACAGGGCAAAAAAATGTCACTGCTTAGAGACAACACAAGAGAGAAGCTGAACTTGATTTTATAATAAACTCATTAATTATCTTTTACAGTTTTTACCGATCAACATTTGAGCTCTGGGGATATAGCTTATAAAACATAAATTTTGGGCTGCACAATTAAACCGTAGTAACATGAAAAGACTTTGGATAGGTTTCTCAGAGATATAGCAAAATGATCGGAGTGCTTTAGCATACATCTGCACATCATTAGATCTATGTTGCCTCCAGAGATGGTGCTGGCCTCAGGCAAGCAGCTTCCTTCATCGTATGGCAACTTTCTGGGAGGGAGCTGAGTATAATTCATAAGCCATGAGCCCTTTCAGCAGTCAGAAATAAAATCTTGGTGTGGAAGGAAGAATCTAGGTGATAAACTATAGTAGCAAAAGCTCTGAAGTGCTGGCCTGTGGAAGGGCCTAATAGGCAAAATGGTAGACCACGTTGCAAAGCGAATATTTTTTAAAGGGATCACATAGAAAGGAAGTAAATTCAGAGCAGAAACATTTAGTTTTGGCATGTAAATTTTTATAGACAAAATTGAGGGAGAGATTGGACGGTGGCCAGTATGCTGAAAGGCTAGCAGAAGTTATTCAATGTCCAGTTACACTTAATCCCTCTGATCCCACATGATGCTGTGCTCCTATTTCCACAATTAACTGTGCCTGTTGTGAGGTTGTTGCCAATCTTGTGTGTTAGCATCTTTATACAGTACATCAACATGCTGTTGGGAAGCATTTTTTTTTTTTTTTTGGCTGGGAAGAACAGCTTCCTTTGTGGACAGAGAAGAAAACTTGGTTATTTGACTTTTCTTGCACATCTTTGCTATTTGGGGATATTTTAAAATAATCATTTACTTGTTTTAATTACATTCCAAAGATAAAGAAGATAAATAGATTGCCCGATCTTCCATGTTTGGCTTTAAGTTATACTAATTACTTTCTAAAAAAGAAAAAATGTGCTGTCTCAAGAAGTGACAAATTCTCAGTCACTAGAGGTATTTAGAAAGAACAGTCACCCTCGGGGAATATGGGCAGGATTTTTGCCTCAGTTTAGAATTAGAATTGAGCTTTATAGAATCTGGAACAGCTGTGACTCAATACTGGAGTATAAAAGGCTTTGTGTCCATAAAAGGAATGTTATACAGATATCAAAGAAGAGTAGTGATATGGTAGGATGTCCACATGTGGTATATAGGTTTGATTCTTGTGGCCTTTTACTTTTTCTTCTACCATCCTAGGGTCATCACCATATTCTGAAGTGAACCTTTTGGTTCTGTTATACAAAATTTCTAAGAGATTCTCAGTTGTGCCTTAAATAATACTATATACATGGTGAATACCTAGTGTATTCTTAAGACTTCTGCCATCTTTCAGTTATCTTCCTAACATCAGATACCTATCAGATATGTCCTTTTCAGAGATGTCCTTAAATGGAAGTCCTCATTTTTGTTTAGTTGTTCCACATTTGTGATTTCTCCATAAGACTAATTACCTTGAAGAGAAAGAATACATTGTTTGCAATTTTGTGCTTTCAGAAGTTTGTAATAGTATAAAAAATCACCGATTAAATTGTAGATGAAAGCTGGAATGTTAATAGATAAGTTATTTGAGACTATCCAAGAACTTGACCAGTGCTACCTAGTTAATGGCTGTGAATATTAGTCAGAAATAAAAGCTACATTTTAACTTTCTTTTGAAATATATTTACACACACACACACACACACACACACACACACACACACACACTTAGCAATTATTAAGGCTTTTCCTTTTGATAATTTGGAAAAGGAAAATTCTACTTCTCTGCCCAAACTCCACTCCTCTGCTAAATGCCTTCAGTCTTTTTCAAAGCTTCATCTACTCTGGGGCTCTTTGGTTGTTTCCTGTTCACTTTGCTTAATCCTTCTATGCTTATCCTTCTTTGATTATCCTACCTCTACCTTCTTATAAGTCCAGCTCTCCTCTCCTTCAGTGCATGCTTCAAATGAACATTTAAAACCATGGTCCTGTGTGCTCCTGTCTGACGGAAGAATTAGCATAGTATTCTTGGAGTAGGTGTCAGTGTTTTCCTTTCTTCATTATAAAATCAAATTCACAGTGCTGACGACTTCTCCTTCTTTCTCACTTAAATGTGAGCCACATAAGAGGTAGCATAGGAAGCAGCTTGGAAGGAAGTACAGAAAGATTTCACAGAAGACAGCATAGAATACACAGAAAAAACAAGTCTCTAACAAATAAACAACAGCAAAAAAAAAATCAATAAAATAAACAGTATTCAATAAACCAAGAAGAAGACTAGCAGTCAGTCTAGTCAGAAGGACTTTCCTGCCTGCTTAGAGACCTCAGACTTTGTTATTGGCCATATTTATTTGACAATTTGTTTTTCCTCTCAGGATGAGCTATTTCCTGAGATCTGGTTCAGTTTCTTACCCAAATAGGCTCAAGCTGATCCTCCTTTCTGTTGGCTGGAAATATCCCAAACCGTGTCTATTTCCCAGCAGAGAACATAATTTAAGTTCAAACTGTGATTTTATCTATCTAAGAAGGGAAAATGAATTACATATTCAGGTTGAGGATATGTATTCATAAACAGATTAGCATACTAAAGTGACCAGTAGTAGCATTAGAATAGTCCATCATCTAACTTTGATGGTCTCCTGTAGGCTGGTCACATTTGGAAGTGAAGCACCTATCCTCTTTCCCCACCCGACCGCTGTCATTCCCTCCATACACCCTGAAGATCATTTTAATGAGCAGGCCAAATGTTTCTTTATCACTTATTTTAGACAATGCTACACTAATAGTGAACGCTTATGTGGCTTTTGCCTGGTACCAGTCAGTGCTTTGCATACATTAACACGTTTAATTTCATAATAGAACTGCAGGAGGTAAGATAATGCCTGATCCTCATTTATTAAGTGCTCTGAAACAGTGTCACAGAGAAATGCAGTACCTTGCTCAGGATTACACAGGCGGTAAATGACAGAGTCAGACTTTTAGTTAGTCCCAGATGCTGATCAAACTCTAGCCTGCAGTGCGGGGAGGCTCTGCTCTCTCTATGTGAAACAGTGTCCTTCAAGAAACTTACTCAAAGAAGTCCTAGTGTGTGATCCAGAGAAGCAGTAACAGAGAAGCGTCACACCTGAAAAGAGAAAGAATACCTTTCTGATAATGCTGCCACAATATTTAAAATACATCATTCAGTTATTAAAAGTTGTGTGGTTCATTGATAAATACATAGTGGTAGAGAGCTCAGAAACTTGTCCTGTGTTATATAGGAGACTTAAGCCCACATCTACTGGAACCCAGAACTAAGGTGGGAACTACGTCTCGGGCCTGATTTCTGTGTAACTTTGGGGAGACTTCTTGAGTAAGCATCAGAAGTTCACCATAGCTGCAGGGGACTCATCTAGGATAGGCAGTATACTTAATAATCATGGAATTTTAACATTAGCTGCTTGCAGCTCCAGGCTAGCTTACTACTCATTTAATATTGGAATTTATGGTCATTTGGGAACTTGGTATTTATGTTTGTTATAATTCAGTTTGGGAAATTATATGTAAAATAGATATTTGAACGTTCAAAAGCTTTTCAAGAGCTGTGTTAAGTCCTGTTGATTATTACAAAATTTCCTATACCTCTTGGTTATTTGATTCCAACTCTCCACAGAACACATTGTTCCTGCTTCAGAGTATATTGTTTAGATGGATGTAGGCTGGGAGGATAAATCTCTTGTAGTCACCATTAACTGACAATAATAGCTCTGGATAGTCACTAAAGAATTTCAATGTTTTTACTTTTTAAAAGGAAATCTGTGTGATTGGTATCAGCACCATAAAATAACATGAAATATATGTGGTATCAAGTCCAATATAAAGGTACACTTGTTTCCAAGGGAGAGAACATATGTTTTTAACCATTTATTTTGAAGGTAGAAATGTTAAGGACTTAGGGACTAAATTAGAAAGTTCCACAAGGTGTCACTATTTCTCTTTGTTGGAAATATTTTGTTATCCAATAGCTTCTGAGCCACTTTAAATAAACAGAAATGAAGTAAATAATTCCTCCATTTTTAATAAGGGAGTCAACCAGCATAACAAACGGTCTACAGAGAGACACATTTTGATATTCAACCCAGCCCTGCATGTCAACTTTGATACTGGAGCAGTACAACCTCCTTAGCACAGAAGATGATTTGTGTGGTATTGATACATATTTATAGAGAAGGATGCAAGTACAGTTCAATGATCTGTTTAGCTCTAAAGAAAACTGTGAGCAAAAGCAATTTTCCTGTTAAAAAGCAGGGATTTTAATTATTGCCTACAAAGCGCCACAACCATCTTATCACATGTCCCTCTGTGCTCAATACTATTGACCCAAGTATAGACAATTAAGTTCTAAAACCACTAAAAAATGGACTGTGAGGAATTTACAGCGCCCTTCTGTGGCAGTAATCAGATCATAATCTCGAGAGCTTGATTTGATTTTACACAAAGCACAAGGGGCACTTTTCTCTCAAGCTATTGTTTTTCTCATGCCATGGTTATTTTCGCTGTCTTAGTCCATCAAGGGTAGTGTGACAAGATATCATAGACCGGGTGGTATAGAACACAGAAAAGTATTTTCTGACTGCTCTCAAGGCTGAGAAGTGTGTGAGCAAGGCTCTCACAGATGTTATGCTCAATAAAGCCTCTCTTTCTGCCTCTTTTCTGATATTGGCCATCTTTTCACTGTATCATTCCATGATGGACAAGAAAGATGAGGGATGGGGAGGAATATGAATTGATGAATCTTGTCTCTATTTGGTTAAGGTCATTCATAATGAGTTAACCCTTAGGATCCAATTTTATCCAATACTCTTCACAAAATGCCATTTCACTCATTTTATTGTATATTAGGGTTCCCGATATGAAGTGTAAGAGAATACAAATATTTAATCTATAAACAGTCTAAAATACCTTAGCCACACATCCCTGGGAACAGATAAACAGCATGGCTCAATGTGGAACATTTGGAAACCTTTTCATCTTTCAGACAACAGGAGTCTTTCTATGAGACATGTTTGCACCCATCTATGTGTGAACTCAGTAAAATGCATTTGGTGAAAATGTACCAATCAATGAGTGCGATCAGTTTACTCAGCAAATATTTGTTGAGCTCTGATTTATTTCCATAGTTTTAGTAGAAAATGAAGGTTGGAAATGTAAAAGAGAAAATGCCAGGTATCATGGAGCTTCCTGTCAAATGAGGAAGAAATCAAAGAAGTATACTACACTCCTTGTGCAATGGTAGGTATCTCCTTAGCATTCAAACAGTGCAGGCCAAGAGCCTCTGAGCCCCGGGAGACTCTGTAGTTCATGCTGAAGAAGCTGTAGATGCCTACTGAAAAGCAGCTTTTCTTGGCATAGTCCACTTCCCATGAAACCCTAAGACCACACGTCCAGATTAAGTTTGGAAGCACATGATATTATGCTCTGCCCTCTAAGTAATGTATGTATTTATTTCAATAACATTAATTTGAATGTTTCCTCACATAAACAGATTATGGGAAAGCATAATGAGCTGCGTTTTCTTTTCTGATGTAGGTACCTAAATAGATCTTAATAAGAAAAAAACCAGGGTAGAGTTATTGGTCATATTGTCAGCTCTTTGTCTTCATGAGATATTTCATTGATTGATCAGCATTTGTACCAAAATAAATGACTTGGTTTTCTTTTTCTCAGCAGAGTATTAAGTGTTTCAACCTCCAGACAAGGAGAGGGCCGTTCTCATTTCCATTTAACATTGCTGATACATGCAGGTAAGTGCTTTCCCTTGCCACTTGAGAAGTTTTAAAAACTGACAGAATAGAACAGAAGCCTGCAACTTGAGTTATCAAAGATGAGGAAGAGAGAGCAAAATGAAACCAGATGCGAAACTACTGAATGTTGGCATCCTTCTTTGAGCGATAGATAGAATGTAGCAGTTGCCACTTAGAAAGCTAGGCCAGAGAACCAGTGAATGGCAAGTGAGCCAATTCATGCATGCTTCACACGAAAAGGTACATTTTAGAATTTGATGTGATATGATCCAGCTTAAAAAAAAACCTGTGTAGGTGTTGGAATGCCTTTAAGTTTGCAAAAGTTGCTTATAACCTACTTGTAATATGCAAATAAATAAAACATGTCTTTTTTTTTTTAAATCACTGCTCTTTTCTTGGCTGGTTCTTATTCTGTTATTATATCACAGGGAGCCACTGTCCTACAGCTGTTCTGTAAAGATGCTCGATGAGTATAAGTATAATAGTATAAGTATCTATTTTTCCTTTAGCAATGATGATTGTTAATTATGTCCCCAGGAGACAGAGCAGTTAACTGAGGCCTGGAGCCTTACACTCCATGAACCCATGGGTACTCTGGGAATTATGTGAGATCACAGTATGGATAAACATGTGCTATTTTTCGTGTTAATGCTTATTTTCAAACACCTTCCCTCAAATGCTCCCAGCACTCCATAAATCCTAAATTGCCTCCTGCTGGGCTTCTTTTCTTTACGTGTCACCCTTGGAGAATCACACTCCCTAAGGTCAGTGACTGACACTGGAGTTCAATTTGTCTTTTAGAGGGTAGTGAGCCCCATGTCATGTGGCCGCGTAGGTGTGTGCCTCGTTAACAATGGCTGCTGACTTGTTTCTCCGATTAGCTTCCCCTAACATCATGTCTCCTGATTATGGAATAGAAGCGATGAACAAAGATAGCAAAATGTATGGACCTACTTCATTTTTAAATAGCAGCAATGCCACCTTACCTAGAAGACATACCTGCTCTCACCACCAGGTCAAGGATGCGGTGCTGACATGGGAAGACATATCCTGAATTAAGCATGATTTTGTTTTCTGGCTTCCACTGTTCCAATATCAGAGGACAATTCGATTTGTCTTTGAATGATTTTTAACATTCCATTATTTTGAGAGGAGCTCAAATTGATTTCTCTAGTTTAGTGAATCACTAAAAGTATCCATCCTGCCTACTTCCTTGATATGTACTGGACTCTGAACGGATAATTCATTTCCTGACTTAACCTTGTTTCACACTTTGAAACCATTTAAAACTGCGACCCTGTGCACATCCACTCACTAATCTCACCATGACTGGATTTACTTTTTAGTTTCTATTGTGTTGGTGTACATATATGTGTATTACGTGCATGCTTATTGTTTTAGTACAGACATGCCCATGCCATGGTCAGAGGTCAGAGGATAATCTCCAATGTGGGTCCTTGTCTCCTGTCTCATTTGAAACAGGACCTTCTGATGTTTCTTTCTCTGTGGATAGAACCTTTGCCACCCCCTCAAACTCTAAATCCTTCCCTCACTATGAAGCAGGGAATTTTACAGAAAATATCTTTATCTGAGCCAGTTTGGTTGGTTCTGTTTTGGGATCCAGGCTTGCCTTTGACAGATAAGACACAGGTGACAGGTCAAGGAGTGATTTCTGATAAGATGTTTTAGAAGCAGCCTCCTCAGATTTTTACATTTTATTTTATTTTATTTTATTTTATTTTATTTTATTTTATTTTGGTTACCCAGACTCACAGGATAAATGAATGTTTGCCACCTGGTGATCTCTGTTGTTTTCATATAGCTCTGTCTTCACTTTTGTATCTTTCTGACTCCTAAGGTGTAATCATCATCAAATTATTAATTCATCTTGCTGAAACCCTGCTTTCCCCTCATCAAGACCGTAACTTAAAACAATTCTCTTTCCATTGGATAAGAAAGTCACTGAGTTACATTTTGTCCTGTGGGGATCTTGTGGACCTGGATCTATGTCTTAGCTGATGCTTCCCAGTCCTGCAGTATGGCTGTTTTCTCATCATCGGTGTGGAGTTGGTCTCTTCTAATCCTCAGAGGGTTCAGCTATTGTGTTTTGAATCCCACACTTTCTTCTTTCTTGACTTAATCACTCATTTTGTCTCAGATAATGTCATGAAAACAAACTAAAACTTCAGAGACAGTACTTCTTTGTAAATACATTCATTTCTGTTGTCTACGGATGAAGGACCAGGCTGGATTTAAAATTCCAATTTAGATGCACTTTGTCTCCTAAGGCAGAGAGTTGCTAGCAATAGAACTAACTTCTGTTATCAATCAATCATGTTTGTTTATTGGGCATTTTTGTTTTCCTTGGAACTTTTAGTTACTCACCCCGGTAAAACTTCAGAGTACCATGGTGAGATACTATTTTCTTCACTAAGCATGTGATGATGAACCCCTTGACAGAACAGTACACACCCACTTATTCTGAGAGATCACCTTGTACAAATGATTTAATGAGATTGGTAGTTAGCTTTGTCAACGAGACACAAACTACCATCAGCTGGGAAGAAGAAACCTCAAATGAGGAATCACCATCAACAGACTGGCCTATGGCCATGTCTGTGGAGTATTTTCTTGATTGGTAATTTTTGTGGGAAGCTCCAGCCCAGTATGGATGGTGCCACCTCTGGACAGTTGATATGCTGGTGTGAGTAAGCCAGTAAGCTGTGTTCCTCCATGGTCTGTCTCTGCTTCGTGTCCTGTTCCCAGTTCCTGCTTCTGGTCCTGCCCTAGCTTCCTTTGATGATTGGCTGTAACTTGTAAGCTAAAATAAATAATTTCCTTGACAAGTTGTTTTTTGGTGAATGATTTATTATAGCAACATAAACTAGGATAATGAAGAATTACATCTAAAAACTAAGGGTGAAGAGTCTAGAGTGCTGAAACATTTAGTTTAGGCAATGTAAATATCTTTCTCTGTGCCTCAGTTTTCTTATCAAAAAATTGGGATAGTAATGTGACCTGTTTTGTAGCAGTCTTCTGGGTTAAACAAGAGGATTTAGAATAATGACAGTCATCTGTGTTTATTTCAGACTTGAATTTGAAACAAACGGCTTATACCTTGTATTCAAGATGTTATATAGTCCCCCAGTGACAAATCAAAGAGAAATATAATACATAATAGAGAATTTGGTTAAAGGAAATGAAATGACTTAGTGTTTAATTTTTAGGGCTTTGTTGAAAAGCACAGTAGATAAGGGCTTTGTTTTAAAAGCACAATATTCACCAAGTGGAGGGAGTTTCATCTTCCACATCCAGGTCTTTTTAGGAAGTTTCTTCATGGAGCTTAGTGAGGAAACAAGAAGGTCCCAATTCTCTTACCTGAAACCACATTTACCATCTGACCTTCTTCCTTCCTGTCATCTCACCTGGGGTGGAACACCTCTGGGTAGTCTCATGAACTTTCCAGAGTCAGTCAGTCTCTCTCTCTCTCTCTCTCTCTCTCTCTCTCTCTCTCTCTCTCTCTCTCTCTGTGTGTGTGTGTGTGTGTCTCTCCTTAGTTAAAGGGAACCCTCATTCTCTGTATGCAGTTTTTCTATGATTTTTAGCTATGCCTTAAAAAAAATTAAACTACCATTCTACCATTCAGGACTGCTGCTTGGATTTGTGACTGCCTCTGGAGGCCAGCATGCCATAAAACAATGAATGGATTGGATCTATTCAAACAGAGTTCTTCATTTATGACAGATGTAATATTGATAATATCCTCCACTTAATAAGTCATCCAAGCATAATTCGGCACAGGACTCAGGTATAAATTACCAGCTATATTCATCTTGCCTGACTGTTTCATAACACCAAAGAGGAACAGGCCCAACTGCATAAAAATTCCATGCTGAAATCTCGATGCAAGGCTGCTCTGCTAGAGATCAGATATTTGGTCTTTGAGATATGGCACTTGCCTGAACCCTGCTAGAAAGCTAGCAAGTGACAATCAGGCCATGTTTAGCTGTGCGTGAACAGTGATCAGGCAGGTAACCGTGGACAGAGGAAATGGTCTGTCAGATATGTTCTCTTTGTCGGTACACACTTCTTCCCCAGTGTCTGAACTCTCTGTATTTCTTCCTAGTGTGTGTTGTTGTGATTTCTATCAAGGACAGCAATGTCTGTTCAGTCTAGGAAGGAACCTGGTATATATCTTTGAAGGTACAGGTATATACCTGAGAATATAGAATGCTCAGCAAGTGAACTAAATAAAGGAAATGTTTTGGTTAAATCATAAAATAGAAGTGTTAGTTATGATGTTGTGATGTAGAACTGAGTGAAAAAAAATCCATAAAATTTCAATCCAATGTGTGCTAGCTCCACATTCTCTGTAGAATTATTCTTTTTAAAATTGTCAGAGTGCTGTACTAGACGCATCTTTGTTTTTGTTTTTTTGTTTTTTGTTTGTTTGTTTGTTTTTCCAAAATTCTAGCTTGATCTTTCTGGTGTATGAATAATCAAATTCTACCTCACACCACTTCTTCCTTGATTTCTGAGATACTATGTATTTGGAAATCTGTTTAAGTCTTCTATTTTTCCGAAATTTCCCTTTCTGTTATGTTTCAGTCTTATTGTAGATATAGATGCTTGAGAATTTGTTTCCCCCTCCTCTTTTCCACTGTGTTTTTCTCAACATATGAACCAATAATATCTTTCCAAAGCACTCAACAGCACCTTATATGAAGAATTTAAGAGGCCATGTGTCTGCTGCTTTTTGTCTCTGACTTCTTTTAGGCCCTAAGCAGTTAATCACCTAGGAGTGTTGGTTACTTTGCCAAACACCTCAGGAAGACTGAGCAGTAAGAGACACACTGATCATAAAGGTAACCAGCTGATTCTTTTTACCCCCAGAAGTGATTCTTCTTTGATGTGTGACCAAAATCAAAGATGTTAAACCATTTCGTTAAACTTGGTATTATTTTTATTAATGAGACACATACCTGAGGGATTTGTTGGCTTCCTTAATGTTTATTACGAACTGTGGTGAGACAGAACCTCATGGGAATAGTGGACAGATGAGTGAAGTTACTCACTCCTAGTGACCAGGATGCAGGAGATCAGCAACACAAGATATAGCCCCTAAGTGTGTGTTCTCTATTCCCTGACTGTGACTTAATTCTTCCAATTAAGACTGACTTCCATTAGTTTGATGGAGTGCTATCAAATTCTAGACCTGGCAGTAGGTGAGTCCATTCCTTAGGTTAGAACCGTCACTGTTGGGCCACTCTCTTCTAAATGACTGGGCAGTCAGCTTTCGACACATGAGTCTTTGTTGGGTAGACACCACATATGAGTTATAACAAATCATAAAAACTGTTGTAAGGGTTGAATCTCGTAATATCTATAAGCCACTTCTCATAGTTCATAGTCAATAATGTTGGTTCTGGTCATCCTGGTTATAGGATATGATATTGAAGTTTATGTCCCTGACATGACACATTGAGAACACGCTTGAAAAATAAAACTTGCATTCTTTTCCTAGAACTGGCATCTTTACTCCAGCCATACTCAAGTCAGATGTACCACCTACTACATTGTCTCACCTGGAATCTCAGTGCATTTGGCTTTCTGTCCATATGACTTGTTTTAATAGCCATCCTTTCTCATCAGCCCTTTCCTAAGCCCATTCCAGCATCACCCGGAACTATTTCATGTTTTTAGGCATGCGTATCCTACGAGCATGCCGGGTTTGCCTTCCAGCTATTTAGTTTTTCAGCTCTCAACCTCAGCTTAATTATCTGAAGCATAAAATGTTTCATTAGACAGTCTCTGTGGGCTGGTTTCAGTTCTGAAGTTTTATGGTTTTACCTGTTTTATGATTCATATTATTACTTTTCCCAAAAGTCTTAATGTCCATCTGTTGCTACAGAAGAAGAAACCCCACACTAATCTCTCCAGCTTTGATGATGCTTTCTGATTCGGTCATACCCAGCAGAGCATCTGTGTCTGCAGTCCAGCCTCCGTAGTCCTTGTCACCCTGCTCTGCCAGCTACTCTTGCTACAGGCTCTGCTCACCCACTAATAACAGCCACCTTCACTTTATTCAGCATCTTTCTCTCCCTCCTTCCTGATCCCCATACTTTAGCAATTGAAAGAGGAAGACTTTATTAAGGAGTGACAATATGTGATGATGAAATTTTAAACCAAGTTGATCAAGTTCTTTTTCTATAGTGTCTGAGATTTATCTGCTTGATTTTCTTAACAAACTCTCTTTCCCAAAGGCCATAGTTTCTGGAAGCCTTATTTTATATTGTCCAATCAAAGCATTCTCATGGAGAATCCTGGCTGAGCTAGATTGGCTTGTAAGTCAGTCATTGCTTTGGACAAATTGTCAAGTACAGTAGAATGACTAGGCCCGTTCAATGTGCTTTTTGATTGGTGGTAGGTAGTGGAATTTGTGACCTTAATTATGCCATTAAAAATTCATTAGTAGAGCTAGTAAAACATATTGTACAAACCAAAACAATTCATTTAACTACTCTCTGAGTTAAACTGATTAAACTGTATATGCATTTTAGAAATATACATATTCATTCAGCAATCATGGTGTAGATTTATCTACTCAAGGTCAAAAGTCCAGCTCATAGGAATTAGGGAAAAAACTTCTAGGGATACTCCCTTGCTTGTAGCTGAGTGTTTGCTGACTGCCACTTCCCAGCAGATGGTTTATGAGTAAGTAGAGCCCTGAAGTAGCTCCTGTCAGTTGAATATGTAAAGAAGCACAATACTTCCAAGGCATAATGAAAGCAACTGAAGTGCTTTCTCAACCTTTACACTTTCTTTCAGTTATAAGAAATGACAATGGACATTTGGGTTCTGAGAAGCCATAGTATGAAAGTACTGCTGTGTCAGAACATGTCGTGACAAAATGGAGTCATGTGAGGAGAATTCATAGTGTTTGTAAGAAAACTCCCAGAAAACAAAACAAGTGTCTTGTGACCTCAGTTTCTTGGAAACATAATTTTTTCTTGGAATGTGCTTTCCTTGCCCATCCTAGGTGTAGTGAATAGCAATGGGTTATCTTTTGATCATTCATTATAACTGGTTACTGTTATTTGTTTATATGCCTTTATGAAAATATAAGCGTTTGCCACGTGCAGCTTGTCCATTGTCAGGTGAGGCTTTGTGATTTGACACTACCTAACTTAATACTCAGAGTATAAATTGTCTGATGCTCTGAATAAAGTTGACTATGGCTTGAGACTCTAGTCTGTCTCAGTTATTGACTCTACTCTCCCAGATCCCACTATCTCCATCCTTGTGGGTCTTGCCACATCCTCCAGGGCCATGGAGAGTTAAGCTCATGGTTAAACATTCTCATAAACATTCTCATTTACTTCTTGGGCAAGAAAAAAAATTCTACTGCTTTTACTGTTAAGCCATTGGAATTTGGGAATTTGTTTTTTGAAGCCACAAATATTACTCTAATGAATTGGCATGTTTAATCAACAAATATCTATGAAGCATCTATTTTATGGCAGTAGCTCTTCTAGTATTTGGGATACCACATTGAAAAAAAATAAAATGACCCTCTTATTATAATGTTTCACTATGTACAAGAATCAGTGCCATGTAATATAATGTTTGGGATTTATAGTGATACATAAGAATACTTACTCAATTTCTTGGCTTAAGGTACAATTATTGAGTTTTCCATGGTTCCCATGATTCCAGAGTCAGAGTATGGGCAATGTAGCTGGGTCTTCTGCTCATGGCTCCAGTCCAAGTCTCATCAATACAGGTTGAATATTCTTTTCCAAGCACATGTGTTGCGACAGAACTCAATTTCTCATAGCAACAGAGAGGATACAGCTTTCTTCCTTAAGTTCTAGAGGAGTTTCTGACCTCTACAACTTTTTGTATGGGCTCAACTAAAATGTGCTTTTATGGCCAATGGATTATAAACTTTAATTATATCTAGTTAATTTTTTTCTTGTACTAAAATGCAAACAATGAATTCATTCTTTTCACAAAACTTAATCAAAGCTCTGATTGCATGTTATCCTTCTGTATTCTACTGATTAGAAACAAGTCTGGGCCCTACCCATACCTAAGGCAGATTAACAAGTCATGCTTAATTAATTTAAATTTGCACCCCCTAAAGGACAAAGGATATTAAAATATGCTTATATTTTAAAATGTAGTTAAAGAATTTTTAAAATAATTTTTTAGAATAATTTTTAAAAGAATTGGTAACTGTTTGAAAGGTAGGTATTAAAAAATTCCAGTGATCTAAAATAATTAAATTGAAGACCAGCTCATCGAGTAAATTTCTTGCCACAGGAGTCTGGCCTCCAACTTTAATTCTCTGAACCCAAAAGATGGTGAAAAAGAGTAACTAACTTTACAAAGTTATCATCTGATTTCCACATTTGTGTCCTGTAATGTGCATACAACACTCCCACCACACACAATGGTAATGAATAAATTTTGAATAAATGTAAGTTTATTAAATAATTATTAAGTAAATTAGTAAAATTTTGAACAACTGGTAAATATCAAACTTGCTTATGTTTTTATAGACGTAAAAATGGAGCAATGAAAATTCATATAGAAATAGATTTATATGTATATATTTATTCATATAGAAATCGATTTATTCATATAGAAATAGACTACAAGGGTCATTGGCATAATGAATTTTTTTCTAGGTTGAAATTAAGAATCAGTGTGTGGGAAGAGTTGTTTCTAGCAGTTATGATCTGATAAGAGTAATGCAAATGGCGTATTGCCAATAGCTGGTAATAATGTGGCTGACTCATAGCCATTGTGGCATATGCGTTACGTTTTTGCTAAAACTGCAGAATCTGCCATTTAAAGGATTACCAGAATTTTCCATCTGCATCCAGGGTAGAGTTTTCTCAGATTTTGTCTTTTCACCTTTTTGGTGAATGTTTACCTGGAAAGGTGGTTTGCAAAGTATTTCTAAAATACGGAAAATATGCCTCCATTTTATTTTTGAGAAACTCTTGAAACAGATACCCACAGGCAGAAGACATACAAGGTATCTGGTGTTCCCACTGGTCACTTGATCTTGCCATAGCTTTCTCTTTGTTATTTTTACTACGTCTTTGTTCTTTAATGATGTGTATAGCAAAGGCCAGTTTTTGAATAAAAATACTAGCTAGGAGAAATTTTTATGTCTAATCTAAACCTCTTCGACTACGTTGGACATTTACTGCGTATCACTCTACTTGTTGAGAAATTCTGCACACAGATAGTTCATACTAAAGGAACCTTCAGCAGCATTGTCTCTACAAGGTATCTGTGATCCCTGTGAATCCAGCTGTAGAAGCCAAACAAGCAAAGAACCTTGACTGAAAATCAATCCAGGACTTGAGAGCCCTCTGAGAGTCAGAGAAAGCCATTTCCTTTCACTAGGCTCAGAGAATTGGGGTCTAGACGACAGGAGAAGAGGTATAAGCACAAAACACTCATTGCCTCTTTGCCAGGAGGTAAGCTGGACTCAGAAACGAAAGCTGGGGCAAAGGTTGATTTATACTCCAGGCCATCATGTGCTGTCCTAAAGACAAAGAGGTGTTAGAAGATGACTGACACATGGCTTAGGGTTGTAGAATTGAAAAGCAGATACAACCCCTTCACATTTTCTTCTTCAAGTTCTCTTTCACTTTCTCTTTTTATCTAAAGCCTTCTTAAATCATACAAATTGTAGATAATTGTGCTTCACAGAGCTGAAGAGAGGCTTCTCTGCTGCTTGTGAACTGAAGCTAAAGAAAGGAGTGACCCCAGCATGTGATGTGGGTGAAATGCAGCTCTATCAGAACCGGGGAGCATAATCCAAAACAAAGATGTTAAATTGAATTCCATGGTACTAACTGACTGACTGAAGGCACTTTAACCAGCCTGAGTATGGCAAACATGGCTCTGGGAGCCCTTGTCCTTCTCCCATTCCCTCTGCCTTGCTAAAAATCATTAGAATACATTCCTAAAACTAGTTAACGAGATCTAGTCCCTTATTTGGCCACTTCCTCATTTTGAGGCTGAGAATAAAGGTCCACCTACTAAAGTATGGAAACCCAGCAATCAAAAGCCTCCTTTGACTTACACATCTCATCCTAACACAGGTTTCCCCCCTTTAACTTTTATAAACCACCATTTTCCTATGGGCCACATCTATCTCCTCTCTATCCAGAGTCAATCCTTGTCCTCACTCTGGGACAAATATTCCTACCCACTCTCCCTTGTTCTTTCCCCCTTCTCCTTCATCCTTTATCTCATGTCTTCTTCATTCCCTGTCCTTTTTCTCTCTGGACAAATAAATCTCCTTTGTGCTAAGAACTTGGTCTTGGGGTCCTGAGCCAATGCTGATCCTTACAGTGATGTAGACCAAAACAGAGGTTGATAATATGTAGCAAATGATCTCTGTTGTTCTTCCTGCTCAGATGGTAAGGTGTCCTGGGACTCAGAAACCCAGAAACCACACAGCTCTGAGATGGGACATTGTCCCCAAAAAAGGGCATCCTGAGACACCGGAGCTCAGGAACCTTACAGCTCTGAGAAGAAGTCTCTTCAGCAGAGGCATTGCAGATCCCAGGGGAGGGAATCCCCAGCTGAGCTGAGGAGCTCAGGAGCCTCAGCCCTGCTCCTTCTCTTCCTTTCTTCTCTCCTTCTCTTCACTGCTTCTTGGCTTCTTCCAATAACTGAACCACAGCAGGCAGTAAATCTTATAAAATATATTTATTGGAGGATCCAGGGTGTGAAGGAATGAATACAGGAGTGGCTCCCTATACTTCCAGGAGAGAGCAGACAGCAGGGAATTGTACAAAGCACAGTGCTTATATAGGGGTTCCTGTCAGTTGGAGTTTTCTAGGGTAGAGAATTCCAGGGTGAGAATTGGTGGGATTTCAAGTCCTGAGCTTGGGGGAAACTCAGGGATTGGTGGGTTTTCCTATTCAGAGATTGGTGGCTTTTGTTTTTGACTTTTCACCTAAAATTAGCATAATTTAGGGAACATCCTGTTGAGGGATTGGAGGTGATCTCTGTAACAGTTACAGAAGCTGGAAACCTTTATGAAAGCTAGGGAGGTCTAGGAGAGGAGCCTGGCGGCTGCAATTCCTCAGGTGGGGGCTTGGCCACTTTCCTGCCTTGAGAGTTTACAAACTTTACAAAGTATACAAAGTTTACAAAGGGAGTCCACTACAGGGGTGAGTAGGAAACAGTCTCAGTATCCCTCTAAGCCACTTGGGGAAGCGAAATCTAATAAGACACTGACTTAATAAGTCAAACAGGAAGAATGCCTGCTCCAAAAATATGGTAAAAATAACAAAAGGAAGAGCTACTTTTCTTTCTTCAATGTCCAAATGTTACACTAGAACTTTGTTTTTCAACTTTTCTTACCCTTCATCCAGTTCCTGGCAACCAATGTGTTCAGTTTCCCACCTGTATGAAGAAACATTTACAATCTTATTTTCTTGGTGAAGTCCTCAGTTGCCAGTAGAGAAGACAGTAGGATGGGCATAAAAACAGCATGTTGGAACCTATAAGGATAACTTAAATCCAAAAATGTGTAATTTTTATAAATTAATTTCTCAACATAGTTTTATTACGTATTAATAAATAGAAGCAAAAAGTATCACTATTTTCAGGTAGCTACAGGTATAATATATTCCAAATCAGCTATTGCAAAAATATACTAATTTAAATGACTTCTGAAGTATTTAAAATTATGTATACTTAGGCAAAGAATTTTTTTTATGCTGCCTTTCTATCCACTGCTACATGATTCTCTGTTGTGGGTAGGACATCTCTCTGAAATCTGAAATCCCTTGACTTCCTGTGAAGAGCAACAGTCAGAACAAAGGTCCACCACATACTGCATAAAGTCACTTTCAGTCTGGGTGTGTAAAGTGAACTCTTCTAGAGATATCACACTTTGATTTTGTATATGTGAATATTTTCAAATATAGAAAGAAAATATAATCTGAAATACTACTCGTTTGAGTCACTTTTTATAGGAGATATTCCATAAGAATCGCGTAGCAAGGACTCAGAAGCTGACAGAACACTCTGTGACCCCTTCTGGGCAACGGTCAGAAGGAACCTAGAAAAAGCTGTCATGCTAGATGAAATCACTGGAAAATGCTTCTGAGGAGTGTGGATGGCTGCTTAGAAGTACAGTGGTGTTATCTGGCTGGTTATAAACATTGCAGAAGGAGCTCTGTATGAGATAGGATGTGGAAAGTTTGAGTTCTGAGCTCTCCTACAGCATTTAAGCATCTTGGAATTTGGCAACCTGTCTACTCTACATATTGGGTCACACTGGAGTAAGCTTATTTGTTTAGTTCTCAATGTGATTGCCATATTTGCTTGGCTCTCTCTACTTCTTGAGCTTTGTTTAAACATTTGAAAACTTCTCATTTTAAAAAATGTTTCTCTTGGATGACCGATGTAAACACATGAAGATAAAATCTGCCTACACATCATTAATGTTCTGAAGCAAATGAATCAAATGTGCAGGTGCCTTATTCAATTTGACAGTAAACATTCCCAACAGTATGCTTTTAGGGCGGCTCTGAGTTACTGCAGTTATGCTGAGTAGAGTGGTCCTGGCCTCCGGACGGTGGTGTATTATTCTCTAAAGGAACGGAGAACAATGAAGTCAGGTTGCTACAATTTGAATTTACCTTCTGTCTTCTGTGACTTACAATGACTCTTTTTTTTTTCACTTAATTTCACTTTGGGAAGATAAAAATCGTAGCAGAATTTCATTTATATTAGGAAGTAAAGCAGCTAGCCCAAGATGATATAGCTAGTTCAAATCAGATCAGAACCAGTTTACAAGCAAGGCAAGGCTTGAATCCAAGTCTTTCCAAGATTCTTTTTCCTTCAGCAGCAGATGAGAGCTTTTACCTCAGGGTGGTTTTAGAAAGTCAGAGAGTTTAATTTTCTGCTCTTATACCTCAGTGAAAACTGACTGAATTTCAATTATTATTAACCACAAAGAAAGATTTATGCTATAACTAGGATATAGCAGAAGATAGCTTACTATAGCTTAGCTCAATACCGTTCTCTGTACCTTTAAGTAACAGGAAAATGCTGAATGGGGGCTTTTCTGCTCAAAGAGTTTGCCATGTCCTTCCCTGAATCAATTTATCACATGCAGCACAACAGCCATCTTAAGCTGAGCTTGTGTCTGTAAAGGTAGAAGCTTCTTTAGACAATTTCTTTTCATGATCGATAAAGTATTTCTCCCCTCTCAACTGACAGTCACCTGCCTCAACAATGGTCAGATCTACTCCATAAGCAAGGAGTGCTTTTGAGCATCTAGAAGGCTAGGTGTCTCTTGGCAGGGACATAACACAGATTGCTCTTTCCCTACTTTTATTGTTGGGCTTTTTTTATGAACTAAAGTGTAAACTTCTTTCAGAATATTAACATGGTTGTTTCTAGTAAATGTCAGATCTGTTGTTTAGCACCAAATGTACAGAATAAGTCATAGAAATTTTCGTCTGGATGTTAATTGGTTGCTTTGGTAATATTTCTGTATCGTATAGACGTTAACATTATCTACCAGATGCTAACATGGCTGTTGACAAAAGAAAAACGCAAATAAACTAGCTATATGATTCTATAGCCACAATTTTACTTTTCTGATGAGGTTATATATTTTTCTAAAGCAATAAAAAGTATATTATGCTTCATAATTACTTCCTTATGGATGTTTTCTTCAGATAAGTTTTTAATCCTCATTTTTGAGGCAACTAATCTAAAAATTAAGTTCACATTAAAGACTTTGACCTAAAAATGCTCTCCTCACTTTTCTATTAAATTATGTTGCAGTGACCAGAACCAATTTAGGAATTATTAATAGGTAAATTGTAATATATATATATATACATATATATATATATATGTGTGTGTGTGTGTGTGTGTGTGTGTGTTTGTGTGTGTGTAGTGATTAATAAATTAATAGAATTTGGCTGTTTTATCTGTCAGTAAAATAATAGATTATTTAAAATCAAGAAAATACTGTAATTAGATAGTTCATTAGCTGTCTCTATAATATAAACATGATCAAAGATGAATCACTTGGGATGAAGTTAGCACAGTTGCAGCAGATGTTACAAGGAACACCTTGCTCTATTGGTTGAAGTAAAAGTAACTTTTATTAGGCAGTCCTGAGAAATTCGTAATGGAATACAAGCACTAACCTGCACGTTCTGTAATTGCTTTAGATGTTCCAAGGAATGAAAGATTGATAGAGGCTCCGTTAGAGGGGTTGTGTTCCAGCTGAGCCTTAAAGCAAAGGTCAAGTTTGAATTGATAGAGGTGAGAAAAGAAGACATTGCAGATGAGAAGGGCAGCATGGGGGAAATCCCAAAGGTGCTACAGCAGGGTAAGCATTTTCATGTTTGTGAGAATAGCGTAATCCCAGGTGCTTTCATCTAAACGACTCAGGCTTAGCTCTTGAAAATTTCCATCTCTTTCTGATTTTGTAGCTCTTGTTCTTGCGTCCTTGTTAGAGCATTAACACTCGTAATGTTTATTAGAAAATCTTGCATGTTAATGATATGTCACTGAACTCTTGTCATGATGCCTATCTAATCTGCACTTACAGTCTTCAATCAACACGTATGAATAAACAGTGTTTATAAAAGTAGCTCTACATCACTTGCCATTTAAATATTAGTCTATACATGATGAAGAGATCAAGGTCTTTGGCATACTAAAGTTTTCACAGCCAGATTTAGGTGTATAATGTGAGGGCAAGAAGAATTGTGCAAGCAAAATGATGAACACTATTCTTTCTTTCAGATACTCTCAAAGTTCTCCCTGAGTTTCTTGAGGCAAAGCTCCTATTTTGTATTTAAATGACTCAGTGGCAGGAGAGGATGGCCAGAGAGTGATGCTGGAAACATGGGTACAACGAGGCATTTTGACTGTCAGAAGCAGAACATTATAGGGATTTGAAAAGTTATATTCAAGGCAAAAGCAAATCAAATAAAATCCTATTCACCAGGAGAACTGAGAAAAATGGGTTTATAAAAATTTACCCTACAGATGTATGGTGGGTGTTAAAAGACTTTGGTACTTCACGAAGTAATCTTGGGATTTTTAAAAGTTTTATATACAGTGGTGTTATGATTACATATATCAGTAATTTAGAAACAATGAGTGTATGTAGAAAAACTATAAGAAACCAATATATTAGGTTGCAGTTTAAAAGCTGAATCAGCCCCACACAGAGGCTTATTATGCTTAGACTTGACATATCAGGATGTTTGGGAGAGAGGCTTGGGGAAACCATCACTTTCTTGACTCTACTAGGTGCTTAAACTTTTGATGAGCATGGCAGCTGAAAATGCGACTAAACATTTTTTAAAGACTACATAAATTTAATTTGAAAACATGTTGGAAATGTCATATATAGGGAGAATGTATTTTAAATTACAGACATCTAAAAATGTTGCTCTCCTGTGTAGGACCATAGAAACTGTGGTTGGGGAAGAATTTGCAGTAGAGAACACATGAGGGAATGAAGGAGAGACGGGGAGGAAGCAGAGGTGATGGAAGGGAGAATGTCAGTAGAGACCAGAAAGAGGTCTTGTCAGAGAAGATGAATGGGTCGTAGGCTGAGGTTCTCTTGCCTCATGTTAAATTCTCAGCATATCCTGCTGAGGATAGCAGGGCAGAAAATCCTCCACTTTATGGTGCAAGCACAGAAGCACTTCCCAGATGGCTTAAATTAATGGGCATTTTGTTTGTTAAAACACCAAATGTCTAAAAGCAAATTGGAGTCATTTGGGTCAGAACACCCTGCTTTAAATCCCTTTCTGTTGGCAGGAATCCAGTTTGGATACTTTTTGTGCCACTTTTGTAATGAAGAAATTTGTGTAAACTTCCAGGGATTATGTTCCCCACAAATACACCAAAAAGTTCATTTTAGACTTCAGTGCAATGAGATAATGATTTCTGATCGATTTTTATTTTGTACAATGAAGTTTAATAATGCTTGGTTTTGTCAGAGAAGTATTTATTGTTACACTAAATTAAAACATTTAGCCAAATAATTTCTGTTCTTAAAGTGCTGCCTACTAAAGATTAGAAAACATATTCAGGTTGTGTATTGTTATTAACATATAGTAGATCTGCTTTTAGTGGTGTATTTTAATTTAAATGATTATATTGAGAATCTGCTTAGGTTTCATTCACTAGACAAATTCCCTTGCTGGATTTTTATTATTTCACTTTTAATGGTGTGTGGTGACAAATAAGCCATATATTACCAAAATGGCTTGAGGAGCAAGCCTAAGCACTCAGGAAAAAAGAAAATTTCAGAGATATTGCTAATTCACATCATGGTCTGTTAAAAGCTGGAGACGCAGTACAAGTACTGTATAAAACCTACAGCATACTCTATCTGTGCATATTTTCATAAAACACCTAGCTCAGAAAGCTACTGTCCATCACTGAAGGAATTTGAAGTCACTGGTACGGTGAATAACTATTAATGAGACTGAGTCAATCCTCTGACTTCAGGATAAATGAAACTAAGAAAATAACCCATTGCTATCAACAACAACAGCAACAGACATGTCCACTTGTTTCAAGTGCCTCAAATACCTAGAAGTTTTTCAAAAATTGTGTTAATATAGTCAATAACATAGTGATAAAAGTATATAAAACTGATAACAGAAGAGGAACTTCGTTAGGTGAACAGAAAGCATGAAATAGTAACTTGAATATGACTAGCAAAAAAATGCAGTAACAAAACCAATACAAATGTTCCTTGGCTTACTTTACACCAGGAAAGATCCATGGTAAATTGAAACTGCAACCAACACAGCTGACCTACTTAGTATCACAGCTACACATCTCACTGTAGACTAAGCTGTATGGTTTATCTTTATGATCATGTAGATAACTGGGAGATATTTCTCATTGTAGCTTCCCAGCATCACGAGAGAGTATTGTATAGCTCAATAAAAGCATCAAAATATTAGAGTTGAAGTGTAGCTTCTGATGAATGTTTTGACTTTTACAACATCCAAAAGTCAAATAGTTTAAGCATGTTAAGCAGCCACAAGTCTTAGCAGTCACCTGAAGTTGAAATTTCTGGTTTCTTTAACAACTCAGTGGTTTCATGCAATATTTTTCTGGATGCTATCTTGTGAGATAAACATGATATTTTGCTGAAAATCAATACTTGAGGGGGTACATGATGTAAGAAAGAATATAAATGGAACCCCATGAACAATGAGAGGATACTTTTGCATTGCTAAGAAGTGCAAAGTTTTGCTGGTCTTCGTTGATTTTGGCTGGTTTTCTGGTCTTAGTTGATCTTCACTTAGTAGCGATAAATGCGCTAAAGAAATATTCAGGGTATTCTGGCTGATTTTGGACATTTCTTCTGACTTGTGCTGATTCAGCTGTGTCTCGCTGTTTCTGCTTGATTGTGCTGCTGCTACTGATTTGTGTTTGGTGTTTGCTATTGAACTGGGTTGCTGGTATCCTGACAATGAAGAGTGGAATCACCTGAAAGAACTACTTCTAAAGAAGTCTACAACACCCTTTTTCTATTAATCCTTTCCCCCTACTTCTGGTTGCTAGGTTAGAAGTGAGGGTGAGCCTTTAAGAACATTAAATGAAGTAGGTTTTGAAAAAAAAAATCTAAGTCTACATTCAACCCCTGTCCATTGTAGAGAGTAGCTTCTCTAATTAAGGATAGAAATAAAAATTGTGAATATTAGGATAAATATTTTGATTGTAGTTTGGTGGCATTTCAATTTAGCTAAGCAGCATTAGTGAGGTGGCTCATAAGGTCTAAAACCTCTTAACCACACATTTTTGACCAGGTTTATAGGATCAGGAAGGCATTCCCACCTCTGGAGAAGCCTCAGATACATATTAAGGTTTATGGATTACCCCATAAGAGTTGTACCATTACTGCACATGTGTGCATATCTTGCCTACAAGATTTGAACTGTCATTCATTGAGTTTACAACTTGGTCAGACCATTGGTGTGCTATTTGTCTGTTTGTATATCACCTTCCAGCATGATGAAAGCTATCTAGGAGAGGGAAGCTTCCAACTCAGTTCCAGCTTGCTTTCTGTATATCAGATGTTTAAAATAGATAGCAGTTAAGTGCTTAGCCCTAAGCAAGACATTTATTACCAGGTCCTCTAGGGCTCAGGGAACATTGCAGAATAAGGAACAGGAAGAATGTATGAGCCATAAGAAAGGGAGAAAGGATGTGAAATGGCACATTATCATGGCACAATCATTCCAAACAGATCCTAAAGCAACTGTCATGGCTGCAATAGGGCTGCACAAAACTAGACCTGCCAACAGCCAATCATGAATCAAAAAATGGCTCACATGACCATACACACCCCTGCCTGCTGTCCTGAACTATGGTCAAATGACAATTTTTGGAAGACATTTTTTGCTTTCAGTTGGGTATCAAATGATGAGTCCACAGTGGATAGTTACAAGCCCATAGGCACATAGAAATTTTGTTTAAAATCAGCGGTTGCCAGATAAAACAAGAAAGAGAGAGAGAGAGAGGGAGAGAGAGAGAGAGAGAGAGAGAGAGAGAGAGAGAGAGAGAGAGAATTAGAGAATCAATTTAATCAATAAAAATTCTAAAAAAATGGAAATACTGGATCATCATTAATTTCATCCAGGTACTTATCAAACTAAAGTCATTGAAATTATGAAATTTGAAATACAGAGAAAGCAATAAAGCACCCAGAAATATAGAGCACTACCAACTGGCAACAAAGAATGAAAAAGGCAAGTGAAGGCAGCATAGTAATACAGTAGACATACTTGCTAAGCATTCTCCAATAATTCACTCAAACCAGAAAAGGACAATTAAAATAGAAAGAAGAAAAAACCATCACCAACAAAACAAACAATAACAGCAACAACAATAACAACAACAACAAACCCAAGTCCCAATCATCTAAATATACCAATATGCTTAGGTTAAATTGTAATAAAAATGCTTAGCACATATATTGAAGCAACTAGAGAAAAAAAAACACAAGGATTGTCGGTCATTGCTAGCAATAGCGAGCCTCTCTGTAGAAAGTAAATGATGTAAGTACTGCCAGGTGAGTCAGATTATATATTGCCTTTGTGTGATCTGGTTTCAGAAAGTCAACATGAAAAAGAAAATACACTTCTACAGAAAGAAGAGCTTCAGAAACTCACAGAAGTGGTGACCAAACAATAGAAAAGTATCAAGAAAAAGACAGATGGTGCATTGGAAAGAAATAAGTCAAGCAGAACACAACTCCAGCACTGAGTCTAATCAGAGCTATTTATATATTACCATCCACTGGAACAGGGACAACCCATGAAGACCACATCCTGGAAAAAAATGATTCCAACCCCCTCTAGTTGTTAACTTCCAGTATCTCTTGACTAGAAGTGGGACCTAATGATCTTCTCATCCATGCTTGAATGTTCACTGACTTACTCTTGTTCAAGTCTTATACAGACAGCAAAAGTTACTGGTTCATGAATCCAACAGCTCTCTCATATGTTTGGAAGATACTGTTTTGTACCAGTCTTCCCAAACCACTGGATCTTGATATCTTTCCATCCCATGCTCCTAAATATTTCCTTTCGAAGGAGGTGTGATATAGGGGTTCCATTTGGAGTTGAACATTCCAAATTTACTTATGTTATATTACATCCTTATATAAAGCGATCATTGTTCATTTAAAGTTAACAGAAAAATAAGAACATTTCAAGAACGTATGAATCAAGTCAGGTCATGGCCATCAAACCAGCACTATTGAAAATTTTAAAAGAAATACTGTACACAGGAAAGGTGAATATCAATAAAAAGATGATAAAAAATAAGTTTTATGAAAGGAATAAATTTTTAAAAAATCTAAGAGAGAATCTGTTATGTTCATCATAGTCAACCAACAAATCTCTTCTATGTTAAGGAGAGAGAGAAAGAAGAACAATAATGCCACCAACCTGAAAAGAGAAATTATAGGAATCAGTAAACAACTGAATAATAACCTTAAATACAAATGGTGTCAGCTCACCAGTTGTGAGATGAAGACAAAAAATGAAGATCTAATCTTTTCTGTGAGAGCATACCTCACTGACAAGCTCATACTTTGAGATCAAAGGATATATGTCAGGCAAATCTAAAATAATTTGTATAGTTGTTTAATATCTGATAAAGCAGACTTCAAACTAGATTAACTCAGAAGAAATCAGACACTACGTATTAATGAAGAGATCAATCAATCAAGAAGACGTAAAAGTTTAAAATATATGTGCACCAAATCTGGGGGTTCACAATTTCAAGAGGGAAAAACTAATGGACTTGTTTGACAACTTGGATTCTGATACAATACCAGTGGTTGACTTAAACACCTTAGTCTCATTTTTAAATACATCACCCCCAAACAAAATATCCAAAATAAGGCAAAAAAAAAACCCAAAAAACAACAACATCAACAAAACTGAGAAAATAATGAGTTTGGGTTATAGATATAGCACAGTAGTAAAGCAATTACCTAACATTCACAAGACTTGAGTTTCTATCCCTAGCACTTCTGAGAAAGAAGATTAAAGAAAGAAGAAATGAAAGATAACTAGAAACTTCAGAGTCAAATTATACCATAGATTAAACAAAGTTGGCAGGCATTCACTGAATTCTTCTTAGTAGTCTATGGAACTTTTTCTAAATAGACCCATTCTAGGTCATAAAAAATCTTTAACAAATAAAAAAATCAAAATAACTTTTGTAATCTTATTAGATAATTTTGAAATACAGCTAGAGTCAATGGCAAGAGAAACTACAAACATGGAGTGGTAACAATACATTATTGAAAAAAGAGTTGATCATTTAAGAAATCAAGGGAGGAAATTTACAAATTACAAGAATCAAGTAAACATTAAAGCTAAACTTAGCAGAACTTTGAGGACAAAGCTAAGACACTTCTAAGAAGAAAGTTTCTTTCTATAAGTGGTTATATTAAAACTGAGTGGCACCACAAGTAAATAACCTAATGATGCAGCTCAAGGTCTTACAGAAGAAAGAAGGTGACAAGCACCAAAACAATAGGAAGCCAGAACTTATACATTCCAGGGCAAAAATGTAGTGAAAAAATACTAAAGGAATAAAATATAGAAGCAGTCAAAATGTATTTCTTTGAAAAAATAAGAAGTTTCATATCCTAAAAACATTCATGAGAAAGAAAGGAAAATAAAAGGGAAGCAGATTCTCAGTATCCTCTGCTGTCCATTAACCTATGAGGGAAAACAGACAGTATCTACTCCAGAATGAAGATACCACAAAGACTCGTAAAATAATTGATTCTTGAAGATGTTTATAAAACTGATCACCTTTTAGAATATGGTGAAATACAAACTTCTAGAGACCTGTTTCCTACATCTTAAAGGAAAAGATATTGGATATATCACCCAAAGAAATATAGAGAAGGAAAGAATTAGCTACTAGTGATAAAAACTGAAGAGGGCTGACTATGCCTGCATTTTTATTGTGTTATTATTTTATTAGTGTTTCAGTTACATTGGTCCACTAAATTTTAGTGTCTTTGTCCCCTTCAAAGTAAACAATCTAGAGCATAATCATGGCTAGATGAGTGCCAAGTATGTAAAAAAACAATGCAAATGTGCTTGTCAACAGGGATCTATATTCTACAAAGCCTCTTTTAAAAGAAGCAATATAAATAATTGCCAAGACAAAAAAGAAGTCTATGAGAAATTAACGTGAGTATATTGGTAATGCAATAAACAATAATGAATTTTATAGACAGAAAAACGAAACTAGATGAGACCAGATGAAAATTCTGTCTACTCCAAAATAAAATGTGTATCAGAAATAGTAAAAATATAGGCAACATAGAAAGTTTTCTTTCCATTTAAAAAGACAATTGATATTAGTAACAGAACCAAGGCTTGTAGCAGGCACAGATGGGAGAGGGAAGAATGAAGTACATCGCTAAAAAGAATGCATAATGCCTGAACATGACATATTACCGTCTGAAGTTAAACTATGGCAAGTCAAAAATGCAGATTGTCAAATGCAGAGCAATAAAGAGGTGACACAATAATATACCACTAGTAAGCCTATAACAGACACAACAAGAATGACTAAAATACTGAATTCAGAAGATGCCCAGGAACACAGGAAAAAGAAACCAAGACAAGAGATAAGAAATAAAAAGTAATTTATTTAATCCCAGTCATATCCTAAGTACCTTTTATGTGAATTGCCTAATTACAACAATTCAAAGACATAGGCTAACAAATTGAATTATAAAAGACCCATACATATTATGTACACTACTTTGAAGAAAACAAAATTATTTGGTAGGAACCCAAAATTATTTGGTAGGTAAGTTTATTTTAAAATTTATATAGAAGCCTCAAGTGTTTAAATAGCCAGCAATAGTGTGAAGGAAAGTGTGGGCATGTAAATGCTAAGGTTGGAACTTGCTAATTTAGAATTTAGCTTTTAAACCATACAGCTACATCATTGAATGTAATACAGAATTGGCATAAAAATATCATGGAGTTCTTTGGCACAGACTAGGGTGCAGAATAGACTGACATATGTTAATTACTTTAATTTAAGGCAATTAGGTGGAGAAAGAAGTCTGCTTAACAAATGATATTCACACAGTTTTACATCCATGTAAATAACAAAATAGCGCCTTTAACAATGGAAAAAATTAACATTGCGAACTGTAGACCACAACAAGACATCAACAACCCTAAACTTCTTGAGGTAAATAGAAGTGCTTTGTCAATCTGACTTAACTAGTGATTTCTTGGGATCAGGGACTATTTACCATTTATTTCTGCAAACTAGGACACAGCAGGACTTATACATTGAAATATCGAATAGAGAACTTTGAATGGAGATGGGAGAAGTATTATCCTTTCATTATGCCATACTCTTACACAGAACCTTCACCAACTATTTATTTATTACTTTTCCTAGTCCTGATTTTATTTATTTTTAATTTTTATTAATTCTTTAAGAATTTTTATACAATGTATTTTGATTATATTTACCCTCAAGTCCTTCAAGTTCTACATATCATTCCCTACCCAACCAAATGCTAGGATCATTTTTAAAATATCCTTCAAGTCTAATTTGTTATTACCACATATTCTTTAAGAATATATATATATATATATATATATATATATATATATATGAATATAAGGGTAGTGTGGCTTTCATTGAAGTATTGTCAACTTAACAGGAGCTCACTCTTAAAGCAAACTGACACTGCCTCTCCAAGAAGATATCAATTGCCAATATATCCTTGGTGAGAGCTAGGACTTTGTGCTATTTTCCATATGATCACTGGAATTTTCCTGGCTTGAGCTTATAAAGGTTTGGTATGTGCTGTCACAATCACTATGAGTTCATATGTGCAACTTTCTTGTTATTTCCAGAAGACAGTGTCTCCTTGTAGTTATTCTGGCCTCTGGCTTTTTCACTCTTTCTATTCTGTCTTACACAATGATCCCTGAGCATTGGGAGGAGGGGCATTAAATAGATGGTCTATTTAGGGCTGAGCGAGTCACAGTATCTTATTCTCCTCACCTTGACTGCTTGTTCCTTTCTACTATCTACTGCAAATAGAAACTTCTCTGACAAGTTTGGAGAGATTCATTAATCTATGATAACAATGCCATTAAGACTCAACATAATGCTCATCCATTTAGCAGAATAATAATGGTAGTTCTTTCTTAGGACTTGTGACTTGTGTAGCAACAGATTCTTGACCCAATGCAAGTTCTAGATATGGATATCATCTTGTAGAATGGACTTGTGAATCCAACCATAATGTAGTTGGTTATTTCAGTGATACTCATACCTCTATTGCACCAGGAAGCATGCCTTTCCAGGCCCATCACTGCTATAGCTCACAGGGCTCATGGCTGGGTAAGAATGATGATTGCTTTTTCCCTCCATTAGTGTGCATACAATATGCAGTGCTAGGAAAGCTAGCCAATAGGGTTGAGCGTTTTAGGACAATACCAACTTGACTCATCCAGATTCCATAATTCAATTAAATGGTATCTTCAGTAATAGGGTCTTAGCTTAAACTTCTAGACGGTAACCAAAAGCATTGGCCTGTAGTATTTGGGGATCCATAGGACTTCACTAGCTACCACTTCCAAAGGAACTAACTTATTCCTAGTAGAGGGCTTTTCAATAGTTGGCCTCTGGTAGGAGCATTGTTGCCATGTTATAGGACAACAATGAGTTTTAACCATATTTTAAGAAAATTTATAAAGAGTTAAATGGATGTGTGTATGTATACATATGTGTGTATATGTGTGTGTGTTTAGGAAACTTCTACAGTAGTAGGCAGGTATCCATGTGGAATTTTCAGGTGTGCAGTGTGATTTATCTAATTTGAGATCCTTATTTGATTCTAAGAACTCAGATTCACAAATTTGTTCAGAAAAAGACAGTATCTAACCAGATACTGTTTGCTTTGATTAATATTATTTCTATGCTTCTTAGGTTCCAACAATCTCAGGGCTGTTAATATTGGCACACCTATGGATTGTTAATGGAAATCATGACAGTGATTTTCTTTTTTCTCCTCTCTCTCTCTCTCTCTCTCTCTCTCTCTCTCTCTCTCTCTCTCTC
>NW_021604576.1:1965218-2021693 GCF_004785775.1 Grammomys surdaster | reverse complement strand
TCTCTCTCTCTCTCTCTCTCTCTCTCTCTCTCTCTCTCTCTCTCTCTTTCAGCTAGAACTTTTTGGTACATGCCAACTCTTCCCAGAATCATGTGAGTCCCCGATGCTGTGCTTGCTCCTGTCTTCCTTTCTTCTCTGATTTACTCACCTGCTTCTCTCTCACTTTTATAACCACACGGTTTTAAAGCTAAGTATAAAGACAAGGTGTGAAGTAGGAGAAGAAACATGAAAGGAAAGGGGAATAACTAAACTTAAAAACCATGTAGATAGAATTCTGAAAACAGATGATAAATCTTTTGAGGAAGAATGGAATCCAAATAAATTTGTTAAAAGCTCCATCTGTGAACACAAATGCTAGCCAGAGTATGGGGGTGAAGTCAGAAATATTTGAGTATTTACTCTTCCTATCCATGGTAAAGTATATAATAGAAATTAAAATAATTTAGCAGAATGGTTAAATGTCTTCAAAGTTATTTCTTATGAAAATGTTTTTCCATCTATACAACTTTGTAAACAATACAATTCCAATCTAAATCTGAAAAAGTATTCTTAAGTTCTAAGGATTTCATGGAACTTCAGCCTCCCCAGTTCTTCTCCTTGCGGATGTTGCACATTTTTGGAATTGATTTAGAGCACAGTGAAGCACCATCTGTGTGCCATTTACAGTAGGGGAAACATTTCTTTAAACTATTTATATTCTGAGAGTAAAAAAAAAAAATCCTCGTTGGACACAGTAGAATCAGTTCTGATTTCAAGAAGCAACTTGGCTTTACTCAACTGACAGTCAAAGAATGGAGAGATAAAACTCTGGCTTAAGGGGAAATCATAATAAATACAGGTGGCTTCTGCAGAAATTAAGGTATAAAGCTGCTGGTTAGTTGGGTGAACTGTCTGATCCTGATGAATAATAAGGTAGAATGAGCACCAATTTATTAGCGACCAGCACAGCCCAATTTGTAGGATTCTACTTTGTGATATGAAATACTTAATTGTATACAGATGGCTAGAAGGAACTAAAACCATTAGTGTTAAGCACATCTATTTTATCAATGTATGAGAAATAGCAAATTAAAACAATTTGATCCACTACACAAATGAGCTCACGGTTTCATAAAGTCTTGATGCTATGAAAATTTTAAACATTTGCTAACTTACATATTTTATGATTTTATTTTAACAAAGGAAATAACAATTCTTCTAATTAAAAATACTTACGAACAGCCTATGAAATAAGACAAGACATTGCTATATCTAGCAGAGCTTGTTTTGAAAACCCATTGAGGCAACTGGGGCCATGAAGGAATGAAGAAAGGACAGACACACAGACATCTACAGGCAAAAGCTGGATTTGAGTGGGTTCTCTCTGATGTAGAAACACCAATTATACCAACTCCACACCTCAGTGTTTTTATGACACCTCACAGGAAGCAGGGGTTAGCTAGTCTTTATGTCTGTTTTGATGAGCACTTTCAAGTTGTAACTATTCAGGAGGTATAGTAAGCTGTCTTGATGTTTTCTGTCCACTCTGCTAACATTCTCACATGGAGCAGAGGGAGGCTTGAGTGGTTCCCATGGCTCTGAGGAATTAGTCCTCACCAATAAAACACATTTTCTAACGGCTTCCTCCACTCCCCACAAGGCATGATTACTATACATAGAAAGTAATCATTCAAATAATAGAACAAATAATTGGATGTATTTATGTCTGTATCATGTTTGTACAGAATGTAAAATAGTAATATAATAGTAGTTCAGCTAGTTGCTTCATTTATCTGTCTCTAGACAAATTAAATCGAAATCGTTGCTCTCCAACCAATTGTTGCCAGTGACTTACATTGGTATATAACCAATGGACACATTGGTGTCTATATTTTTCTTTTATTATCATTTATTCACCCTCATAATTTATATATATATATATGTATATTTTATATACATAAAAATAATGAGGGTGAATAATACTATTTTCTCTATACTCTTATATAATAATGAGAGTGACTACACGACACACACACATGTATATGAATGTTCATTAATAAATGAACAAATAATTAAAATAATTATCATCTCAGCATGAAATATTACCTCTTCAATGAATGCAATATTGATACATGCTACAATGTGGATGGACCTAAAGAAACATTATGCTAAGGTAAAAGAATTGTCATAAAAGACTGCATGTACGACATCAAGATTGAGCAAGACAGAGATCGTCGCCCGTGACCTGTCGTCCACGGAACCAGGTTGATGCTGCCATCAAGAAGGCAGTTGAAGTTCATTACCATCAGCTGAAAATTGCAGAGGATCCAGAAGTGACTCCGCAGGAGACTGACACAGCTGTCAGCTCCCCTGCCTCCCCCTACGGTCGACCACTAGACTTCCACGCCCTCCAGAAGGGTTCCTGGTATGCCTGGCTTTGCCTTCATTTCTCTCGCTAGAGAGCTTGGCCTCTTGATCACCACAACAAAAATTGGCTTTTTCCTAAACCAAGGCCACCCTTGATATGGCCGCTAATATTGGGGAGCCTTCCTTTATGACAATATTACACCCCAAACTGACAAATGGTTGGTAACTTGAACATTTACAAGAGACTAGGATGGCTGTGAGTTAATCCAATGACGGGATTATTGTAGGTCCACTTCCCAGGGGCCCACCCAATGCAGCCGAAAAGGAGTGTGTGGTGCTGGGAGTGGGTGCAGCCTACATGGCCTAAGACAGGGCTCTCACCCTCCTTTCACCCACATCAGAGTCCCTTGACGTTGCCCATCGTCGACAGCCTAAAGCCTTCGACCATCGATGTGACTCGTCTCACATCAGTGTTTTGGGGTTGTGAACTTGTCTAAGACCCCCCATAATTAGACATCCAAATTCAAAACTCACATAGTTGGGATTGAACATAAGACGCCTTCTCTAACTAAACAGAGAAGGGGGAGATGCCAGAAGCCAGGACCCTCGCCCTTACCCTAACCCCCTACCTTTCCCCACCTGTACAATGTCCTCTGAAGCTTGGCAACTGCAAGATCCTGCTTAGCAACTGCAGATAGACTCAAAGCAGAGTACCATGTCTTCTTAAGAATAGCAGGGAGACCATAACTCAAGCAGTGTACCATATCTTCTGAAGAACAGCAGGTAGATCATAATTCAAGGCAGTGTACCATATAGACCATGACATGTTTCAAGGCACAGGCCAAGAAGATTTTGTACTTTTCCACCACCTGGACCCTCTTACCCCCTCCCCTTGTAAAACATGCTATAAAAAAAAGCATTTCATGTTCAAAAAAAAAAAGAAATTAAAAAAAAAAAGACTGCATGCTATTTGTTCCTGCTTAAAATAAAATTTCTATAACAGATAAGCAAAGAAAAAGGAACTAGATTATTGCCTGCCTACATCTGGAGGTGATGAGAAGCTTTGAGCATGATGAATAACATGTGGAATTTCTTCTTAGAGCACTGAAAATGATCAGAGATCCACTGTAGTGTTGACTAGTCTATTTTATGCATCTCAGTCTAGAAGGGAATTTTAATGTACCGAGAACAAAGAAAACAGAGATTAGAAAGATTATAACTAAGAGGAAAATTTGTTATCCTGAATTGATTATTACCAAATTACATTAATCAAATTATTACATAGTACCTCATAATTATTTATAAATACTATGTATCAATCAAAAATTTCTAAGTATTGTTATTGTATATGAATTTTCACTCACAAGTTAGGAGATGATCAATGTAATGATAGATGATAGAAGATATATTTGGGTATTTAAAGGATTTTTAAATTTTTCTAAGGTAGTAGAGTGTAAACCTTGTTTCAAAAATTGGTTTTTGACAACATAGTTTTTCTTACAGGCATTATTTACAATAATGAGAAGAATTTGTTACAAAGTGTAGATTAAGACAAAGCTATGTCAATAAAGAGCTACAAAAGTTCATAAAAATTTTGTATCTTGCTAAGTCCTTTGCTATGGACTAACTGGGCTAGGTCGTTGGTTCAATAGTATGTTGGTATCAATGAGGGTGGACAAAGAGCAACATTGGACAATAATGCAGGGTATAAACTGAAAGAGAATACCTTACAACCAAGATTTCTATGGGTTGGGAAACTTGAACACAGTTGCTATCTGGAATTAATAAACAATGAAGTAAATACGTGAAACAACCAGAAGAGCTTTTGGGAGTGCATACCTTAGGAGTGATGCCAAATTGATTAGGGAATAAGGATCATTCAAAACATGCCACGACAAGGCTGAAAAACCAGCTTTAAAAATCACTCAGCTTTCAAATGACAACAATAACAGTGCTATTGACTTCTAGAATAGAATTCAATGTTCTTTCAAAGTAGACAATAAAATCAGAACACATAATAATGTGATATTACAATGGCTATCATATAATAAAAATCAATGTAAATGTGAAAGAGTTAGATAATGAATCCATAGACAAGCTCATCAGCAGAGATACTAAGAAATGATAGGAATTAGTGATCAATAGAACGTTTATATTAAAGTCCAGAAAATATATATTCTACGATTTTATTCCTTTTTAAAAATATATTCCTTGAGAATTTCATAAAATGTGTTTTGACTATATTTACTCCTTTCCAACTGCCCCCAAATCTACTCCCTCACCTGCCCTATGCACACAACTTTGTGCCTCTTCGCCACTACCTCTATCCATCAAGTCTATTTGTACTGCTCTTATATTCTTGAGTGTGTTGTCTTCCACTGGAGTGTGGTAAGAGGCACCACTCATAGGAAAAACAGATACCTTCTCTTAGAAGCTATCACTTGCCAATAGGTTTTTGGCTAAGGGTGAGACTCTGTGTCTACTTTTGCTCCTCAAACTGAGATTTGGTCTGGATTGAGCTTTCTCAAGGTGCAACTATGGTTCACAAAGCTTGTGCAACTGTGGTAAGTGCTATAAGATCATATGTTCAGATGCCCTGTTGTGTATATAATATTAGCCTCTTGAGGTGCTAGTGATCAGATCCTGCCCTCAGACCACAGTGGCTAGTAATGACAATTTCTAGCCCCTCAAGATGAAGGTTGCCTAACTGCCCTACAGAGGAAAACAAAAGACAAAACAACAAAAACAAACAAACAAACAAACAAACAAACAAACAAAACCAAGATCAGTGCAGAGAATTGCACCAATCCTGAGCTTGCTAAAAGATTAGCCACAAAATCCCAACAATCCCAGGCCACGCTGGAAAGCACCGCCCACTCAGAAACCCTATATTAGCCTACCTCCTGCTCAGTTCTTTGCTGCTTCTTTCCTGAGCAGAGGTAGCTACCCTCCTGTGTTTTCCCCAATAAATCTCTTGCCTAAGGTTTGTTGGTTGCAGGATATTTTCTTGCTACACTGTATTTGCAGTGGAGCTCGGTGATTGGGCAGTAGAAGAGGAGGTGGAGCTGGGAGAAGGAAAGCGAAAGGAGAGAAGGGAGAAGAGGAAGGGGAGGGCTAGCAACCATGGAGGAAAACGGATGAGTCGAAAGCAGTCTTGGGTAATGATTTATATCTAAATGTTAGATATTGGGTAAAATTCTAATTATGTGGGCATCTTGTTAACTGAGCATTTCCAAATATATGAATCCATTAGTTAATCTTTAAGTGTTAGGAGTCTCATTTCTCCCCCTGAACACCCACACTCCAGTGTCATCCCCTTCCCCACGTCCTGCCTTTCTGTGTTTATAACCCCTGGTGAATGAACTACGATTTGAGAAAAAATAAATAAATTATTTAAAAAAAATAAATTAAAAAAAGGGTCTCATTTCTTCCGAGTACTAGGGGCATAACGAGCATTGTGGGGGTGCTGTGGATGAACCAGGAGCCAGCCGCTATGCGACTGTGGGTCTAGTTGTGGTGTGCTTGACCTCTGGCCACTTCTAGCTGTGGAAAACATGGCTTTTGGCTGCTTCTAGTGCGGAACATGGCAGAACCACCCCACAGATTAGATAGCTGGCCTGCGCCTTGGATTTTCTAAATATTACCCGATACATTTGTTGTATGGTGTGACTTTGTGGTCTTTCTTGGCCCCAGAATTTCCCCTCAGAGCTGTAACACACATAGGGTGCTGCTTCCATGTAATCATCATTGCCTCTGGCTCTCCTGCCCCCCCTTCTATAACTGAGCCATAGGACAAGGAAGTACAGGATAAATACTGCATTGATAGCTTAGCATTCATCCATCTTTTTTTTTTCTCTATGCCTTGGCTCAATTTTGGGTCTTTGTATTAATCATCTACTACAAGTAGAGGCTTCTCTGATGAAGGCTGAGAGATGCATTAATTAGTAAGTATAATAGCAAGCCATTATGAGACAACTTAATACTATGTCCATTTAACAGAATTAATACAGTAGGTAGTATATATAATCTCTATATAGTCATGTGTTCTTGGCAAAACAAGAACTTATTGTAGCTACTTACTGTAGCTCACAGGATTCCAGCTGGGTAAGATTGATGCTGATTTCCTCTAGTGGTATGCAGATCAGTCCTTTCTGAGCTGTGAAAGGTGGCCAGTAGAAATGCAGTTTTCCAGTTATTATCATGCTAATATTTTCCTGTTCTGTGACTCAAGCATTTGGTGTCTTCAGCAACTGGGTTTTACTTCCGAGGTCTAGAGGGTAACCAAAAGCACTGGCAGTAGTCTGAAATGTTTGGGTGCCTTTGTGACCTTGTTTCACAACAATTTTAAAAGAGTAAACCCATCTCTGGATCAGGGCCTTTTATTTGGTAGTCTGTGGTATATTAACAGTGGCATTGTGGTGTAGTCACAAGGTATCTCACACACAAACACTCCCCCCACACACACATGCACACACACAAACACACACATGCACACACAAATGTATACACACAAGCACACACATGTACATTAACCACTGCTTTTTATCTTTTATCTCTTAAGTCACATATGATACCTTTCAAATACTATTTCATTTTCATGTTGCATATTTATTATTTGTGTTAACAATATATTAAAAATACATAGATTGTCATTTGCTCATAATCCATCTTTGAAAAAGTCCTATGGCTTACAGTTCCTGAGCCATTTCAGACAGTAATAGAATGAATATTAAGGGAATTTAAAATAAGTGTGCTCAGAAGGGTATACTGTCTGACACATCATGGTAAACAGCAGATTCCATGGCAAGAATTTTCTGTTTATTTTTACTGGGAGGAGATTGCAAGAGTGGAAGGCTAATATGGAGGGATGAGGAGATGAGTGGGGTTGGGAGGTATGATGTGAAATTTACAAAGAATCCATAAAAAGTTTTAAAGAATTTGTACTCATTAAAAATACATCAACAAAATTAGGAGACAAATATGAATCTATTTTAAGAATATGCAATTGGAAATACTCAGTTAAAAAGGGATATCTAAGGTAAACAATCATTACATAAATTTAACTATATATTAGATATTACAGAATAGAATATTCCATGACCATGATTCAGGATATTTAAGCCTATTACAATTGGACTACAAAAATCAAACACACACACACACACACTTCCAAGGAATTGATTGACTGGACATTATATGACCTGTAAGACAGATGGTGTTGGATTACTTGGTGGAGAGGAAAATAAGAAAATAATTTTGAATAAACAAGGTTGATGTTTGCTTAAGCTCACACAAACACAAATATTAGCACACTAAAGAAGCTCACTGAGTCAAAATCTGAATGTCTCTGAGTGAAATTTCATCCAGGAATATCAAGATAATTGTCTATGGTAAAGAGAAAATCTTCAGACAAACAGAATATGTATGCATGAATGAGGGAATTTGAATGACTTCCTATTACATGTAACACAAGCCAGAAGACAAAAGGATTTCACAGCTTGAAAGAGTTGGGAAGAAAGTTAGCCTACCAAAACTTTCCTTTCAACTACAAGGAAAATTAGGCATATTTGGAATAGCAAAACCTGACTGAATTTGTTCTTCAGAAGTCTACACTAGAAGATAGGTTCAAGAAATATCTAGGTTGAAGGAAAATTACTTCAGAGAAAAACTTTATCTTCAAAAAGGAAGGAAAATGGCCTGGAAGGGTAAAAACCTGGGAAAACAGCAGATGATATTTTGTCTTAAAATTTTACTAAAATATAATTGAATAATCAAGCCAAAAACCCTTATATATAATAGAGCACAACACATATATAAACAGAATTATTGACAGGAACCTCACAAAGGACAGGAAGATGAAAATTGAAGTATTTTGTCGAGATGCTCATACATTATACATGTGTGTGTTTCATGCCAAAGAAATGGTTCCAGAAAAGATTATCTAAACATGAATCCCCACAAGGATGTTACTATTGAGAAGTCTTCAGTATAAAGGTTGTTTCTCTACTGCCAGAAGTAGGTACTGTTAAAAGCTAGACCACACACCACCTGCCATTTGCCAAAAACACAAATTAAGTTGAATTCTAAATTGTATATATATTTAAAATGCCAAGTGCATTACATTTCTTTTCTTGTGGTGGATGACACTGAGCAGTTGTATACTATCTAAGTGAGATACACCTGTGGAAAACTGGTAGTAAATGTGAATATTTGACAAACATTAATGTGCTGTTTGTTTGAATTCTGGAAAACAAATCAAATTGGTTTAAGTCACATACACGTAGGTAAGAGAATGTCATAAGATCAGCATGCTAAGTTTTAAAAAGGTGACGTCATCAAAGTATATGATGGCTGTTAATCAGTATTCTGAAGAAGGATCCCAGAAACTTTCCTCATAGGAAAAGTTTAGAATATAGTGGAGAATCACATTGGGAGAGGATGGTAGAGGAAATAATCAAAAGTTATATCACATTAATAATTCAAAGCATATCCATTTGATATTCAGGGTGAATTCTAGAGATTCTTGCAGTCAATGTGGGATTTCACAGAACATGAATCTCACAAGGAGACATGTATGCATCTTTTCCCGCTAAAGTACGTGATACTACTGACCTTAAGTGATGTATGTGAGTATTTATTGAAGCCGTTAATTCACAGAGAAGAGAGTCCAGTTTGACAGGAAGGAAAAAAATCAGCATTAGCAAATAAATGGCAAGAGATTCTATAGTTGTTTCTTTCCAAGTTTATTCTAATGCTTATGAATTATATTATTCATATTTATAGCTGTTTTTCAGGAGATTAGAAACACAGCTAATAGACCTCATGCTTTTCTCATCAAATGAGACAAATTTTAAAATTCCTTAATGTAAAGTCAGTAGAATATAAATTCTACTCTGAGGCAAAGAAATTCATTGATGCGAAAGTGCTGTTCAAGGACCTACAGCATAGTGCTGTACTCACAAGTGTTCTTCAGAAAAGGACAACAGCATACTCAAGACGTTCAAAAAGAAAATCTGTATCATGTGCATACTTCAATTACTTTTAATAATCAGTAAAGAAATGGAGCAGATAATTGGGGTGTGGCATTTTAGAGCAGATATGATCTTTCTCAAGGTTATGTCAGAATTGAAACTTCAATGAAGTGGTATCATCATATTTGTCTATCTACAGATATGTAGTTATGTAGATGTAACTACACTTAAATTACCAAGTTAAATACTTAACTACATAACTCCAGGAAGGGGCCTAACAGTTCTAAAATTTCTAAACTGGAACTATGCTCAGCATATTCAAAGAAGGATGTTGAAGTCATTCATTCAACACCTAAACTTTAACGTAAACTTTGATTTTATGGAATGGTTTTATACTTCTAAGTTAAAACTGTTGCCTTTGGCTCCCATGAATCACTGCAGGTGACTTTAGCCAAAGTCCTGACAATGGGGATATGGAATCTGAAAAGATCACCCTTAGTAGCCAGATAGGAGCCCCAGTGGAGGAATGAGTACACCAACCTACCTACAAAACTTTTGACCTCAAATTGATCCTGTCTAGAAGAAATGCAGGGTAAAAGATGGAGCAGAGGCTGAAGGAATGGCTGACCAGTGACCTACCCATTTTGAGACCCATCCCATGAACAGACACCAACCCCTCATACTATGATGCTATGCTGTGCTTGTAGACAGAGCCTATTACAGCTGCCCTCTGAGAGGCTCTACCCAGCAGCTCACTGAGACAGGAACAGATACCTACACACAAACATTGGATGGAGGGGACCCCTATGAAAGAGTTGGGGGAAGGATTGAAGGCCCTCAAGGAGATGGCAATCCCACAGGAAGATGAACAGTGTCAACTAACCTGGATTCTAGGGAGCTTCCAGAGACTGAGCACCAACCAAAGAGCATACACAGGCTGATCCAAGGTCCCCAGCACATATGTAGCAGAGGGCTGCCTTGTCTGGCCTCAGTGGGAGAGGAGTCACCTAATCTTGCAGACTTGACACACCAGGGTAGGGGGATACCCAAGAAAGAGCTGCCCTCTCATAGGTGAAGAGGGGGAATGGGGTATGTGGGGACAGCATTTGGGATGTAAATAAATACATATCTAAATTGCTGCCTTTCATGTGTATAGATTCTATACATTTAAGATTTATGTCTTTTCCCTCCACTAAAATTACAGAATTAGGGACTAAAGGGGATGGCTCAAAGGTTCAGAGTACTTACTTTTCTTCCTTGGAAATGTTTTCTGGTTTCTGTGGGCACACACACACACACACACACACACAGAGAGAGAGAGAGAGAGAGAGAGAGAGAGAGAGAGAGAGAGGCAGAGAGGAAGAGGGAGGGAGAATAAATCTTTAAAAGCTACCAATGGATTATTGTGTCTTTGAGTAAATACAATTCATGTTTGACTCACTCTGATACTTAATCTTTGTGTTCATAACTGAAAAGACGCTATTTTTAATGTAACATTGCATTTTTAATGCAATACTACTTAGTCATCAGTATATTAATGATCTTTTTACTATGGCCATTTTCATATGGGCTTCTACAATGACAAAGAATCTGTCTTTACTCACTAGGATTAAAAAGCTCACAAAATAAAATAGATAATATTTTATAGAGAAAAATACATTTTATGAGAAGAAGACAAAATATGTGAGGTTATTTTATAAATTTAAAATCAAGTTTATAACAGAAATATCAGGAAAGAGAGCTCAGGCAACAGGTATTTCTTCTTCATTACATTTCTTATAAAGCAAGAAAGACTATGGCCATAGCATCTTCTTTCATTTAAAGGTATGCAGATAGGATCTAGGACTTGAGCTGAACTTGAGTCTAACACATGAGACTCAGCCAGGGATAGCCCTTTTAAAACCACAGGCAAAGAAAAATTACAGGCTACTGTTTTCCTAAGGCAAAGAAAAATTATAGGCTGGTGTGACTCTGGGTCCTACTAATGGATTCTCTACGGGGTCTTAGCAATGTGTGCATGGGAAGGCAGACGATAGGAAGGTTTCCCACAGTAATTTAATGCCACAAGCAATTCTCTGCTAATGGAGTTATAATAGACTCTTTACTTCAAACAAACACTGGTGCTAGTGGACATTAATTTTCACAGAGTTTTCCTCTGAGAGAGGAGGGATTTGGTTTGGGACAATAAGACACTGTTTCAATTTATGAGATCAAAGTTTTCAAAAAGAGAAACAAGAGGACTCTGCTTTCATTCTTTGTTGAGATGCATATCAACTCTTTGCTGCTTTATTCTCTGGCTATATCCGTATTCATCACCTACTACAGAGCATCTGATGGCTTTGTCCAATGGTTGTGTACAGTTGTCTTTATAATGCAGCCTTTACAATGTTTTCAATAACCGCATTGATGGTCAATCTAACAGTCAATAAAAGCTTTCTAAGAGGAAAAGGAGACAGAAATATACCACATTGATTAGACTTTGTGGTGACTTGATTATCTTGTCTTCTTTGTAAAAAAAAAAATTAACCCATCAAATCCAGAAGAAAATGTTCAGAACAATTATGAAATCTTGAATTTTTAAGTGTTATAGTCTTGAGGACTTTATGGATATTATTGGAGACACATATTAGGAAACAACATACAAGTCTGAATGTTCCTTGTGTTTGTTTTCAAAAGATGCAGATTATATTATGGTAGTGGTCAATCCAAAAACCCTGATCTTAAGTTTAACTTCTCATAAATTTAACATCTATTTCTGACTTAAAGAACAAGTTTCTTTGCTGAAATAGCACTTATATTTATAAGTTCTAGTCTTCACCAACTTCAATCCATATCCAAACGTGTAAATTTATCAATTTTTCAGTAGAGGTTGGCTACAAATCTGAAATCTTTTTAATATGATTAATTAGGTGTGATATAAACTATTAAGTATAATTTTTGTTAATCTCTTGAAATTCCAAGTCCCTTCAAAGTATACTCTGTAAAAATGTAAATTAATAGAAATTAGAGTAGTGTTTAAAGATACCCTATGGCTTTCTATTACTATCAAAGGAAGATTTACACGCCACAAAATGGCATGAAAAATATTTCTTGATCTGGCTTTATTTAAGTAAAACATCTTGAGGTTTAGTTGTAGTCTTGGTTATTTCTTATCTGTTTGTTTTAAATTAATTCTCTGTCCTGTACTTAGAATAAATGTCCCCCCTTCCTTTTGTTCAAGTTACGTATTTTATCTATAGGAATGATCTTTACCTCTCTAGGAAGTAGTGATACTTAACTGACAACTTGATTGGATTAAGAAACATTTATGACGAGCTTAGAGCAGGTCACAGGCTGCCGCTCCGTACCCAACCCCAGAAAACTGAGAGAAACAGGAACTCTCAGGAGCTTGAACTCACGCAGCATCCCAGGTAAGGAAAAAGCAGCACTCACCCCAAACAGGGAGCAACCGGGACCCACTGGGACCCAGGAATTTGCTCCTGGCTCCATCCGGTCTGGGCCCGAGCACTTGCGAATCCCGGGAGGCAGCTCCGCACCCAATCTCGCAGAATCCAGAGGAAGCGGGGCTCGCAGGACCTCTGTACCAAGCAGGGTCTTGGGCTAGGAGGTGGCAGTGCTTGCCCCCAAACAGGGAGCGGCTAGAACCCAATGGGACCCAGGAGTTCACTCCAGGCCCAGGCCCGGAGCGTGGGTTCCTTCTGGTCTGTGCCGGAGCAGATCCCGAGAGTCAGCTCTGCACCCAATCTCACAGATCCTAGAGGTAGCTGGGCTCTTGGTGGCTCTAGCTAGCTCAAGCAGTTTCTTAGGCTAGGAGGTGGCAGTGCTCGCCCCCAATCAGGGAGTAACTGGAATCCACTGGGACCCAGGAATCCGCTCCTGACCCGGAGCCCCGGCCCCTTCAAGTTTCCACCTGAGCACCAAGCACATCTTGTGCCTCAGCTCTAACTCAAGCAGCAAAACCCATCCTAAACAGTTCTGACACAACCTAGATAATAGGAAAGACAGGCCCCAGTCAGAGACAGCACTGATAGCACAAAGGTGAACCAGATGGCGAAAGGCAAGCACAAGAACACAAGCACCAGCAACCCAAGGTACTTGCCATTATCAGAACCTAGTTCTCCCACATTAGAAAGTCCTGAACTCCCCATATCACCAGGAAAACAAGAACCAGATCTAAAATCACTTCTAATGATGATGCTAGAGGACTACAAGAAGGAAGTAAATAACACTATTAAAAAACTTGAGGAGAACACAGGAAAACAGGATGAAGTCCTTAAAGAAATACAAAAATCCTTTAAAGAATTACAAGAAAACACAAACAAACAGATGAAGGAATTGAACAAAACCATCCAGGACATAAAAATGGAAGTGGAAACAATAAAGAAATCACAAAGGGAGACTATCCTGGAGATAGAAAACCTAAAAAAGAAATCAGGAGTCATAGACACAAGCATCACCAACAGAATACAAGAGATAGAAGAAAGAATCTCAGGTGCAGAAGATACCTTAGAAAATATTGACACAACTATCAAAGAAAATGCAAAATGCAAAAAGTTGCTATCTCAAAATATCCAGGAAATCCAGGACGCAATGAGAAGACCAAACCTAAGGATAATAGGTATAGATGAGAGTGAAGATTCCCAACTTAAAGGGCCAGTAAATATCTTCAACAAAATTATTGAGGAAAACTTCCCTAACCTAAGGAATGAGATGCCCATAATCACACAAGAAGCCTACAGAACGCCAAACAGACTAGATCAAAAAAGAAATACCTCCCGTCACATAATAATCAAGACTCAAAATGTACAAAACAAAGACAGAATTTTAAAAGCAGTAAGGGAAAAAGGCCAAATAACATATAAAGGCAAACCTATCAGAATTACACCTGACTTCTCACCAGATACTATAAACGCCAGAAGATCCTGGACAAATATCATACAAACCCTAAGAGAACATAAATGCCAGCCCAAGCTACTTTACCCAGCAAAACTCTCAATTACCATAGACGGAGAAACTAAGATATTCCATGACAAAACTGAATTTACACAGTATCTTCCCACAAATCCAGCTTTACAAAGGATAATAGCAGGAAAGCTCCAATACAAGGAGGGCAATCATACCCTAGAAAGAGCAAGAAAATAATCCTTTTCCATCAAACCCAAAAGAAGATAACCACACAAACAATGTCTCCACTATTAGCAAAAATGACAGGAAGCAACAACACCCTCTCCTTAATATCTCTTAACATCAATGGGCTCAATTCCCCAATAAAAAGGCATAGGCTAACGGACTGGATACACAAACAGGACCCAGCTTTTTGCTGCTTACAGGAAACCCACCTCAGTGACAAAGACAGACACTACCTTAGAGTAAAAGGTTGGAAAACAATTTTTCAAGCAAATGGTCCTAAGAAACAAGCGGGAGTAGCCATTCTAATATCGAATAAAATCGACTTTCAACTTAAAACTATCAAAAAGGATGAGGAAGGGCATTTCATACTTGTCAAAGGAAAAGTCAACCAACACGAACTCTCAATTCTGAGTATCTATGCGCCAAATACAAGAGCGTCGACTTTCATAAAAGAAACCTTACTAAAGCTCAAAACACACATTGCACCTCACATAATAATAGTGGGAGACTTCAACACCCCACTCTCAGCAATGGATAAATCATGGAAACAGAAACTAAATAGAGATACAGTAAAACTAACAGAAGTTATGAACCAAATGGACTTAACAGATATCTATAGAACATTTCACCCTAAAGCAAAAGAATATACCTTTTTCTCAGCACCTCATGGTACCTTCTCCAAAATAGACCATATAATTGGGCACAAGACAGGCCTCAACAGATATAAGAAAATTGAAATAATTCCCTGCACCCTATCAGATCACCATGGTCTAAGGCTGGTCTTCAAAAATGACAAAGTGAATGGAAAGCCCACATTCACATGGAAACTGAACAACACCCTACTCCTTGATAATCAGGTAAGGGAAGAAATAAAGAAAGAAATTAAAAACTTTTTAGAATTTAATGAAAATGATGACACATCATACCAAAATCTATGGGATACAATGAAAGCAGTGCTAAGAGGAAAATTCATAGCTCTAAGAGCCTACAAAAAGAAACTGGAGGGAGCATACACTAACAGCCTGACAGAGCACCTGAAAGACCTAGAACAAAAAGAAGCTAATACACCCAAGAGGAGTAGACGGCAGGAAATAATCAAACTCAGGGCTGAAATCAACCAAATAGAAACAAAAAGAACTATCCAAAGAATCAATAAAACCAGGAGCTGGTTCTCTGAGAAAATCAACAAGATAGATAAACCCTTAGCTAGACTAATCAGAGGGCAGAGAGACAGTATCCAAATTAATAAAATCAGAACTGAAAAGGGTGACATAAGAACAGAAACTGAGGAAATTAAAAAAATCATCAGATCCTACTACAAAAGTCTATATTCAACAAAATTGGAAAATTTGGATGAAATGGACAATTTCCTAGACAAATACCAGTTACCAATGTTAAATCAGGACCAGATAAACCATCTAAACAGTCCCATAACCCCAAAAGAAATAGAAGCAGTCATTAAAAGTCTCCCTACAAAGAAAAGCCCGGGACCAGACAGTTTTAGTGCAGAATTCTATCAGACCTTCAAGGAAGACCTAATTCCAATTCTTTTCAAACTATTCCACAAAATAGAAACAGAAGGTACACTACCCAACTCATTCTTTGAAGTCACAATTACACTCATACCTAAGCCACACAAAGACCCAACAAAGAAAGAGAACTTCAGGCCGATCTCTCTTATGAACATTGATTCAAAATTACTCAATAAAATTCTTGCGAACCGAATCCAAGAACACATCAAAACAATTATCCATCACGATCAAGTTGGCTTCATCCCAGGAATGCAGGGTTGGTTCAATATTCGGAAATCCATCAATGTAATCCATTATATAAACAAACTCAAAGAAAAAAACCACATGATCATCTCACTAGATGCTGAGAAAGCATTTGACAAAATTCAACACCCCTTCATGATAAAAGTCTTGGAAAGGTCAGGAATTCAAGGTCCATACCTAAACATAGTAAAAGCAATTTACAGCAAACCAGTAGCCAGCATTAAACTAAATGGAGAGAAACTTGAAGCAATCCCACTAAGATCAGGGACTAGGCAAGGCTGCCCACTCTCCCCCTACTTATTTAATATAGTATTGGAAGTCCTAGCCAGAGCAATTAGGTCAAACACAAGGAGGTCAAAGGGATACAAATTGGAAAGGAAGAAGTCAAAATCTCACTATTTGTAGATAATATGATAGTATTCTTAAGTGACCCCAAAACTTCCACCAGAGAACTCCTAAACCTGATAAACAACTTTAATAAAGTGGCTGGATATAAAATTAACTCAAGCAAATCAGTAGCCTTCCTCTACTCAAAAGATAAACTGGCTGAGAAAGAAATTATGGAAATGACACCCTTCAAAATAGTCACAGATAATATAAAATACCTTGGTGTGAACCTAACCAAGCACGTAAAAGACCTGTATGACAAGAACTTCATTCCCCTGAAGAAAGAAATCGAAGCAGATCTCAGAAGATGGAAAGATCTCCCATGCTCATGGATTGGAAGGATTAATATAGTAAAAATGGCTATTTTGCCAAAAGCCATCTACAGATTTAATGCAATCCCCATCAAAATTCCCACTCAATTCTTCTCAGAGATAGAAAGAGCAATCTTAAAATTTATTTGGAGTAACAAAAAACCCAGGATTGCGAAAACTACTCTCAGCAATAAAAGAACTTCTGGAGGAATCACCATCCCCGACTTCAAGCTGTACTACAAAGCAATAGTGATAAAAACTGCATGGTATTGGAACAGAGACAGGCTGGAGGATCAGTGGAATAGAATAGAAGACCCAGAAATGAACCCCCATACCTATGGTCACTTGATCTTTGACAAAGGGGCTAAAACCATCAAATGGAAAAAAGATAGCATTTTCAACAAATGGTGCTGGTCCAACTGGTGGTCAGCATGTAGAAAAATGCAAATAGATCCATACTTATCTCCTTGTACAAAGCTCAATTCCAAGTGGATTAAGGACCTCTACCTAAAACCAGCCACACTGAAACTAATAGAAGAGAAACTGGGAAAAAGCCTGGAACACATAGGCACAGGGAAAAGGTTCCTGAACAGAACACCAATGGCCTGTGCTCTAAGACCAAAAATTGACAAATGGTACCTCATAAAGCTGCAAAGCTTCTGTAAAGCAAAGGACACAGTCAATAGGACAGAGCGGCAACCAACAGATTGGGAAAAGATCTTCACCAACCCTACTTCTGATAAAGGGCTAATATCCAAGGTATACAAAGAACTGAAGAAATTAGACTCTAGACAATCAAAAAACCCTATTAAAAAATGGAGCACAGAGCTGAACAAAGAATTCTCAACTGAGGAAGCTCGAATGGTTGAGAAGCACCTAAAGAAGTGTTCAGCATCACTAGTCATCAGGGAAATGCAAATGAAAACAACACTGAGATTCCACCTCACACCAGTCAGAATGGCTAAGATCAAAAACACACGTGACAGCACATGTTGGCTAGGATGTGGAGAAAGAGGAACACTCCTCCACTGTTGGTGGGATTGTAAACTGGTACAACCACTATGGAAGGCAGTCTGGCGGTATCTCAGAAAATTGAACATAGTGTTACCTGGGAACCCAGCTATACCACTCCTGGGCATATACCCAAAAGAAGTTTCAACATACAACAGGGACACATGCTCCACCATGTTCATAGCAGCCTTATTTATAATAGCCAGAAGTTGGAAAGAACCCAGATGCCCTTCGACAGAAGAATGGATGCAGAAAATGTGGTACATTTATACAATGGAGTACTACTCAGCTATTAAGAACAATCAGTTCACAAAATTCCTAGGCAAATGGATGGAGTTGGAAAATATCATCTTGAGTGAGATGACCCAATCTCAAAAGAACATACATGGTATGCACTCACTGATAAGTGGATATTAGCCCAAAAGCTAACAATTTCTAAGAATCTACATATAGACCACATAAAACTCACATAGAAGAAGGAAGATCAAAGTATGAATGCGTTGGTCCTTTCTAGAAGGAGTATCAAAAGTTTCAACCAGAACTCCCAAAGTCTAAACCAGAGAGCACAAAGGGAGGGACTCATGCACCTGTATAGGGAATTGAGGGTGACCTTGTTAGACTTCAGTGAAAGTGGAGGGCCAAGGTCCCCGAAAGTTTGGATCCCCTACTGTGTGGGAATTCAAGAGCAGGGAGATAGGACTGGGAGGATGTTTGGAGCACACCATCACAAAAATTAGGAGGAGGGGGTATGGGATAAGGGATTTTGGGGGAGAATGAGAAAGGAGATAACATTGAAGGGTAAATACGTATAATATCCAATAAAAAACCCACACAGATAAAGGATTTTTAAAAAAAGGGAGTTTACTTATTTTAAATTAATTTCAAAAGTTTCTAGGAGTTGCAAATTGGCTAAGATCCTATTTTAAGCTCTCCACAAAAGAACTTAAACCTCTGTCCAATATTCTCAAGAGAGAGGTAAACCCTAACTTCCTCAACAGTTAACTGACAAAAGAGAGGTAATCTCACAAAAAGTAGAAAAAGCTATTTCTAATCGATATATCATATAGTCTGATTAATTGTCAGTTGTGGTATAAAAGTCCTTTGACAAAAGATTATTAATATAGATTTATATATCCTTAAATAAGGTCTTCATGACTCTCTGAGTGTGGAAGGAGCAACTGTTGGCGCTTCTGCCCTGATTTTACAAGAACTCTGAAAAATTGGCTTTAAAAACAAAAGAGGGGGAACGGTACCCCTCAGAAGGAGTCCCCCTGAAATACTCTCCATCATGCCTTGTTCACTTTTCTCTCTCTAAAGCTGAAAGCTCATGGCAAATCTCTTGCTGACCATGTTGGTGACCTCAGGCACCACCAAGACCAACAAAACTTTGCCACAGATATGGGGAAGATTTTGTACTTTTCCACCACCTGGCCCCTCTTACCCCCTCCCCTTGTAAAACATGCTATAAAAAAGCATTTCATGTTCAAAAAAAAAGAAATTAAAAAAAATTTTAATAAAAAAAAACATTTATGACATTAGTAAAGCAATTTATATGTGTTCAGGAGAAACTTTCCCAGGAAGAATTAAGTGAAGGAATTATATCTAGAGTGAAGGTGGGTGGCATTATCACATGAGATATATTTTTGGACTAAGCATAAAGGAAATAAAAAATGAACCCAGCTACCTGTAAATATTCCTCACACTCTGATTCCTGATCTAGTGATATGTGAGAATGGGTAGCTTCATGTTTCATAAGCAAGTCTTCTATACCACGTTGATCTAATGTGTCTTAGACAGAAGCGAAAAGAACTCTTCTTCCTTTAATCAATCTATTACATGTTCTGATACAGCAATGAGGAAAGAACTAATATAGAAAATTGATACTGAGAACTGAGTTCATTAATGCAATGAATTTAACTGTGTGGTTTTTGTGGTCTTTGAAATTACCAGGGGGAACATGGAAAAATTTGGACCCACAGGACAGAGAAGCCCTAGAAGGCTGTAAAAAGAGCTTAATGGGCCATTCTGGAAGGAATTTGAAAAATGAGAATACTGAGAAAACTGTGGATAGTGTGAGCTAAGCTTATGAAGTTTTAGAAGGATTCTATTGCAAATTGAACTAGAGGACATTCATAACAGCATACTTCCAATGTCTTGATGAATTCTGTTTGTGTCTTGAAATCTTCATGAAGCTGAATTCAAAAGAAGCAGTTAAATGGAGGAAATTTCAAGTTAGCACTGCATCCGTGCTGTGGCATGCTTACTGTTTACTGCTCTTCATAGACTTATAGTGACACAGAGCAGAGTGAAATAAAAAAAAATGTGCAGTTTGGTGAGAAAGGCTTGAAGCCAGCTAATTTTGAGACCCTGTCCAAGTTCTGGTGAAATGGCTCTAATTGTTAATGATATTAACGCCTTTAAAAAAAACCTTGGGATTTGTTCATAATAATAGGAAAGCTGCATTGCAGGAAAAACTTGTTCTCATGGAGCTCCAGACTATAACCCATACAAATTGATTGCAGTGAGAGTGTCTGAAAATATAGAACATTCAGAGTACCCTGAAGTAATACAGCTACCTATAAAACTGTTTTCCTAGGTTCAGCCCTGAAGCCACATGGAAAGTGCTTCATCTATAGTCCAATGAGACAGTCTACATGCTGAACTGGCAGAAGAACTTGGTATCATCTACAAGGAACTGGTTTTGAAAAGACACAAGGTATTTTCAATATTTTATACAATATACAAGAGTGAGTGATTCACCGAGCTTCCACTAATATTTTAGGAAAACAATGAGGTTAAGCAATGTGTAGCACACTTGGGCTCCAGTCTAGAGCTTCTCAGTGGGAGGTATGTAAAGTTGTCAAGGTGAAACCTATGTTGCAATGTGAGCCACAGGATAATGGAGAGACTGGAAAATTGGTTATTCTTTAAGGAAAGCCATAGTCAATGAGTGAAACTAGCACCAGAGAAAGTCCACAAGTGTCCAAGGCAACATATGTAGAAGTGTGGGACACACAAGCCCCTTGGAGTTTATGTAATCTCATCACAAACTGGGTGTGGAGTTACATTTGATATTTGCTGTCATAGGTTTTGATCCTGCTTTGATGTGATCTTTTCTTCTCTAACTTCTCCTCTCTGGAATGAGAATTTTTATCTTGTTCTACTGTAGGATAGAAATATGCAACTTACTTTTGATTTTAGACGGGCTCAGAATTAAGACATTGCTTTGAATCTTGAAGTAGACTAGAACTTTTAAACAGTATTCAGACAGTCAAAGATTACAGGAACTTTGAAAGTTCAAGAAGATGTGATTAACATTATAAGATGACCATGATCTTTTGGGGTCTGACCTAGGTTCCCTGAATATATGTAATGGGCGAGTAGCTTGTAAGAATCCTAACAGTGGGGACAGGGGTCATCACTGACTCCTTTGCCTAACTCGTGGGGCCCTTTCCTGCTACTGGTTGCCTTGTCCAGCCTTGATGTGATGGTATGTGCCTGATCTTATTGCAGCTTGTTATGCCATGTTAGGATGATGTTCCTAGGAAGCCCTCTTTTTTCCTAAGGGGAAGCAGATGGTGGGTCTGAGGGAAAGAGGAAGTGAGAAAGAGGCTTGGGGTGGTGATAGGAGAAATTGTGGTCAGGATGTAATATATGAGAGAATAATAATAGTAGTAATAATGATGATGATAGCAATGATAAAAGAGATGACCACAAGCCTATGGAGACCAGGAGCAGAATGTCATGATTTGAATGTAAAATATTCCCCAGTGGCTCATATGTTTGAAGATTAGATCCTTAGCTTAGCTTTTGGGATTATTCTTCATAGATTGTAGATTCTTTGGAAGATGGAGATGAGATAGAGGTAGTAGATCACTGAGGAGTTGGATCCTGAGCCTTGTTTACTGTGTCGTTTTTTCTTCTTGTTCTGCCAAGGCACAGATGCTAAGAATTGTGTATTACATTGTCCATGGGCTATTGCCACGCCTTCCCTACATGATGGACTGCATTTCCTGTAGCCACATGCTGAAGTACACCTTTTCTCCATTAAGTTGCTTGCCAAATACTCTATTCAATCACAATAATGAGGGAAAAAAAAGCAGCTAATAGAGAAAGACAGCTTTCCTGAGGTGTAGTTTAGGTTAAGAGTCACGGCCCTGGATTGTCATCAAGGAGCATATTAAATTATCAATAATTGTTATCTCTCTATCTCATGAAATACTGGAATCTTCTGAAAACATTTAAACTTTTAGAGATTTTAAACTTTAGCAGTGTTCAGCTAAAAATTGCTGAATGATGAGTAAGTTAATCTAGTCAATGAATGAACAGGCCAATGTTATAAACAATGATTACTATCAGATGACACTTAGTCTGTTGGTAATATTTCATCCCATATCTACTGAACACCTTGAAAAAGGTATAACTTGGAGGATGTACTATGCCTTGCATTTCGAGTTAGTCTGAAAGGGTTATGGTACATCCACAACAGAAGTCCTGAGTGAAGGCACAGTTGTGCTCAAGTAAGTTGTCATCGTACTAAAGGAAGCATCCCTGCTCATGACTCATTGCCTACAACTTTCCAGCATGAGAACAATTAGCACATTCTTAGAATGGGTCCAAATGATGAGGGATTTGATTACAGGAAGGAGCTCTACCTCTAGTGCTACAGATAGAGACATAAACTTGTGTTTGCATCTAATTCACTTGAAAGAGTTCTGATTTTAGCCACAGATTTGAATTTAAATGAATATAACTGAAAACTATAGTTAAAGTCCATTATTTGTGAGAATCCTATGATTAGGGATAAAAATGTTTACATTTGTTTAATTCAAATACCCTAGTTTCCACACTAAACAGGAAAGCACACTCTTTTTAAGCAGCAACATGAGAGAGATTTTCATAGAATCATACAAGTCCTACATTTTCATTCCTACAACGAACAGATGTTTTAGTTGGAAATTTAAGAATTATATAATCCATTTTACTTACAAAATATTGCAAGTTTATTTTATTGTAGCCTAATACAATTTGAGCCTTGGCAAGAACTTGAACATGAATAGTTTAAGTTTCTCTAGTAATCTAAAAGTATTTTATTGAAGGTTAAGGTTATAGCTCAGTAGTAGACAGATTACCAAAAGAATGAAAGGTAGCAAGGTGATGAGCAGCACCATGAACATCAAGCAAGAGAAAGAAAGAGTGAGAGACAGTGGAAAGAAAGAGAAAATTGATTTAACATGGAATTCACTAACTGTTTCAAAGCATACAGTTAAATTTGATTTATGTACTTGCAATGAATGTTATGTAGCCAACATTCTTGCAGTTACTGAGAATTTTTAAGATCATCTTTGAAGACCCCAAGCCTACTAGGCAAGTACACACCATTCCTTCTTTCCTCTCGGTAAACTGACAAGCAATGCTGTTTCTCATGTCTATGCAGAAATGGTTAGCATCCTAACACCATGGCAAAATATCTGAGGTAAACTAACTTGTAATGAGGGAAGATCTCTTTGGTTCACAGTCTCCACCCATGGTTGCTTGCTCTTGCTGCTTTTACAATAGCATATGGAGAGGCAGGACATTGTGGCAGGCAGTGAGTGACTTAACTTTACTTTGATTATTATTTGTGAGGAATACATTTTTTATTTGTTTATTTACAACTTAATTGTGCCTTTGAAATGATCATGTCTTTCTTATAAATAGAACATAATTGGATTATTTCTTTTCATCTAATTCTGCAAATCTCTTACTCTTATCTGGATTTTTTATTTGACCTCGCAGATTTCCCTGTATTTATTTCATTGGCCATGAGATCTTGCAAGTATGTCCTACCATAGCCGATATTTTTCATGGGTTCTGGTGATTCAAGTTGGGTCTTCATGCTTGCAAGACATTTTAATGTCTGAGTTATCCATTCAGCTTTTTATCTTGACGTTTTAGTTTGTAGCAATTCAGCCCATATTAGTAAAAAATAATTTGTTCCTATGCAGTTCTGTCTTCTCATTTCTATTTTTATTTTCTAAAATTGTATCTTTACGCATGATGTGCCCATCAACAAAGATTTATACTTACTGATTTACAACCCTGTCTTTTAAATGAGATAATAAAAAGAGGACTTAAATATATATTTACACACTTATTTTTAACAATGTCTTTTCTATTCTTGTTGTTGATTTGAATTATTATATGATAAGCTCCTCTTTACCTGAAAGATGGCTTTGATAGGATAGATTTAGTAGCAATAACAGCTTTTCTTGATCTTAACCCACCTATTGACAGCCTAGCTACCTCTCCCTCAGGCTCACCTCTGATTTACAGGCATGGAATAGGATCACAGTGAGCTAAATGCTCAAATCTTTTTGATGAAGTTCCATGTTGGTTTACATAATATATAGTTTCTATTTGTTTTGATTGTTTCATGTTTGTTTGTTGAGATGGGATTGGATTATGTTGTCTAGGCTAGCCTCTAACTCTAGACTCTTCTTGTGGCCATATAACACCATATCCTTTTATGGCATGGCCTTAGTTGGGCTGCTGAAAGGCTTTCTTTAGATTCTACAGTTCTAAGAGGAGTTCATTCTCACACATTTTTGCCATGTTTTGTTGTCTTTATTGAGGCATGTATTTTCAGAGTTTGTTATTCTGCCATTTTTTTGCTGGCAACCCTCTTTCATTACTTACTATTGTCTGCACTGTTTACTCCTTTACTTGTTGACACATGGGTCAAGATGCTAAAGAGATGGATTTCCCTTTGAGTTAACTGTGTTTGAGAAAAGAAACTCTCAGAATATTTATTTTAGAAGAACCTTAGCTAGATTTGTTCAGTTATTTTTTTTTCTAAAAATAAAAATGAAATAAACAAAGAGTAAAATTTAGCAGTCATAAAAATAGATGTACTCTTTAATTTCAAAAAGACTTATTTATAATGTAGCATACATGTATAATAACTAGGTGATATATGCCATTTTCCTCTTCACATGAAAATGATGATTTCAACATAATGAATGAAAGATAAAGAATCTACTCTGGTATGGAAATCTTATGCACAGTCCTGCTGAGGCTGACTTGCAGAGCCTGACTGCAGTACTGCAATCAGAGAAGAGGCCTAAAGATAATGTATGCAAACTAACAATGGGAAAGAACCAGGACTGGATGCAGGTGGATTTTAAAAGGCAATTTAGGGAAGCTTCACCTTTGCCAGTACTCCATCTTGTAATCTTTACTTGATGTCTTTCTTCTCTCATTGCCCAAACTGATCTGATATTAATCACCAATGTGCTAGCAAAAGTGAATTTCAAAGCACAGCATGGTTAACAGGTATTACTTTTGGTTTCCTGGTTTCCCAACAAAGCTTTAAGATCTTAAATAGCTTCCTTACCTAATAAAGTATATTATGCAAGTATACAAGTATCTTTTCTATATATGTTTTATTTGTAAATATGTTAATCTCTTTATGTACATGAGTTAAATGGTCCTCTGAAACCTACCCCAGGAACATTTCATATACAACTACGTAAGTGAAGGATGTGGAGAAATAGCTCATGCGAGGAGTAGACTACTCATTAGACAGACTTGCCAATGAGCTTTCAGAATCTAACTTATTTATAAATTAGGGAACTCCCATCTATCAAGAACTTTGATATACTGCCTTATGTCCCTGCCACAGCCACAGTGCAATCATCTTGACTTTAGCCCCAGCCAGTTCATGCAGGTAAATTCCAACAACCCTCACATCCCAAGGCCTTCTTTTATGACCTCTGCTGTCACAGTTGCTGGGCTGGAATACCAATTAAATACTCATCCAAAGAACAATCTAGAAGCATTCCAAAAGACAGGCCTCTGACTGAGTAGAGACGAGTCAACAAGTAGATGCTTCCTCGATACTTACAGGAAGAACAGATACCTGAATGTGACTTGTAAGTTCTCAAGAAGTCTTTTAGGACTTAGGAACAAGATGCTCGAGAGTAGCTATCCTCCATTAGTTGGCTCTTTTAAACACTCCAGGGTCCATTGCTCACTTAACTCCCTTGGATTGAATTTTCTGACACAATACGTTGTTCTTACGTCTTGTTTCTAGTGAACCTAGTCCTAAGGTACTCTAGTTTTAAGATAATCCATGGAGAATATAGTGACTAATTATATTGTTATAAATTAGAGGTTGAGACTGCCATGCAAATAAATAAAAACTAGAATCATAAACATTTGTTTAAATCAACTTATATGAATAAAAGTGTTATTGAACACATATGTACAATACCCTTTGTTTTTCATTTGAGCAAAGGATTGTAATTCAGGAATGTGCTGTTGAAGCTCAAATATTATCTGTCACATGTAGAATTTTTAATAGGAAGTACAAAGAAAATGTTATCTATGCAAATTATAATATTGGCCAGGAATTCCATAGTCTGCATGTTTTAGTTTAAAGGAAAGAATGAATGAATCCCAGCCCCTTAAAGGGTTTGACATTTTTTTAAGTCTTTCTGGGTGGGAAGAAAACATGCCCTTGGTTTTAAAATTCTGAAGCAGGGACAATTAAACAATTGTGAGCACAGTCCCATCATCAGTAAGCCCAGCACTGAAAGCTTTGCTGAATGTGTCAAGTTGGAATACGCTACAGGCTCACTCTGATAGGCACTATCACATTTTGTTCGCACAGCGCCACATGTTCACACTGACTTATCTAAAATCCATGCACTTTAACGCTTTGGCCGGCTCTCCCTGAGGATCACACATGCTTCATTCATAGGCTGAATGCTCCATATGTGTCTTATGAGAGTTCAATGTAAGTACTAGCTAAACCGTCGCCCCTGCACTGAAAGCTCTGACATTCCATATCATCCTCGGTCCTGCTTTGGCTAACCTTAGACACTTGTTTTCTACTGTTGGAGCAGGAATCCGAGAAAAGTTAGAATGACAGCAGGGTATCGGCGAAACCACTTGGCATCCTTAATTCATCCAAATCATGCTCCAGTCTTGAATTTAAATGTTGGTTTCCTGTGGGTTATTTTTTCCCTTCTTCTTCCTGGCACAATGCTCTTTGAATGGCAAACAGCAGGCTTGGGGATAGAAAGAGAAAATTATCAGAAACCTTGTATGACTCTGGTAATATAGCCAACAGCTAGGCAATTATGAATACAAAATTAATGATTGTTTTTATTGTTTGGTATTTTAAGTACTAGAGAAATGTTCAGACATCTTTATCAGGACAAAATGGATAGCAGCCCTTTCACCAATATGTATATATTAAGTAGGACTTTCAAGTCATAAAACTAAGGTACTAGCTAATGGCAACAATATTTGCTTTTTGTGTGGCTTTGATTAAATGGTCATTTTGCCACCAGTAAAATATAGATAATGATATCTGTATGACTTCAGAACCACAGGCAGAAGTAAATTGGAAAATAAATGTAAGAATGTATTGCAAAGCATAAAATATGCAAAGATAATGAGTTTATTATTAGTAGTAATTTCTTCGTATTACTGCTAACACACATTCATGTAGCTGCAGTCAATTTGCATCTTCATATAATATTGAGAGACCTAAAAGCCTATTTCTAAAGAAGTATCTGGGATTTATGAGACAACTTGATGGAAATTTGTGTGTTCAGTAGCAGTGGAGATGATCTAGAAAAAAGTTTTTTGAAAATAAGGTTGCCTACCTTTTGAAATAACATTGAGAAACCTGGTCTGGCTTCTTCCTTTTCTCCCCTGTCTGTGGGAATCACTGGTAGTTACCTACCTGTCCTCTACCTGGACAAGTAGGACAGCAGCCTTGAGCTGTTTATGTCTGGCCCACAGGGACACGAGGAGATAAATTGTGGCAGCCATTTATTTTCACCTATGCTTCCCTTGAGGAAAGGTAGTTTTCTTCCACAGAAAAACAAGCATGACATCTGCTTAGGAAAGACTTCTACTGCTTACAATCGTCTGCAGTCATGATAATGGGTAGGGTTGCTGACTCTGAATATGTGAAAAAAGAGAGTCTTCCTTGGTTTGTATATATGGATAAAATGAACACATGTTCTCCCTGTCTCTTGTGATAGGTGTCACGTGGTGATGTCATCATTTTACTGAGCTTGAGATTTCTTTCAGCACATGTGTGGTTCTGAAGGCTGAGACAAAGTCCTGCATGTGTTATATCAGCTGAGGACAGTTGCGGCTATTATCTTCTAATGTTTATCAATATTACTGTACTTTATTCTAATAGGGCAATGTCTTTCTTGATAATAAATTGAGGTCATGTACACTGATAATTTGAGTAAAATTTTGAAAACAGCTTCCTATTTTTTAGGCCAGGTTGTTAATTGCTTTTAAAAGTGTTTCCCTTCCTATAAGCTATTGTAAACAGGCAGCTTTTGTGGAAATTTACCAGCCTGAGTAGTCATAGACCTTGTAAATAGGTAGCCTTGGCAGATAATACCAACTTAGATAAGGACAAGTGAATCATAGACAGAGTCATAGTGACTTGTCCCCTGAACCTTCACCCAGCCAATAACCTGTTCTGAAAGATATCTGTACTCCCCCTGAACACCCACACTCCAGTGTTATCCCCTTCCCCACGTCCTGCCTTTTTGTGTTTATAACTCCTGTGTGAATAAGTAAAAATTACGATTTGGTTTAAAAAAATAAAATAAAAAAGTGTTTCCTTTCTATTTGATGAGAAATAAGGACTCAGACTTGGCTCCACATATCAACAATGCTAAATAGAAAGTTAGCTGTGATTAAAGAGAATCCTAGAAGATTTTTTATTTTTTAAATAAAATAAGGTTTTTCAAGGAGAAATTATACCAAAGTAAGAAATGACTTAGAATTTCTGACATATGAAAGATTAACATACTTTAAGGCTTTTCCCCCCCACAGGAACAGGATAGTACTCCAATAACAAAAGTACAGCATTTGGTTCTGTTTTCTTGGGGGTAGGGGATTGTTTTTTCTTCTTGGATTTTCCTGCAGAGGAAAGGACCTTGGCTTAGGTAAAGAGAAGAAAATGCCTTACAGCTAAACTGTCCTGTTTCCACTTGAGGAAGGCAATCTGTAGTGAAACCATTAGTCTACAGAGGAAATTTCTGTGAGAAAGCTATTTTGAAGAAATGGAGAGGCCTCATACTGTGTGCAGCACAATAGTGGTAATAGTTGGGGTGCCTGTGGATGAGAAGTACACAATAGCCTGCTGTGTAATTAAAGAGGGATGTTAGAAAGATTGAGACACCCCATACTGAGTCCACAAAGAACACAAATACTTTTAGGGAGATGTGATGGAGTTATACAACTAGTCACCAGGTTTTCAAAATAAATTAAAGGGTACCTGTTACTCTTTAGAGATAGATGACACTTATTTTTCTTCCTAGACTAAAAGTGCTCATCCATTATTGATTGTTGGTTATCTGTTTTTGATGCTGCGCTCTCTCTCTCTCTCTCTCTCTCTCTCTCTCTCTGTCTTTCTCTCACTCTCTCTCTCTCTCTCTCTCTCTCTCTCCTAAGGCCACTTGCTTTGGAAATTTTGGTGGCAGTTGAAGGTAAGCTATTGTTATGGTCTTGTGGAATAGAGTATTAGTAAAATAATATCACCAAAAAGTACCTCATTAAAAATTAAAAACCTTTAGGTAAATCTGAGGGAAAGGAAAACTTTAAGGTTTCAACTATACCATGGCTATCTTGCAAAAACATCAAAAACATCAGTGACTTTAGGTAAGTTTCTTTTCCCTCTTACTCTCAAACATAAGTTAATTTAACTCAATTTACAAGTTTTGATAGATTGTAGGCTTTGAAGAGGAGGGCATATAAGTATACTAGAATTTGTGATAAGCCATTTCTTCTCTCTCTCTCTCTCTCTCTCTCTCTCTCTCTCACACACACACACACACACACACACACACACACGCACATGCATGCACACACATACTCTCCTCACTTCCCTCCTTCCCTCCCTCCCTTCCTTTCTTCCTTCCTTCCTTTGCTGAAAGTAATTTTTAATAGACATGACTTGAAGTAGTATCTAGAAAATCCCGTTGAAAACACTTCTGAAGATGGAGTTTTGTTGGGGAATGTTTTTGTGCACCGTGTATTTGAATATTTATTTCTTTACTCAGAGATCTGGGTACAGTCTGGATTTTGTTATTGTCATTATTTTGAAGCATTTCCTGATTCAGTATTTTAAAAAATGAACAACAACAACAAAAAAACAGAAACCAAACAAAATAAAACTTGTTTTCCATGACCTCTGATTGCCTAATAAAGAGCTGATTCATCCAGTAGGTGGGCAAGAGAGAGGAGGTCAGACTTCCAGGCCTAGTGAGACCAAAGACAGGAGATTAATGTTGAGATATTTGTTATGAAACATTTGTTGCCAATGGAGTCACCATGAGGACACTGATGAAGCAGGAACAGTGAGAACCAAGACTAAGACGGCAAGCAATGGGGTACATGGCTGGGAAGTAGGTTAGGCCTTCATAGTCAGGTTAGAATAGATAAGAACCTGCCCAGATTAGTGCCTGAAGCCTATTTATTGTGGAGATAAAAGGGGCAGTAGAATAGTCCCCTAAATTTATTTTACATCCTTGTTTACATTTTACATATCTACTTTCATACATTGTTTTAGATTCATTTAAAGACTCATCTGACAATGAAAAATCAGGTTGTCTATCAGCTGTGATGTCCCCATTCTGATCTCCTAATTCACTAGTTCTGAAAATCCATGAGGAATTCTGTTTCTATATTCCACACATATTTTTTTAGCATATATTTAGCAGTTAGGATTCCTTAATTAACCTCATGGATTGTTATGGTATATAAAATATTTTTTTACTGTTCAGATTTGCCAACATTTTTCAATTCTTAAATTTTAGGAGATAATATGTAAGAACTGCCATTCTCTGGCTTTACTAATGGACTAGCACTGTCAAAGACATTACTCTCCAACTATCACAATTTTATCAAGAGGACAGAAGGAAGAAAAGTAAGAGAGAATCAAGACAACCAAAGATATTACAAGAATCTAAAACTAGTATGTCAAGTATCAGAGGTAGACTTTTTGGTGTCCTGGCATAAGATCACGATTAAACAAAGGAAGCCTACGAAAGACCAGGATGGGAGCTAATGAAAAAGTCTTATGAATTTTTTAACTGGCCCTGGGCCTTTAACACTTTTACTGATTCATGGGTAGAGAGGAGGGTTTTTTTATGTTCTCTTAAAGATAGGACAAAAAGTCTCTTTTAAATTGGCTTTGTGCCTGAAACTTTGGGCCAGTGCTTGTTTCAGACTAACATTTTAATAGGACTTTTGTTGTTGAATTAACATAATAAAGACATTTTACCATGAGTAGAAATCTAATTTCATTTTACAATATTTTATCTTAAAAATTATCAATCCAGGATTTATTTCTACTTTTCTTTAAAAGTTACATCTGGCTTCTAGAACTTGGGGCATTTGCCAGTTCTTGTCAGTTCTGTCAATACTGGTCACTTAAAAACTTTGGAAACAAATAGTGCCTCAGACCACCTTTCATATATTTTAAGTGAGTCAGATTGGAATTTAAAATGTTAGCTAAATAGTTTAAAGCTCACTAAAAGCAAACACTATGAAGCACCCACTTTTCCAGAGAAATCTAATGTGCAACCAGGAAATTAGACCTTCTTCATCTTGCTCTTTTAATTCCAGCTAAATCATTCTAAGAACCTTCATATTTCTTATTTTTATATATGCTAAGTGGTTATAGGCTTATATTTTTCAAAACCTATTTTACTAAGTGTACTTAAATGCTTTAACTGCCATTCTAACCCACCAGAGGTAGTGGAAAGGAAAGGGTAATAGGTCAAAAGAGGATGTAGATATGTTTAGAAATAGTTTTTTTGGAGTGAATTCAATGTGTGTCATCAGGATATCAGCAGTTCAGTTCACAACAATCAACAGTGGTAGCTTAATCCATTCTTGTAAACACCATTCATGAATCAGCAATGGTAGTTCAATCTAGAAGAAACTGTGAGGCTCTGTCAATTGGCCTGAGTCAGCAGAAGCAGCAAGAAGTTGCCAGAACACCACCAGAAGTTCTTTGGTACGTTTCTTTCTCTGAGGTCATGACAAATGATCAGTAAAGAGTGGCAAGCTGAACCAATACAACACAGCATTGTCAGCAAAGTCTAGTGTTAGCAAAGCCCAACAATGACTAGCAAGAGTGGCAAGGTGAACCAATACCACACAGTGTCATCCACTGTCTGTTGGGTTATACTTATATCCTTTCTAAACATCACATGTTCATCAAGCATCCACTCTAGCAAAACATCATAGCCCTTTTTCCAGGCAGCTTCCAGAAAAAGATCACAACTCTGTTCTCAGCAAAACATCCTCCCACGTATCTACTTTAGTAAAAATATCCTTTCCTAAGAAAGTTTCCAGAAGAAATTACATGACATTACTAAGTCTCCAAAGAAACCAGAAATTTCCACTTCAGGTGGAGGATATAAAATACTATAGTGGTCTGTAAGAAACAGTACCTATAGTTTAACATGCTAAGTGATATATCAGCAATATCAGCACACAGTGAAATCATGCTTACGCTAGCTTAGTAATGTTAACCTTCCTGGCCCCACCTCTCCTTGTTTCTTTACCCCCTAGTCTCAGTGGAAAATAAAAACATTTTTCCCCCTTAATCCTAGTGTTTGGACTCATTGATGTTAAGATTCAAATCATGATACTTTCTAGTGGTTTTGGGTTAGACACTAATGTCCAAAGTAGGAATCTCCCATTTCAACTCCAATTCTGGCTCCTATCAATTGTGACTGTAGACATAGCTCTCCACCCACTTCCTAACCACCCTTGCATATTAAAACGGCATTCTCACAGCAGGGCATAGAGATATCATAGACAACTGAAATCAGAAACGGCATTTTGTGCATAATGATTATATATAATGTATATATAACGAGTATATAATGATTATATACTCAGTTCCACAAAAGTCTTAAATTTTAAAGTAAAGCTGTTTTTTTTGGTGTGTACTAATATAAAATAACAAGAATACACACTCAGCTTCTTGTTGTTGTTTTCTTTTATGTTTGTTTTGATTTTTGATTCAGGCCATTATACTATAGCCTAGGCTGGAGGCTGAAGCCTACTGTGTTGTGTAGCCCAGACTGGCTCCAAACTTGGAGCAATCCTCTTGCCTCAGACTCTTGAATGTTGGGCTTATAGGTGTGAGCCACCACAACTGGATTACCTTCATATTTTTAAAACATTTTCTGTATGGACACTTTTCCTAAGCATAGAAGGCCTTCAGACAATGAAGTGGAAATGCAATCACGGTATATTTAGTGAATTGAAAAAATTGCTACTGATTCCCATCACATTGGTAGCTTCCTCACCATTTATCCTACATAACTATTCATCTATAGAAAACAGACTTCCTGTTAATGTCTGTGGAAACCTATCGCTTCAATAGGAGTCTTTCACCATTTGGTTATTTTCTACAAAAAGCAAAATGCCATGTGTGTTCATGTGCATCTACCCAGCTATTTGCAGAATCATAGAGAAAGTAGAATAGAAGAAAGGGTACATCTCCAACTGGGATTGAAAATTTGACATGTTTAAATAAGACTTGGTAGGCATCGTTGGTAAAAAGAATAAAAGAGATCAGAGAATCATAGCATAAAAAGAACAGGCATCAGGTTGAAGAATTGAGACAGTAGACCAGTAAGTGTTTCTGTATATCAATATTCTTACAGAAGACGGAAAATGTTCTGCCTAAAAGCAGTGCTGGTGTGCTGCTCATGAGAGTTGTCGGCTTCTACAATGCAGCCTCAAGTAGCAGCAGAAAGATGCCTTATAAAAGGCATACATGTGAGCTAGAGGGCTTAGAAAGAATAACTCCTCTGAACAGTTGATTTCCAAGGTATCACATTTTATTTTGTAGTTACACATATAATATTCTATTAAAGCAGCTTAGATTCTGTCACTGTAATTTGTTAACATTGTAGAGAAAAAATGAATTCTATAAAATAAATAAATATCCAAGAGATGTTTTTAACACAATATAGTATTATCAATCTAATTTTACTATGCATGACCTTTCTTTAAGTAAGTCTTAGTAATTGGCAGCATTTAAGGAAAGATTAAGAGTCAAGTGAAGTGGTCCTTCAATTCCTATTCCCACCTTATAGGATGCCAACCCTGTTGCTTATAATCGCAACAAATTGCAGCAGTGTTGCATGTATTTCACAAAGCACAAATGAAAATAATTCTCCATAGTGCCCATGCTCAAATACCCACTTAATCTTTCATAATTATAGTTTTGAGCAACAAAATTTTTATTTAATTCTCTCTTTATGAAAGGTTTGCTTTGCCCCATTTTAACCGCAGTGTAACTGCTACATACCAAAACAGTAGAAACATGAAAACAGACTCTTAGAACATTACATCTCTAGCCAATCTTCATTTTAATGGAGCAATTCGCTGTGTATCCTGTAATATGAAACATTAAGTTTGGTATTTCCTTGGAGTTATAAAAATTTAAAGCTCACCTATAAACAGTTATTTATGGAAAGCAAGGGACATGTGACATTCTTTGTTAGGAAGAATTTGGGGCCCTCAAACCTCTCCCGCCTTTTCTTTCAGCCCCAGACATCTGTCATAATTCACCCACCTAATCTCATTTTTTTCTTTGTACTTTCTGCTTTCCCTTCACACCCCATGCTGAGGACTGTCTCTGTGAATAGCCAGAACCATTGTAAGCAGCACTGTTTGATTTGCCTCAGTACCCAGTTTCCTAGAACAATGCCTAGAATGTGAAGGGCACTCAGTAAATATATGGAAATAAAGGAACTTACTGCTCAACCAGGTACAAAACTTAAACTAGACTCTTGGAATTCCTAAAGTTAAGAAACAGTAAATAGGAAATTTTTATTGTACTCCAATAATGATTTCTAATGTCATTTAAAAATTAAATCAGAGTGTGTTTCATAACACTTTACCAAAATTTATGTTTACACAGGCAAATCTGAAGAAAAGACATGTACAGAAGGGCTGAGCGAGATGAAGTCAGTAATCCTGTGTTTGTTCTATTCCAGTGGCAATGAAACCTCTTTTATTTTGTCAGCATTACCTAGAAGAATACAATTATTTTACAAATAGATAAAAACAAAATGGTTTCAGACAGATGATGAACTTTGGCTTATTTCTTATTAGACACGAATAGACAATGTATTTTATTTTAGAAATAAGGAGTCTGACTTCGTACTGAGGCCAAATTGAGTAAGTTTTATCCATGTTGACTTTAAAATATTTCAGGACTTTGGTTGTTATTCAGTGTTAAACTGTTGGTTAGCATGGACCAAGGCCCTAGATTAGAGTCAAACACTGAAAAGTAATCAGAAACCCTAATAACTAATTGTAAAGTTTTTCTTCTATGTAATTCCTAGTACATTATTATATTTAGGTATATTATGTCTCCAGAGATGTTTTGAATTAATGGAATGAAATCTGCAAATGGGAGTGAGGTATTCTTGGAGGGCTAATCTAAGGATGTTAGTGTTGACACCATACAGCCCACATTCATAGAAGAAAAGAACATGTCATTGTTCATATGACCTGCATTCATTATTTACGCAAAGGCACCAGTGAGCTTCAACTAGATGTTTAATAAAAAAAAAATCTCAGTTTGTACTCCCCTGAAGAGCACAGAACTCAGCACATCTGAAGTGTTTGGGTTTGTTAAGTCATATCCCATTCAATTCTTGTAGTATAAGTCTCAAGTGTGCAGGACAGTGTGTACCTTTTCCAATGGTGAGTGACAGACTCTGCATTTGCATGCAGGTATACACACTCCATACCTAGTACTCTGAAGAGAAACACAAATGGTACTTGTTGAAAGAACTCCTTAGAGTCTATCCAGGCCGATTGCAGGACTACTTTTTTCTTCTTTGTATAAAAAGCTGAGAAATGTAGATCATGGTTTTGGGACTAAAACTTCAGGATGCTGCATGATGTTTCCTGTCTTACTTGTTAGTGAACTGCCTCTCAAAATGGAACAGAGCCTTTCTCCACTGGCATGGGAACAACTGGGGATATCCAGATGCTAAAAGTTTAGGTTTGATAGGGAATCACATTTGCTTTCAAAGTTCAAGAAGGAAAAGGAAATGCACTCCTCTAGTCTGTGGCCTCAACTCTCATACTTCCTATGTTTTTAATTCAGGGTAATTGCGTGTTTACCTGGGTCTCTCTGTTGTGATGGTTTTAATAGTAATCAGAACAAATTTTTACTAAGTGTACAGTATGCAACAGACCCTGTAGAATAGCATCTTATATACATTACATTGTTGAACCTTGGAACTCCAGGAACTTGGTAGTTTAAACAGCTACTAGCAGGGGAAGAACTAGAACATTCCATTAATTAAGTAGCTCAGATTTGAAAAGCTAGTGAGTATTACAGCCCAGATTTAAGTCTACTCCTGCCTAGCCACAAAGGCTCCTTTTGATTATTTTTTCTTTTATATTTGTCCCATCCTGTAGTCATTTTGTGATAATTTCCATGTTTTCTGCTCCCCTTTCATCAAGAGAATGAAGTTGCTGACTTTATACCTTTATTTTACAAGAAGATATAACATTTTTTTTTAAAAGTTAATGATCTTTGAAAGACATGACAAAGTAGGAAGGATTGGGATGAACATGGATCAGAGAAAACAATTAAAATTACTGTCTTAAGACCATCATGAAGCAAATGGAAGGTGGAGAAAAATCCTGGACAAAATGTTATGATTGGAGTCCATTGGTTGTTGAACACCTCTTTTTCAATATTAATGATGAAAACTTCAACTAAATGATTGGCAAAGCAACCCATGTTCCTTCCCTGGGAATTAGAAAAAGAGCACATCATTTTACCATAGTTCTAAAGCCACACATTCAAATCATGTGATACAACACCCTGAGCAAGTGACTGTCTGCAAGAGTGTTTGCTGCAAAACCACATCAATCAAGCCAGACTCCTCAAACTCAGTGCCAGAGCCATCACAATCATTAAACAGTAATGCAAATATAAAAGCAATATCTCACCTCATTAGTACTAAATATGTTGTTTATTCTTTCCTCGAGTAAAATGTTTAGAAGCCTGCATAATGAGGGTCTCGTTGACAGAGGTGTGGAATTATGAAGTTGCTAAACCCAGTGTGAAGACAGAGTGATAAAATAGATTGGATTTCACAAGAGCTATGCTCAGAGCAAACTTGGGTGGCTGGATTCCACATTAGCACATTGTTTTGACATTCATGTGCTCAGAGATTCTATTTCATGGTGATGGGGGTGTGGTGTGACATGTGAATCTGGAAGAGAGTATGCAGTCGGAAGTCAAAAGCTATGAGCTATGGGCAGAGAGGAAAGCTGGATGAATTCTTAAAGTTAAGCCCTATTTTCTAATATGAATATTTGCATAGAACACCATATAGATGATGGTCTGGAAACATAAACAAAACCTATGGGTAAATGAAGGCATCAAATTAAGCTTGGTAATCTATACCTGTCTGAATTAGTGTTTGTACAATTGTGTAATAAACTTGTAAGTCTGTCCTTTGAACTCTTAGTGTACATTAGCATGTGAATGCTTGAGCATTTGACAAAAGTGTGCTGTTGGCTATGAGTGTATGATTCTTGGTAGGGTTGGTGTGCTTCAGTCAGAGCGTTTATATACATGTTACCACTTCATCTTGTTTGGAATGTCAGGGTGCCATATCTTTCATTGACTTAATCACCTAAGTTTGTAATGATCCTACCTTCAAACCAAGTCAACCTTTGAACTATGGATGATAGAAAGGACATAAAAAACCTTAACTTCTTGCAGCTATGTGTAGTCCTCTACGTATTTCCTGACTTAGCAAGGAACATAGTACCTAACTAGGACTGTACAAAAAAAATGTTGCTTTTCTGAGGGAAGGTTTGCCTACCATAGCTCTTTTCCACCTCTACACACCTTATTGGGACAATTGTGAGTTCTAGGCATTGTCTAGGAAGATTCCTAAATGGGTCTTTGAGGACACAAAGTTACAGAGCTTTCATTGTTCCCCACCATTTTATCTGACATCCTCAACCCTAGACTCTACCACTGTTTGAAGAGCTGCGTATATCACACTCACAAAAACAGGAAAAAGAAAGGGAGCGGCAATAGCATTGCAGATTTCCTATGTTTTAGAGATAATTTCACTTTGCAGAGGTTGCTCTGCTTTAGTAGTGGCCACTCTTTTGTTATTAGTCTTTGATGATCAATAGGAGAGTTTTTGAGGAAGAACTTTCTATCTTTATGATGTTTTTTTCTAATGGAAAATTACTTTCCTTTGGGTCCACAAGGAAATGGATTTCTTGATTGTTTCAGATCCTTTAATATAGAGTAGAGAGTGGGTATTCCTTAAAGCATTAAAGGGGGGATAAGAAATATTTAGATGAATGAATTGATGGAATTCCCTTACAATAAAATAAAATTGGAACTAATTTACACACATACACACACAGAGAAGAAGAAGACTTCGAATAAGAAAAGTTGTATTCTGCTTTCACTCTGTAGCTTATTTGTATAAAAGGTTCATTGAGTCTCTAGTCTTGCCCCTTTAAAATATATTGATACTAATCAACAGGTGAATAATCTTTATCAAATTTGTAACTATTGCTGTAATTTAATTCATTGTAATACAGCTATCTTTTTTGTTCGAGACAGGTTACCATGAATCCCAGTGTCACTTGTGAGTGTGCAAAGACTCAGGTCCACATCACCACCCTCAGGAGGCTGAGGAGTTCCCTAGAGTTTTAGAGACTTCACTCAGGTATCAGAGTCAAGATTTGTGGCTTTTGTTATGCAAAGAACCTCACAAGTAGCCAGTTCATAGCACAGAGTCAGAGACTTTAATAATGGCATTTTAGTATGAGCTTGAGCACGACAGTTGAGAAAGATGTCACGAGCACCTGGGAGTATGAGTGTGAATGTCTGAGAAAGCCAGAAAACAGAGGCACACCCCATTCAAAAAATCCTTAGTGAGAGAGCAATTAATTGTCTTAGTATATGCCCTTTTGGTGGCTCTCAAGTTACATCTCCAAGCATTGCCTAAAAATCCTTTCTTATGTGTCTCATTTGATAAATGACTCACAGGAGGAACTCCAGAGATGACTTTGATCTAATTATAATCTGGTGAGCCACCAGGGTTACATTGAGTGTTTAGTACACAGAATTTTCTGTAAATTAGAGCTTGGTAAGATTCCTAGAGAATGGTAGATTATGGCTCGATTGGAGAAAAGCTAAGCAGTTGTTAATTTTGCTGGAATTCTTTCTGCATTGTTGGCAAGGACTTCTATTAGATTACAGGGCAGGGGCTTCTTTTCACCATCTGATGTTCCTCAAAATTTCCCTGTCAATTTTTCCTTCCTCACCAAATTGCCCTCAAAGTCATGTATCCACAACTGACACAGATAGCTAAGGATGATCTTAAACTTGATCCTGCTACTTCCATTACCTAAATTCTGGGATTATAGGCAGAGGCCATCCTTCCCAGTTTATACGGTGTCAAGGATCCAATCCAGAACTTTGTGCCTGCTAGACTAGCATCCTACCAACTGATTTCCACCCCCGATTTTGTTATCATTACTTTTAACCTGAATGTTCAAACTGTTTTAGTAAGTATGTTTGGGTGCCTCCTTTATTTATTTTGTTTTTGTTAAAGCTAGTTCAATTGCTAAGCCCTTTGAATGTGTTCCAAATACAATCCATTTTAATATATTGAATTTTCTCACATCCTTATGTTTTATAATTTGTATGTATGTTTACAGAAAGAGAGGGAGAGAGAGAGAGAGACAGAGAGAGAGAGAGAGAGAGAGAGAGAGAGAGAGAGAGAGAGAGAATTAGCACATACTTTATCGTTCCATTGTATAGGTACCTACACGATGTCTATGTACATTTGTGTGTATACATGTACATGTAAACTTGTATTTGCATGTGACCAATATTATTCATTATATTAGAAATAATGTTCCCATTATTGACAGTGTTGTTTTTATAGTATTTAGTTGGGATGAATTTCCTCTTCATATTTCTCTCTCATTCTGTGCAAGAAGAGTTTCCTTAGGCAAGTGTTTTAGCTTTTTAAGTTTTCACTTCATATCTGAGATAATCAGAGAATGTCAGAGGCAATCCCTCTCCATTATAGAAGAAAGAACTGTATCCCATTTCATAAGGTCAGCAAAGCTTAAAATTAGGGTAATAATTGCAGACAATTTGAACAATCTCTAGCACTGATATTAAATTAACTTTCTCTTTAAAAAGTGCCCAGGAAGACTTTAGATGCAATGAGAACAATAGGGTAGCATGCATAGTGTTGTTTTTTTTTTACCAGCTACCAACATTACTTTCTTTGTACATAAAACTTAGAATATATTACCTTCTTTTATCCAAATCTAAATATTTGAACTCAAGCACCTTGCTACTGAGCCTCTTGGGTCTGTGTATTGCATCATGATCACTGTTTATTTAACATCTAATATCCACTTATAAGTTAATACCTACCATGTTTGTTTCCGGGTCTGGGTTACCTCACTGAGAATAATTTTTCTCGTTCCATCCTTTTGCCTGGCAATTTCATGTTTGTTAGGAGCCGCGTTCGCCATTGCAACATGGCGCCGGTTTCCTGCTTCCTGGTTCTTCTTGAGAGCCTTGCTTGAATGTGCGCCTGCACAAGGCGCGAAAACCAGTATGCTAATTTGGCGATATCATAAGAGCCAATGAGTGTGTGGCACGTCTCCTAGGGCTCTATATAAGCCACAGGTTTTTGGGGCTTGAGGTCCCTCGCCTCACTGCCATCCAAAAGAGCTGTATAATAAATTGCTGTCAGAAGAATCCTGAGTGTGGCGTTCTCCTTATCGGCGAGGCTGCGCACCGCACATGTTTATGTTTTTTCCCACTGAGTAATAATTGATTGTGTAAATGCCACACATTTTCTTTATCCATTCTTTGGTTGAGGGTCATCTAAGTTGTTTTTAATTTCTGGCTATTATGGATAAAGCTGATGTGAACATAGTTGAGCAAATGTCCTTGTGGTAGAATGGAATATCCTTTGGGTATATGCCCAAGAGCTGGGTCTTGATATAGATTGAGTTTTAATTTTCTGAGGAACTGTATTAGTGATTTCCATAGTGGCTGTTAAAGTTTGTACTCCTAACAGCAATAAAGGAGTGTTTTAAGCACAGAGATTTTGGAGGCAAAACCACAAAATTTGTTTTTATTGTTTATTGTATATCTCTGCAACTCTCCTGGAAGAAATTTATGGTGTATGATTTTAGAGAGTTTTTGCCATCTTCATGCTTAATTTGCTATGGCATAGTGCAAACCCAAAAGAGAAGATACTTTTCTGAAAATGTCAATATTTAAGAATGTGGGGGAAGACAGGTAATGACTACTCCAAACATCTTAGAATAAAACATATTTGGGTTTTCTTCGACTTCTTTTGGATAAACATGCAGTTGTTGAAGACACTGACAATCAGTCAGTTTAAAGATACAAGAAACTTGAATATGGAAGACTTCTGATCACAGTGCTAAGCATTTTTTAAAGAAGACAATGTTGGATAGATTTAAGGATTAGTCAAAAAAGAAAGGAAGGTTGCCACAGTGAACGTTGCTAAAGCTCATCTGAACACTTTGTAGGAAAAAATGTGCTGATTTATAGACTTTATAAGCTATAAGTTCAAGTCAAAGTTCTCCTGATGCCATCGAGTGTTAAAAACCACTTGATGTATGAGGAGGTGATGAAGTGACCTTAGTAATGTTTCCCTCTCATACTTCCCTTTCACCCAAAACAGTGCAGCAAGAAGACAAAGTGAAAGTTTCCTCACTAGACTTATCTTTACAGATTTAAATGTTTGTATGTCAAAACACACTTTGGAAACATAAAATGAAGATTGATTTTTCCAGAGGATGAGGCTGGCATTTTTTTTGTACATCACTCATAAGAAGATTAAATATCACTGTACACAACTTTCTCCCTGTTTAAGGGTGGAATAGATGAAGATACCATAGAATAGTTCTAGATCCCATGAGAGAAGAAATAAGTTGTCAGTGTGTGTGCCATGAGTGTCCCTGCCTTTTGCCTCAAGACTAAATTCAGGAGCGCTATCCACCTCAGTCTTTAATAAAGTGCCACTTGGTGTGATCACATTTGGAAGTGTGTGGGGTCATGGCATAGTTCAGTGAGGCAGGTATTATTTATGAGCAGCTTTCCCAGGAAGTTACTCAAGTGACTTGTGGAAAAAAGTAGGCCACAGCGGTGGTGGAAGAGTCCTGGAGGCTTTCCACGATGCTGTGGGTCCCAAATACACGAGGAGGTCTAAGGTTCCAGAAAGGTTTTATTGTCATGGCGGATGGTAGATGGATCTGGTTGTACCCCCCTCGCCACCCCCCTTCCAGAAACTCGAGGCAGTCCCGAGTTAAATAGGGAGGGAGAAAGGGGGAGGATCTGGGGAGGATCTGGGGAGGCATGCTTAATTTGCTCTGCCCTCTGGCATTCATTAGTATGTAAATCCCTAGGGCCTGAGGCCTCTAGTCACACCCTCTACCTGTGCACTTTGGGAGAGGCTGTAATGGACTACGTGACTGAACAATGTAGGTCCATGGAGACTGGACTGTGTGTCAGGACTCTGGGTTCTGGGGGCGCAGCCAAACTCCTGCAGGTTCAGGTAGAGTCTTGGGGTTCTAGGCCCATGCCCAACCATGAACCAGGATACCCTTACGCAGTCCCACAGTGACCTAGCTCTTTTCATCCTCAAACTCAATCATGTTGGACCTTGACATCCAGTAGCATAGAAGGAAGATCAGAAAATAATAAAGCATGCCTATTTCTTATATGTTTCTGTATATAATCAAATTCATTTCCTCTCAACTGGCAAGAATACTTTTCTTCAATATCATCAATTAGATAAGAGTCAGGAGGTAGTATATTTTATTTATTGTTGCCTTAGATGTTAATTTATTATCATTGTAAATTATGATAGTATATATATTTGAGTTTTATACTGGAGTCATATGTACACAATATACAATGAAATCAAGGCAATTTATTTATTACTTTATATGTTTACTTTTTTTATTAAAAGCATTTGAGATTTACTTCTAGTAATTTTGAAATAGGTAATAAATTATTGACGTACAATACACTAGATGTGTAAACATCTTCTTCTTTTCTGACTGGAGGTATCTCTGCTTAAGCTAACAGTTTTCTACATTTCAATTGTCCGGGATACTGATAATCACAATTCTAATTCTTGCTTCTCATTTAGATAGTTCTTGAATCACATATACAGTTATATCATAGGACAGTTTTGCTTTTGGACTTAATATACTAAACTTACTATTATATCCTTTAGTATTGTCTCTTTTGGCACAAAGGGAAAATATTCTTTTAAAGGGAAATGGAATTACAATGGACATATGAGTTATAGTTTCCTTTTGTTGATGCCATTTATTTTGTCATTGGTTAGTTTCATATAGAGCATGAATATGAGTACACAGGTATGACTTTAACATGCTGATATCATATTTGTTGGCTATACACTTAAAGCTATGATTTCTTGATCATATAAATATGGTTTTTCTGCTAATGTTTTCACTATCACTATATAACGATTCTCTTTTAAAAAGAATATCATTAGTAAACATTTTATTTTTCATTTTTAGTGATAGTCATTCTGATAAGTATTTGAGGGAGGAATTGAACTCAGGGCTTAAAGCACATTAAAGAAACCATATAGAACTAAGGGATATCCCCTGTCCTCACATTGTGGTTTTAGTACATATTTTCCCAATGATTAATGTTGAATAAATTTTAATATACCTACTGTCCATTTATGGGTCTTTTGAGAAATAACTAACTACATCACTTCCCCATATTGATTCAGCAAATTTGTTTTATTTCCTGAATTGCCTGAGGGCTTCTGTGATGATGTTAACACTTCATCAGATATACAACTTGCAAACATGTTTTCGAAGTGATAGGTTGTCTCTTTATCAGCCAGTTGTTTCTTTGAATGTGCAGAAGTTGTGTTATTTGGTGTAACATATTGTTACTTTTGTTGGCTGAGGATTTGTGATCAAATCCAAAATTATCACTGCTCAGATCAAACCTGTACAATTTCCTCCATGTTTTCTTAGAGTATTTTCATAGATTCAAGCCTTTCCTAGTGTATACTTATTTGTGTTGTGAAATGGGCTTCACATTTTATTTTTCCTCATGTTTTCTTAACATTTATGAAGAGACTACCCTTTTCTTGTCATGTGTTCATACTTTTGTTGGAATTTGACATGTGTTGGTTCACACTGGTTGCAACAGTAAGATGTGTCTATTTATATGTTATTTAATGACTATAATTTTGTAGTATAGTTTGAAACCAAGCAATATGATGATTGTGGCTGTTCTTTTTGCTTAAGATCACACTGATCATTCAGGTTTCGTTTCTTTGTAATTGATGTGAATTATAGCTTTATAATATTTTTGAAAAAAGCTTACACTAGATTTGTAAGTTGTAGATTATTTTTGAGTAGAGACACATTAGCAATATTAAATCTTCCAATCCATGAATATAGAGTCTCTTTTCATTTGTTTGTCTTATATTCATAGATTTCAGTGAAATAAATCAGTTATGCTTGGCAATGGACAAAGTCACAAGTTAGAGATAACTTGGGATAAGTATTGGTATACCTAAATTTGTTAAGACATTGATACCCAGAATAAGAAAGGAACTAAATTAAAGCCAACCAGTAAAAAGAAAACAAATAAACAGATTTAAAAGTAGAGACAGGATAGAATACAGATTTCTCAAAACAACACAAGGCAATTATACGTGTATATGTGAACAATGTTCAGTGCCACCAGTATCTAGAGAGACAGGAGCCCAAACTACAATCATGTCATGATACATCTGTCAGGAGTGTTCTTATTAGTAAGCTTTAGCTGGGAGTCTTCTGTTTCTGTAGCCTAGGTGTCTTTTTCAAGTGGTTTTCTCGGTAATGCTTTATAATGGCCCCAGCATCTTTTCATTCCCTTTCATGATTTTTTTTCTCTTCTAATGGAATTATCCTGCGTATTCTTTTTGAGATCACTGAATATTCTACTTGCTTGAACCTACTCTTGAATTATTCATTGAATTCTTCAGTGATACATATTCTTTCAAACCAGGATTCCTCCTTATATTTTTTAGGTGGTGGTTCTCTACTCATTTTCTCTGGTAATCTGTTTCATATCACATTTTCCGTCCTCATATTCTTGTAATTAATTGAGCATTTCTCATGTGGTCTTTCTGAATTCTTTGCCACTATATGATAAGCTTTGCAGTTTTCTCTATCCTTCTCAAACTTTTCATAATTCTTGTCTCCTTGCCAAAGTCTCCTCTGTCAGCAGGTATGTGCGATTGACACTTGCCTTTTTGTCTAAGTCCGTAATTCTCAACCTTCCTAATGCTGTGACTTTTTTGTTTATTCTGTTTTTTGAGGCAGTTTCACTGTGTAGTACTGGCTGTCCTGAAACTCACTCCGTAGAGCAGGCAGGCTGGCATCAAGCTCAAAAAAAGAAAAGGAAGAACTCACCCAAAGAGATCCTATCCCTCTTATACCTTTAAAGTAGTTTTGATTTGGTTCTATGATCCACCTATCTCATTCCTAAGTTTTGGGTTTTTCTCCAAGTTGTTTTGTGTGTGGATGGTTGCTAGGTGGACTTTGTTTTTTTTTTTTATTATTAATTATCTTATTTATTTACATTTCAAATATTTTCTCCCTTCTAGGCATCCCCTCTGCAAGTGCCTCACCCCATCCTCCCTCTGCTTTGCCTCTAAGAGGGTGCTCCCTATCCACCCACCTACCCACCCACCCACTTATACCTCACCCCTCTAGTATCTCCCTTTACCCCAGTAACAAGGTAGAATAACAAGCCTCCACTGGACCAAGTACCTTCTCTTCTACTGATTCTAGATCCTCTTTTACATATGTAGTGGGAGCCATGGACCAACTAATGTGTACTCTTTGGTTGATGGTTTAGTCCCTGGGAGCTCTGAGGGGTCCAGTTAGTTGGTATTGTTGTTCTTCCTACGGGGTTGCAATCTCTTTCAGCTCCATCAGTCCTTCCCTTAACTCCTCCATTGGACTCAGTCCAGTGGTTAGCTATGAGTATATGTATTGGTCAGGTGCTGGTAGAGCCTCTCAGAGGACAGCCATACCAGGCTCCTGTCAGAAAGCACATCTTGGTATCAGCAATAGTGTTGGGGTTTGGTGTCTATGAATGAGAAGGATCTCTAGGGGGGAGATCTCTGGGTGGCCTTTCCTTTAGTCTCTGCTCCATGTTTTTTGTCTCTGCATTTCCTTTAGATAGGAACAATTTTAGGTTAAAGATTTTGAGATGGGTGGATGGCCCCATCCCTCCACTGGGTGTTTTGTGTATCTACTGGGGGTGGTCTTTTCAGGTTCTATCCCCCACTATTGGCTATTTTGGCTAATGTCATTCCCATTGGATTCTGCAAGCCTCTCGCATCCCTCATGTCTGGGATTTTCTAGTGGTTCCCCTTGTCCTGCCCAACATATTTCTATGCATTCTCCTGGCCCTTTGAAATTCTCTCCTGTCTCCCTCCCATAACTGATCCTTCTCTTCTTTTTTATGTTCCTTTCCCCTCTCCCACCCAGGTGCCTCCTTCCCTCTGCCTCCCGTGATTATTTTGTTCCCACTTCTAAGTGGGATTGAAGCATTCATACTTTGGCCTTCCTTCTTATTATGCTTCATATGGTTTGTGAGTTGTATCATGGGTATTCCTAGCTAATGGGCTAATATCCATATATCAGCTAATACATAACATGCATATCATTTGTGGTCTGGGTTACCTCACGCAGGATGATATTTTCCAATTTCATCCATTTGCCTGCAAATTTCATGAAGTCATCATTTCTAATAGCTGAGTAGTATTCCACTGTGTGAACACACCACATTTTCTGTATCCATTCTTCTGATAAGGGACATCTGGGTTCTTTCCAGCTTCTGGCTATTATAAATAAAGTTGCTATGAACATAGTGGAGCATGTGTCCTTGTTATATTTTAGAGCATCTCTTGGGCATATGCCCAATAGTGGTATAGCTGGATCTTCAAGTAGCAGTATTTCCAATTTTCTGAGGAACCACCATATTGATTTCCAAAGTGGTTGTACCAGCTTGCAATCCTACCAACAATGAAGGGGTATTCTACTTTCTCCATATCCTTGCCAGTGTGTGCTGTCACCTGAGTTTTTGATCTTAGCTATTCTGACTGGTGTGAGGTGGAATCTCAGGATTGTTTTGATTTGCATTTCCCTGATGACTAAGGATGTTGAACATTTCTTTAGATGCTTCTCAGGCATTTGAGATTCCTCAGTTGGAGAATTCTTTGTTTAACTCTGTACCCCATTTTTAAATTGGGTTATTTGGTTTTCTGGAGTCTAACTTCTTGAGTTCTTTGTATATTTTGGATATTAGCACTCTATCGGATGTAGAGTTGGTAAAGATCTTTTCCCAATCTCTAGGTTATCATTTTGTCCTATTGACAGTGTCCTTTGCCTTAGGGAAGTTTTTCAGTTTTATGAGGTCCCATTTGTCAATTCTTGATCTTAGAGCTTGAGCCATTGATGTTCTGTTCACAAAATTTTTCCCTGTGCTGATGTGTTCAAGTTTCTTCCCCACTGTCTCCTATATTATATTCAGTATATCTGTTCTTATATGGAGGTGCTTGATCCACTTGGAGCTGAGCTTTGTACAAGGAGATTAAAATGGATCAATTTGCATTCTTCTACATGCAGACCACCAGTTTGACCAGCACCATTTTTTGAAAATGCTTTCCTTCTTTCTTTTTTTCTCTTTCTTTCTTTCTTTCTTTCTTTCTTTCTTTCTTTCTTTCTTTCTTTCTTTCCACTGTATGGTTTATTATTATATTATTAATAATATAATTAATAATAATAATAATTTTGAGGGAATCAAAATTCCTGATCCCAAGCTGTACTACAAAGCAATAATGATGGTAAAAACTGCACCTAGTACTGGAACAGAGAAAGACAGGTAGATCAACATATTATTGAGAATTTTTATTTTTGCTATCCTGAGTTTTTTGCTATTTCAGATGAAGTTGAGAATTTCTCTTTCTATATCTGTGAAGAACTGAGTTGGAATTTTGATGGGGATTGCATTGAATCTGTAGATTGTTTTTGGTAAAATGGCCATTTTTAATATATTAATCCTACTGATCCATGAATGTAGGAGAGCTTTCATCTTCTGAAGTATTCTTTGATTTCTTTCTTCAGAGACTTGAAGTTCTTTTCATACAAATCTTTCACTTGCTTGGTTAGAGTTAGACCAAGATACTTTAAATTATTTGTAACTATTGTGAAGGGTGTTGTTTCCCTAATTTCTTTCTCAGCCTGATTATCCTTTGTTTATAGAAAGGCTACTGATGTTCCTGAGTTAATTTTATATCCAGCCACTTTGCTGAAGTTAATTATCTCTGGTAGAATTTTTTGAGTTGCTCATATATACAATCATATCATGTGCAAATAGTGATACCTTGACTTCTTCCTTTCCAATTTGTATTCCTTTGACTCCTTTGTTGTCTAATTACTCCACCTAGAATATAACTACTATATGGGATAAATAAGAAGAGAGTGGGAAGCCTTGCCTTGTCATTGATTTTAGTGGGATTGCTTCACGTTTCTCTCCATTTAATTTGATATTGGCTATTGGTATGTTGTATATTGCTTTTATTATGTTTAGGGATGTGCCTTGACTTCCTTATCTTTCCAAGATTTTTTTTTTAACATGAAGGAGTATTGTTTAAAGGCTTTTTCAGCATCTAATGAGACAATCATGTGATTTTTTTTGTTGTGGTACATATGTAAAATAATCGCTCATCAAGCCTACTATCTAAGCTGTAGCAGCTCTGCCTAGCTCAGCTGCCATGTTTCTTGGCCAGAGGCCAACTGCACACCGCAGTAGCTAGAAATGGCCAGCTAGAAACACCAACCCTGCCACCCACGAGACGCCAGCCTGGGAGATGGCTCTACCCATCTTCCACACTGTCTCTGCAAGGCTGGGCATTGCCCAGACCATCCCACCATCCACACAGGCCCAGTAGAAAAATGAGACTCTAATGCTTAAAGATTAATCAAAGGCTTTATATGTTTGATAAAGCTCAGTAACAATATGCCCACACAAAGAGAGCTGTCTCTCAACCAGCCAACTGAAATAAAAGTTGTTACCGCGACTGTTCTCTATACCTGGGTGGCTTTCCATCCTCCTACATCTCTGTTCCCTCTAGCTCCTTCTCTTCCTTTTCCTCTTCCTCTCCTTACTCCTCCCACCTTAGCTTCTCCTACATTTTTTTCCTTTAAGTTTGTTTATATAGTAGATTATGTTGATGAATTTCTATATATTGAAACATCCATGCATCCTTTAGATAAAGCCTACTTGATCATGGGGAATGATGGTTTTGATGTGTTCTTGGGTTCAGTTTGTGAGAATTTTATTGAATATTTTTGCATCATTGTTCATAAGCAAAATTGGTCTGAAGTTCTCTTTCTTTGTTGCGGCTTTGTATGGTTTAGGTATCATTGTAACTGTGGCTTCATAGAAAAAATTAGGCTGTGTTCCTTCTGTTTCTATTTTGTGGAATAACTTGAGAAGTATTGGTATTAGTTCTTCTTTGAAGGTCTGGTACAATTCTGTACTAAAAGCATCTGGCCCTGACCTTCTTTTGGTTGGGAGACTTTTAGTGACTGCTTCTATTTCCTTAGGGATTATGGAACTATTTAGATAGTTTATCTGATCCTGATTTTAACTTTGGTACCTGGTTTCTGTGTAGAAAATCATCCATTTCATCTGTATTTTCCAGTTTTGTTGAGTATAGGCTTTTGTAGTAGGGTCTGATGATTTTTTGAATTTCTTCAGTTTCTGTTGTTATGTCTCCCATTTCATTTCTGATTTTGTTAATTTGGATACTCTCTCTGTGCCCTTTAGTTAGTTTGGCTAAAGGTTTATCTATCTTGTTGATTTTCTCAAAGAACCAGCTCTTAGTTTTGTTGATTCTTTGTATAGTTTTGTTTCTACTTGATTGATTTCAGCCCTGAATTTGGTTATTTCCTGCTGTCTACTCCTCATGGGTGTGTTTGTTTCTTTTTGTTCTAGAGCTTTCAGATATGTTGTTAAGTTGCTAGTGTAGGATCTCTCCAATTCCTTTATTAAGGCACTCAGAGGTGTGAATTTTCCTCTTGCCATTGCTTTCATTGTGTTCCATAAGTTTGTATATGCTGTGCCTTCATTTTCATTAAATTCTAGAAAGTCTTTAATTTCTTTCTTTCTTTCCTAAGTTATCATTGAGTAGAGAGTTGTTCAGTTTCTATGAGTATGTGGGCTTTCTGTTTTTGTTGTTATTGAAGACTAGCCTTAGTCCATGGTGATCTGATAGAATGCATGGGATTAATTCACTCTTCTTATATCTGTTGAGGCTTGTTTTGTGTTGGAGAAGATTCCATGTGGTGCTCAGAATAAGGTATATATTTTTTTGTTTTAGGATGAAATGTTCTGTATATATCTGTTAAATCCATTTGCTTCATAACTTCTGTTCATTTCACCGTGTCTCTGTTTAGTTTCTGCTTCCTTGATCTGTCCATTGATGAAAGTGGTGTGTTGGAGTCTATTACTCTGTGAAGTTCAATCTGTGTTTAGAGCTTAGTAATGTTCCTTTTCCAATGTTCACATCTATTAATTTGGGGTGTAGATGTTCAGAATTGAGAGATCATCCTGTGAATTTTTTTTTTTGATGAGCATGAAGTTTTTTTTTTTTTTTTTTTTTTTTTTGATGAGTATGAAGTATCCTTCTCCATCTCTTTTGATAACTTTTGGTTGAAAGTCTATTTTATTGGATAGTAGAATGGCTACTCCATCTTCTTTCTTGGGTCCATTGGCTTGGAAAAATTTTCCAGCCTTTTACTCTGAGGTAGTGTCTGTCTTTGTCACTGACATGTGTTTTTGTATGCAGCAAAATGGTGGGTCCTGTTTACATATCCAGTCTGTTAGCCTATGTCTTTTTATTGAGGAAGTCCCCAATCATTGAGTCCGTTGATGGTTCCTGTTCTTTTTGTTGGTATAGTTGGTATTATGTTTATGTGGTTCTTTTCTGTTTGGTATGTTGTGAGAAGATTAATTTCTTGGTTTTTCCTGAGTGTAGTTTCCCTCCTTGTGTTAGAGTTTTCATTCTATTATCCTCTGTAGGGCTTGATTAGTGGAAAGATACTATTTAAATTTGGTTTTGTCATAGAATACCTTGGTTTGTCCATTCATGGTAATTGAGAGTTTTGCTGAGTATAGTAGCCTAGGCTGGCATTTGTGTCTGCATAACACCTGTCTACAATCTTCTGGGTTTTAGAGTTTCTGTTGAAAATCTAGTGTAATTCTGATAAGTTTGCCTTTGTGTGTTACTTGGACTTTCCTCCTTACCTCTTTTAATATTCTTTCTCTGTTCTGTGTATTTAGTGTTTTGATTATTATGTGACAAGAGGAGTTTCTTTTTTGGTGCAATCTATTTTGTGTTCTGTAGGTTTCTTGTACATTTATGGTCAACTCTTTCTTTAGGTTAGGGAAGTTTTCTCTTCTGTCTCTTGTATTCTATTGGTGGTGCTTGCATCTGTAACTCTTGATCTCTTTCCTAGGTTTTCCATCTCCAGGTTTGCCTCTCTTTGTGATTTCCTTGTTGTTTCCATTTTCATTTTTAGATCCTAGATGGTTTTGTTCAAGTCTTTCACCTGTTTGATTGTGTTTTCCTGTATTTCTTTAAGGGTTTTATGTGTTTCCTCTTTAAGGTCTTTTACCTATTTACCTGTGTTCTGTATTTCTTTAAAAGAGTTATTTATGTCTTCCTTAAGGTCCTCTATCATCTTCCCTAGATGGGATTTTAGCTCAGATTTTTGCTTTTCAGGTTTTTTCATGTTTGATGTGATTGTTGTGGTAGAAGAACTGGGTTCAGATGGTGCCGGATGGCATTGGTTTCTGTTGCTTATGTTCTTGTGTTTGCCTCTCACCATCTAGTTATCTGTGCCGTTAACTAGCCTTGCTATCTCTAACTGGAGCCTGTCCCTCCTGTGAACCTGGTTGTCATGGACCTCCTTGAGTCTGTCTCTTGGAGTGGAAGGGTCTGGAGTGCCTGATCTGTGAGCCTGTGCGCCTGGTTGTTACAGATCTCTTAAGTGACAAGCTGTCTCTGGGTGTGGGCGGGGTCTGGCATGTTGAATCTGTCCCAGGCAGAGTTGTAGGCCTGAAGTAAGATGTGTCTCTGGCAGAGTGCATATGTCCTGTGTTTTCTGGGCCCCATGGTGGTTCCAGTTAGGCCAGGTATTGGGGAGGTGTCTATGTCTCACTTGTGAGCCTGATTAATATGGTCTTCCTGGGAGTCAAGCTGTCTCTGGGTGATGGTGGGGTGGGGGTGGGGGTTTGTTGGAGCACTGGAACTGCTCCTAGGTTCAGTTGTAAACAGGAAGGAAGATGTGTTTCTGGCAGGGTGGATAGGTCCTGCATCTGCTGGACACTATGGGGGTCCCAGTTAGTCCAATGGGCAGCAGGGGGGATGGTGGTGGATCTCACCTTTGAGCCTGGTTGTGATGGACTTCCTGGGAGTCAAGCTGTCTGTGGCTGTGGGAGGGGATCTGGCACTCTGGATCTGCCTAGGTGTACTTCTTTTGGGAAGTTATGAAACCCGGCATTACATACTGTGTTGCCTTGCTAATATAATTTCTCTGAGGTTTAAATTTAAACAAAGTGGTAAATAAAGTGTCATCAAGAATTCCAAACAGAACTAAATGTGCAACTTCCCAAATGGAAACCAGATTTTCTGGACAGAGAAAGCATATCTTGTATATTTGAGAAAGAGCATGGGGTCAGGTTGGCCCAAACAATGTGTGCATAGGGAAGGTCAGGAGAATCTTCCAGCTATTGGAGAGACTGTCTTCATTAGGCTTGTGGATTTAGTTCATGTGATTCTGTCTTAGAAGACATCTCTGTTAAAGATGTAGCTAACACCAGATTTTTAAGGAAATTTGACTGTTGTTTGGGTTAGAGATTATGATCATTTTTGCCAGGTCCTGCCAACCTTCAAGGTGCCTTGGGAGCGCTCTGGCTTTGTTGTCAAGGTGATCCATTACCGGGTATTACTTTTCCTGCCGAATTGGCCTGTGCACATCATATACCAATTAGTGTTAGACTCTCAGTGGCTAGCCCAGTTCCTTCTTCCTTTTCACTAGCAGCTCATGATAAAGATGAAAAAAAAAGGATAAAAGAAAAAAAAAAGAAAATGGAGTGGCATACTCACACCTTTACACACACCATCCTCACAAAGGCAACTGGGCAGAACGTTCTTTGTTACATATTGTCACAGACTTTCATGATTCCCTTTCTCTACTTTATTCTCCTTCAGCATTTCTCTTGATGATTACCTTGAAATGGCTTAACTTGAATAAAGGAATGGAAGTGACAGAAGTCAAGAGAGAATATATGGGGCTTTGTGCCTTTTCCCAAGAGGACCCTCTGAGGGTTACAGAAATGTAATCATATCCACCAATTCCTGGAATGTTGGGAGCTTTGTCTCCTTAGATCTGCAGCCTTGTCTTTTGCTCTTTGCCTCACATTGATAATGCCCGGCTCCAGCTACTGATAGTCACATCACGATGCTGAGATGAAGGCATATACCAGTAAGCAGTTTTTATTTGATTTTATTGAGGAACTGAACATAATATATAACCCTCTTACTTTGCTTTTCTCATAATTTTTCCAATTCTGTAGTATCAATGTTTCCAATAAAGAGCAGTCATAGTTGTTAGAGTCCATCTATAATATAGTATAGCCCTTCATAATTTCAGCAACTAAAAAAGATCATGAATACCCTACCTTCTTTGTATATCAAATTGAATGCTTATTTGTTTTTTTATTTTATTTACTCACTGACTGTGTTCACTAAAGAAAAAACTACTTACTCTTTAAGCATGTCTATTGTTTTAGCTCAGATATTTTTTAACAAACAAAATGCAGTGGAATCTTTTTTTTAAAGAAACATTTTTGTAAACAATGTTTCCCAAGAAATAATGAGTAGATAACATGCAAAAACATTTTTTTCTTCTTTCTTTTATTTCTTTTATTATTTGAATTTAAAACTAACAATATCAAAATAAAATACAATAAGAAGTTGGAGAAGCCAAGCCAATAGGAAAATAAAAAATCCCCAAAGGAAGATGCAAGAATCAGAGACCCACTTATTTACACATTCAGGAGTCCCATGAATGCCTTAAACTGAAAGGCTCCTTCCCTCTCCATGCTGGGCTTTGGTCTGATTTGGGCTTGTACAGATACTGTTGAGCTGTCACAGCTGCCATAAATTCACATGTGCAGATGCGCAGCTGTATCCAGATGACAGTGTCCCTTGTCCAACCATCTCTTAAATTTGTCTGCCTTTTCTTCTACTGTGACCCGTGATCCTTGAGAAGATGATTATATAGACTGCACTTCTTAAAAGCTCTACCACTTGTCAATATTATCCTTCTAGAGGATAAAAAGCTTTCTAGTATGAACCTTACGGTGAGATATAAGGTTCAAATTGTGTAATTAGTTTGAAATTTATATGACATAGAACAAAGACCCAAGGACAGAAAGAGAATCAAATCCTATTTCCCAATTTTGAAGAATCATAATTTCTGAACACCATATTATATTGTATTTCTAAATTGGGTAAAAATCATTCTTCCCTTTATGTTACTCAGAATTATACTGAAGGCCATATGTGCCCTACAAGCCCCACACCACTGAGTTAAACCCCTAGCACGTCACAACATAGTCTTGATTAAAAAATTCAAACACAGATTGCCTTTTCTAAAATTCTCTTTTGATGTCTGTAATTTTATATTGTAGAATGAGAAGGCTGTATCTCATCACACTAATGTAGTCCCTCTATATTTTTTATAAAGTTGTGTATTTTGGAATGAATCCTTAAACTTCTACTTACTGTCTAGGTTAAGTCTTAACCACATAAATAATTTCATCCTTTGGGAACAAATGTGCCAAATCAACTCAGAGCTGCCTGATGCTTCTCACACCTTTAATGCTCATAAGACAACATTTTTATGTTGCCAGATGTAACCCAGATGGCACATATTAGTTTATGTATGGATACTGAAAGAATATATAGTTTCCATCTGAAGTCTTTTAAGTATGATTTGTAAATTGATTCGAGCATTGTCCTTTTTAATTTTTTTTCTCAAACTCATCACAATGTAAGCCAAAATACAGCTCTCAGGTGAAGGAACAGTTTCATTTGGTGTCATTCTGTATTCTAAGCCATGGCTTCTGAATGAATTTGTGTCTCTTCAGACTTATTTCAACTGGCTGAAAAACAATGTGATAGTGTCAAGTGTCTCTCATTGTGTTGAAAGAGGTGCTGATAAGATAAATTTAGAACATCGTTCATCTCATTTTCGATACTAGCAACTGTTCTTGAGTCTTGCCTGCAGACACAAATGTGTGATCACGTTTAGACATTTTAATCCTTTATTCAGTCCTGTTTCCATAAATATTAGCCATAAGGTGGTACTGAAATACCATCCCCACATCTGTAGATTTTCAGAGAAAATAGCCCATCGTCAGCTCATTATAAAACTATTTGCTAAGGAAATTGTGAGGCCAATTCAGTAGACAAAGCCCAAGATTGTGGTCTCCTGTTGGCTTGCCTTCTTTCCAGGAAGACTTTGAGGTACATTGTTCAAAAGAAAGAAAATGTGTGAACACTTTGTAACAGTGCCTGGGGTATATTTCTCAGAAAAAAAAATCTGATAAGGTTTATTTTTAAAAACATTTCCTTCACATTTCTCTTGCCTTCCTTCCACCTGTCTGTTTTCTTTTCTACAATCTTTGTCTTTAATCTACAGAGACTTGACAGTCATCAATACTTTCAGCCTCTTTGCATATTAAGATGTGCATGGATAGATAAACACACTTTAGTGGCCAGAAAATTCTTCTCTAAATTTAGAATTAATATGCTGAAACCCACCTACTCATTTAAAATAATGTGAGAATACGACAAGTATTGTTCTAAACCTATCTTTGGGCATGGTCTGATTAACAGCCCTCCCCAAACACCATCCCACGAGTCTTCTGCTGTGAAACTTGAAGAATTAGCTTATATTTGGCTTTTCTTATTATTTTTGCATATAAATTAGAATGCTAAAGCCTCTGGAAAATTTGTTCACCGTATCAGAGGAATAAAGGAGAATAACAACATAGAGGAATTGCTAAGTAGGCCATATATTCCTTAAAAGAACAACGGATGTAATTACAGGACCACATTCTTAAAGCTGCAGCAGAGTCAGACATTTTGAAATGTTTAATATTCTTTTTCACAGACGAACAGAAGCACAAAGGCAACCCTCTCACTTCCCACCTCTCTTTTCTTCTTACAGAAGTAGAGAGAGAGAGAGAGAGAGAAAGAGAGGGAGGGAGGGAGGGAGGGA